>NW_027175218.1:0-308233 GCF_028021215.1 Eschrichtius robustus | reverse complement strand
TGTTGGCAATTTACATCCCGCCCATCAGCGTAGCAAGGCTGCCATTTCTCCATGGCCTGTCCTGCATTTCTGGTTTTGACACTTTTTGCAGCATGGCCCTTTTGACCGATGGGAAGCGAGACTTCTTTGTAGCGCTGATTTGCCTTTCCAGGTTGCTTGGTTGGCCAAAAAGGGCGTATGCGTTAAAAAACGCATACGCCCTTTTTGGCCAAGGGCATCATTGTCGACGTTTTGCCGCTTTTCTTGTGCTTTAAAGGCGATTCGAATCTACCTCCTGAAATCTGTTTCCTGCAATTCTGCCTTGCTTTCAAATCCTCTTCGTTGCCTTCCCTCAATATATCTGTGGATGAGAGTTATCATTTATAACTCTGCGGGTTTTTGAATTGCAGTGCCCCTGAGATCCATTTTTCAACTGTCTTTTTTGGGAGCTGGCCACAAAAGCACGGGATTGCCTCAGGCCCTATTCTGGTTCCTGGCGGCAGGCTGAGCCTGTGGATAATTCTTCTTCCTGATGGGAAAATAGAGTGACCTGTGCCTGTCCCAACACCTAGATCTAGTCTCTCATTGGTTGCCCCTCTTCCCGTTCATCCTCAGGACAAATTGCAACCTGTAGGGAACAGGAGGTTAAACGTGCTGATTCTCCAAGTAGGGAGATTGCTCGTAAAGTAGCTGGAATGGCGAACCCGAGCACAAGGATATGAGAAATGAGGTGCGTATTAGAAACCTTTCAAAATCACACGGTGTACCATCTTCTGGGTTTCTCATGCATGTTTTCGATGTAGGAAGATGCCCTTGAACCTGGAGATTTGGGACCCATGGGATGGGTACCAAGCAGTATTACTTTAAAGGGTCTGCGTTTGCTCACCCAATCTCACCCAACCTTTCAGCCCCAAGAGTGTCCACCCTTATGTCTCATCCAGCTGTGGGTCTAGATATGGTCAATCCAGGTTGCATCACAGCCTCTGAAGGAATTTTGTAAGAATTTCTCTCTCTTTCACTGTCTTTGTTTTACGGGTTTTTAAAAGTAATTTATTTTTATAATGGGGTTTAGCTGCTTTTCACGGCTGTGTTTATGCGGCTTTACACCCACTTGACTCACTTCCAGACGGATATCAATACATAGGTTTTAAGATTCTTACTAGTCACATATAATCTTGTGCGATGAATAGGGGGTGTTGAGTCCAGTTCACTGAGCAAGGAGTAGGTCTTGTCTATTACATATTGGGTGTATGGAACGGTATCTGAGCGAATTTGAAACCCTTGTTTTATGCATCACCCCACCTCACCTTTCCCGTTAAGCATCCATAGTGTGTTTTCTAAACGTGTAACTCTGTTCTGTTTTGTAATTCAGTTCAAGTGTAGCGGATTTTACATTCCCTCTATAAGTGATATCTTATGATAAGTGTCTTTTTCTGTGTGACTTATTTCACTTAGGATCATCGTACCTAAATCCACTCATCTTGCTTCTACTAGCCTTATGACATTGATTTCATGTCTGAGTGATATTCCATTGTACATAAGGACCACAACTTCTTTATCCATTTTTCTCTTTCCTGGGATATTTAAGGTATCATGAAGTGGAGGTTCTTGTCAACAGAGCAGCCCTAAACTTTGGGGTGCCTGTGTCTTGCTGATTTTTAGTTTTCCCAATTTATACGCCCATGAGTGCACGTGCCCTATGCTCCCTAAGCTGTGTTTTTTCGATGTTTTAGGACACACCGTACACTTCTCCAGAGTGGCTGTTGGCAATTTACATCCCGCCCATCAGCATAGCAAGGCTGCCATTTCTCCATGGCCTGTACTGCATTTCTGGTTTTGACACTTTTTGCAGCATGACCCTTTTGACCGATGGAAAGCGAGACTTCTTTGTAGCGCTGATTTGCCTTTCCAGGTTGCTTGGTTGGCCAAAAAGTGCGTATGCGATTTTTCCTGAATATATTCAGGAAAAAACGCATACGCCCTTTTTGGCCAAGGGCATCATTGTCGACGTTTTGCCGCTTTTCATGTGCTTTAAAGGCGATTCTAATCTACCTCCTGAAATCTGTTTCCTGCAATTCTGCCTTGCTTTCAAATCCTCTTCGTTGCCTTCCCTCAATATATCTGTGGATGAGAGTTATCATTTATAACTCTGCGGGTTTGTGAATTGCAGTGTCCCTGAGCTCCATTTTTCAACTCGCTTTTTTGGGAGCTGGCCGCAAAAGCGCGGGATTGCCTCAGGCCCTATTCTGCTTCTGGGCGGCAGGCTGAGCCTGTGGTTAATTCTTCTTCCTGATGGGAAAATAGAGTGACCTGTGCCTGTCCCAACACCTAGATCTAGTCTCTCATTGGTTGCCCCTCTTCCCGTTCATCTTCAGGACAAATTGCAACCTGTAGGGAACAGGAGGTTAAAGGTGCTGATTCTCCAACTAGGGAGATTGCAGGTAAAGTAGCTGGAATGGCGAACCCGAGCACAAGGAGATGAGAAATGAGGTGCGTATTAGAAACCTTTCAAAATCACACGGTGTACCATCTTCTGGGTTTCTCATGCATGTTTTCGATGTAGGAAGATGCCCTTGAACCTGGAGATTTGGGACCCATGGGATGGGTACCACGCAGTATTAATTTAAAGGGTCTGCGTTTGCTCACCCAACCTCACCCAAACTTTCAGCCCCAAGAGTGTCCACCCTTATGTCTCATCCAGCTGTGGGTATAGATATGGTCAATCCAGGTTGCATCACAGCCTCTGAACGAATTTTGTAAGAATTTCTCTCTCTTTCACTGTCTTTGTTTTACGGGTTTTTAAAAGTAATTTATTTTTATAATGGGGTTTAGCTGCTTTTCACGGCTGTGTTTATGCGGCTTTACACCCACTTGACTCACTTCCAGACAGATATCAATACATAGGTTTTAAGATTCTTACTAGTCACATATATTCTTGTGCGGTGAATAGGGGGTGTTGAGTCCAGTTCACTGAGCAAGGAGTAGGTCTTGTCTATTACATATTGGGTGTATGGAACGGTATCTGAGCGAATTTGAAACCCTTGTTTTATGCATCACCCCACCTCACCTTTCCCGTTAAGCAGCCATAGTGTGTTTTCTAAACGTGTGACTCTGTTCTGTTTTGTAATTCAGTTCAAGTGTAGCGGTTTTTACATTCCCTCTATAAGTGATAGCTTATGATAAGTGTCTTTTTCTGTGTGTCTTATTTCACTTAGAATCGTCGTACCTAAATCCACTCATCTTGCTTCTACTAGCCTTATGACATTGATTTCATGTCTGAGTGATATTCCATTGTACATAAGGACCACAACTTCTTTATCCATTTTTCTCTTTCCTGGGATATTTAAGGTGTCATGAAGTGGAGGTTCTTGTCAACAGAGCAGCCCTAATCTTTGGGGTGCCTGTGTCTTGCTGATTTTTAGTTTTCCCAATTTATACGCCCATGAGTGGACGTGCCCTATGCTCCCTAAGCTGTGTTTTTTCGATGTTTTAGGACACACCGTACACTTCTCCAGAGTGGCTGTTGGCAATTTACATCCCGCCCATCAGCATAGCAAGGCTGCCATTTCTCCATGGCCTGTACTGCATTTCTGGTTTTGACACTTTTTGCAGCATCACCCTTTTGACCGATGGAAAGCGAGACTTCTTTGTAGCGCTGATTTGCCTTTCCAGGTTGCTTGGTTGGCCAAAAAGGGCGTATGCGATTTTTCCTGAATATATTCAGGAAAAAACGCATACGCCCTTTTTGGCCAAGGGCATCATTGTCGACGTTTTGCCGCTTTTCATGTGCTTTAAAGGCGATTCTAATCTACCTCCTGAAATCTGTTTCCTGCAATTCTGCCTTGCTTTCAAATCCTCTTCGTTGCCTTCCCTCAATATATCTGTGGATGAGAGTTATCATTTATAACTCTGCGGATATGTGAATTGCAGTGTCCCTGAGCTCCATTTTTCAACTCGCTTTTTTGGGAGCTGGCCGCAAAAGCGCGGGATTGCCTCAGGCCCTATTCTGCTTCTGGGCGGCAGGCTGAGCCTGTGGTTAATTCTTCTTCCTGATGGGAAAATAGAGTGAGCTGTGCCTGTCCCAACACCTAGATCTAGTCTCTCATTGTTTGCCCCTCTTCCCGTTCATCTTCAGGACAAATTGCAACCTGTAGGGAACAGGAGGTTAAAGGTGCTGATTCTCCAACTAGGGAGATTGCAGGTAAAGTAGCTGGAATGGCGAACCCGAGCACAAGGAGATGAGAAATGAGGTGCGTATTAGAAACCTTTGAAAATCACACGGTGTACCATCTTCTGGGTTTCTCATGCATGTTTTCGATGTAGGAAGATGCCCTTGAACCTGGAGATTTGGGACCCATGGGATGGGTACCATGCAGTATTAATTTAAAGGGTCTGCGTTTGCTCACCCAACCTCACCCAAACTTTCAGCCCCAAGAATGTCCACCCTTATGTCTCATCGAGCTGTGGGTATAGATATGGTCAATCCAGGTTGCATCACAGCCTCTGAACGAATTTTGTAAGAATTTCTCTCTCTTTCACTGTCTTTGTTTTACGGGTTTTTAAAAGTAATTTATTTTTATAATGGGGTTTAGCTGCTTTTCACGGCTGTGTTTATGCGGCTTTACACCCACTTGACTCACTTCCAGACAGATATCAATACATAGGTTTTAAGATTCTTACTAGTCACATATATTCTTGTGCGGTGAATAGGGGGTGTTGAGTCCAGTTCACTGAGCAAGGAGTAGGTCTTGTCTATTACATATTGGGTGTATGGAACGGTATCTGAGCGAATTTGAAACCCTTGTTTTATGCATCACCCCACCTCACCTTTCCCGTTAAGCAGCCACAGTGTGTTTTCTAAACGTGTGACTCTGTTCTGTTTTGTAATTCAGTTCAAGTGTAGCGGTTTTTACATTCCCTCTATAAGTGATAGCTTATGATAAGTGTCTTTTTCTGTGTGTCTTATTTCACTTAGAATCGTCGTACCTAAATCCACTCATCTTGCTTCTACTAGCCTTATGACATTGATTTCATGTCTGAGTGATATTCCATTGTACATAAGGACCACAACTTCTTTATCCATTTTTCTCTTTCCTGGGATATTTAAGGTATCATGAAGTGGAGGTTCTTGTCAACAGAGCAGCCCTAAACTTTGGGGTGCCTGTGTCTTGCTGATTTTTAGTTTTCCCAATTTATACGCCCATGAGTGGACGTGCCCTATGCTCCCTAAGCTGTGTTTTCTCGATGTTTCAGGACACACCGTACACTTCTCCAGAGTGGCTGTTGGTAATTTACATCCCGCCCATCAGCGTAGCAAGGCTGCCTTTTCTCCATGGTCTGTCCTGCATTTCTGGTTTTGACACTTTTTGCAGCATGGCCCTTTTGACCGATGGGAAGCGAGAGTTCTTTGTAGTGCTGATTTGCCTTTCCAGGTTGCTTGGTTGGCCAAATAGGGCGTATGCGTTTTTTCCTGAATATATTCAGGAAAAAACGCATACGCCCTTTTTGGCCAAGGGCATCATTGTCGACGTTTTGCCGCTTTTCATGTACTTTAAAGGCGATTCGAATCTACCTCCTGAAATCTGTTTCCTGCAATTCTGCCTTGCTTTCAAATCCTCTTCGTTGCCTTCCCTCAATATATCTGTGGATGAGAGTTATCATTTATAACTCTGCGGGTTTGTGAATTGCAGTGCCCCTGAGATCCATTTTTCAACTGTCTTTTTTGGGAGCTGGCCGCAAAAGCACGGGATTGCCTCAGGCCCTATTCTGGTTCCTCGCGGCAGGCTGAGCCTGTGGATAATTCTTCTTCCTGATGGGAAAATAGACTAACCTGTGCCTGTCCCAACACCTAGATCTAGTCTCTCATTGGTTGCCCCTCTTTCCATTCATCCTCAGGACAAATTGCAACCTGTAGGGAACAGGAGGTTAAACGTGCTGATTCTCCAAGTAGGGAGATTGCTAGTAAAGTAGCTGGAATGGCGAACCCGAGCACAAGGAGATGAGAAATGAGGTGCGTATTAGAAACCTTTCAAAATCACACGGTGTACCATCTTCTGGGTTTCTCATGCATGTTTTCGATGTAGGAAGATGCCCTTGAACCTGGAGATTTGAGACCCATGGGATGGGTACCACGCAGTATTATTTTAAAGGGTCTGCATTTGCTCACCCAACCTCACCCAACCTTTCAGCCCCAAGAGTGTCCACCCTTATGTCTCATCCAGCTGTGGGTCTAGATATTGTCAATCCAGGTTGCATCACAGCCTCTGAACGAATTTTGTAAGAATTTCTCTCTCTTTCACTGTCTTTGTTTTACGGGTTTTTAAAAGTAATTTATTTTTATAATGGGGTTTAGCTGCTTTTCACGGCTGTGTTTATGCGGCTTTACACCCACTTGATTCACTTCCAGACAGATATCAATACATAGGTTTTAAGATTCTTACTAGTCACATATATTCTTGTGCGGTGAATAGGGGGTGTTGAGTCCAGTTCACTGAGCAAGGAGTAGGTCTTGTCTATTACATATTGGGTGTATGGAACGGTATCTGAGCGAATTTGAAACCCTTGTTTTAAGCATCACCCCACCTCACCTTTCCCGTTAAGCAGCCATAGTGTGTTTTCTAAACATGTGACTCTGTTCTGTTTTGTAATTCAGTTCAAGTGTAGCGGTTTTTACATCCTCTCTATAAGTGATAGCTTATGATAAGTGTCTTTTTCTGTGTGACTTATTTCACTTAGAATCGTCGTACCTAAATCCACTCATCTTGCTTCTACTAGCCTTATGACATTGATTTCATGTCTGAGTGATATTCCATTGTACATAAGGACCACAATTTCTTTATTCATTTTTCTCTTTCCTGGGATATTTAAGGTGTCATGAAGTGGAGGTTCTTGTCAACAGAGCAGCCCTAAACTTTGGGGTGCCTGTGTCTTGCTGATTTTTAGTTTTCCCAATTTATACGCCCATGAGTGGACGTGCCCTATGCTCCCTAAGCTGTGTTTTCTCGATGTTTCAGGACACACCGTACACTTCTCCAGAGTGGCTGTTGGCAATTTACATCCCGCCCATCAGCGTAGCAAGGCTGCCATTTCTCCATGGCCTGTCCTGCATTTCTGGTTTTGACACTTTTTGCAGCATGGCCCTTTTGACCGATGGGAAGCGAGACTTCTTTGTAGCGCTGATTAGCCTTTCCAGGTTGCTTGGTTGGCCAATCAGGGCGTATGCGTTGTTTCCTGAATATATTCAGGAAAAAACATATACGCCCTGTTTGGCCAAGGGCATCATTGTCGACGTTTTGCCACTTTTCATGTGCTTTAAAGGCGATTCGAATCTACCTCCTGAAACCTGTTTCCTGCAATTCTGCCTTGCTTTCAAATCCTCTTCGTTGCCTTCCCTCAATATATTTGTGGACGAGAGTTATCATTTATAACTCAGCAGGTTTTTGAATGGCAGTGCCCCTGAGCTCCATTTTTCAACTGTCTTTTTTGGGAGCTGGCCGCAAAAGCACGGGATTGCCTCAGGCCCTATTCTGGTTCCTGGCGGCAGGCTGAGCCTGTGGATAATTCTTCTTCCTGATGGGAAAATAGAGTGACCTGTGCCTGTCTCAACCCCTAGATCTAGTCTCTCATTGGTTGCCCCTCTTCCCGTTCATCCACAGGACAAATTGCAACCTGTAGGGAACAGGAGCTTAAAGGTGCTGATTCTCCAAGTAGGGAGATTGCTAGTAAAGTAGATGGAAAGGCGAATCCGAGCACAAGGAGATGAGAAATGAGGTGCGTATTAGAAACCTTTCAAAATCACACGGTGTACCATCTTCTGGGTTTCTCATGCATGTTTTCGATGTAGGAAGATGCCCTTGAACCTGGAGATTTGGGACCCATGGGATGGGTACCAGGCAGTATTACTTTAAAGGTTCTGCGTTTGCTCACCCAACCTCACCCAACCTTTCAGCCCCAAGAGTGTCCACCCTTATGTCTCATTCAGCTGTGGGTCTAGATATGGTCAATCCAGGTTGCATCACAGCCTCTGAACGAATTTTGTAAGAATTTCTCTCTCTTTCACTGTCTTTGTTTTACGGGTTTTTAAAAGTAATTTATTTTTATAATGGGGTTTAGCTGCTTTTCACGGCTGTGTTTATGCGGCTTTACTCCCTCTTGAATCACTTCCAGACAAATATCAATACATAGGTTTTAAGATTCTTACTAGTCACATATATTCTTGTGCGGTGAATAGGGGGTGTTGAGTCCAGTTCACTGAGCAAGGAGTAGGTCTTGTCTATTACATATTGGGTGTATGGAACGGTATCTGAGCGAATTTGAAACCCTTGTTTTATGCATCACCCCACCTCACCTTTCCCGTTAAGCATCCATAGTGTGTTTTCTAAACGTGTAACTCTGTTCTGTTTTGTAATTCAGTTCAAGTGTAGCGGATTTTACATTCCCTCTATAAGTGATATCTTATGATAAGTGTCTTTTTCTGTGTGACTTATTTCACTTAGGATCATCGTACCTAAATCCACTCATCTTGCTTCTACTAGCCTTATGACATTGATTTCATGTCTGAGTGATATTCCATTGTACATAAGGACCACAACTTCTTTATCCATTTTTCTCTTTCCTGGGATATTTAAGGTATCATGAAGTGGAGGTTCTTGTCAACAGAGCAGCCCTAAACTTTGGGGTGCCTGTGTCTTGCTGATTTTTAGTTTTCCCAATTTATACGCCCATGAGTGCACGTGCCCTATGCTCCCTAAGCTGTGTTTTTTCGATGTTTTAGGACACACCGTACACTTCTCCAGAGTGGCTGTTGGCAATTTACATCCCGCCCATCAGCATAGCAAGGCTGCCATTTCTCCATGGCCTGTACTGCATTTCTGGTTTTGACACTTTTTGCAGCATGACCCTTTTGACCGATGGAAAGCGAGACTTCTTTGTAGCGCTGATTTGCCTTTCCAGGTTGCTTGGTTGGCCAAAAAGTGCGTATGCGATTTTTCCTGAATATATTCAGGAAAAAACGCATACGCCCTTTTTGGCCAAGGGCATCATTGTCGACGTTTTGCCGCTTTTCATGTGCTTTAAAGGCGATTCTAATCTACCTCCTGAAATCTGTTTCCTGCAATTCTGCCTTGCTTTCAAATCCTCTTCGTTGCCTTCCCTCAATATATCTGTGGATGAGAGTTATCATTTATAACTCTGCGGGTTTGTGAATTGCAGTGTCCCTGAGCTCCATTTTTCAACTCGCTTTTTTGGGAGCTGGCCGCAAAAGCGCGGGATTGCCTCAGGCCCTATTCTGCTTCTGGGCGGCAGGCTGAGCCTGTGGTTAATTCTTCTTCCTGATGGGAAAATAGAGTGACCTGTGCCTGTCCCAACACCTAGATCTAGTCTCTCATTGGTTGCCCCTCTTCCCGTTCATCTTCAGGACAAATTGCAACCTGTAGGGAACAGGAGGTTAAAGGTGCTGATTCTCCAACTAGGGAGATTGCAGGTAAAGTAGCTGGAATGGCGAACCCGAGCACAAGGAGATGAGAAATGAGGTGCGTATTAGAAACCTTTCAAAATCACACGGTGTACCATCTTCTGGGTTTCTCATGCATGTTTTCGATGTAGGAAGATGCCCTTGAACCTGGAGATTTGGGACCCATGGGATGGGTACCACGCAGTATTAATTTAAAGGGTCTGCGTTTGCTCACCCAACCTCACCCAAACTTTCAGCCCCAAGAGTGTCCACCCTTATGTCTCATCCAGCTGTGGGTATAGATATGGTCAATCCAGGTTGCATCACAGCCTCTGAACGAATTTTGTAAGAATTTCTCTCTCTTTCACTGTCTTTGTTTTACGGGTTTTTAAAAGTAATTTATTTTTATAATGGGGTTTAGCTGCTTTTCACGGCTGTGTTTATGCGGCTTTACACCCACTTGACTCACTTCCAGACAGATATCAATACATAGGTTTTAAGATTCTTACTAGTCACATATATTCTTGTGCGGTGAATAGGGGGTGTTGAGTCCAGTTCACTGAGCAAGGAGTAGGTCTTGTCTATTACATATTGGGTGTATGGAACGGTATCTGAGCGAATTTGAAACCCTTGTTTTATGCATCACCCCACCTCACCTTTCCCGTTAAGCAGCCATAGTGTGTTTTCTAAACGTGTGACTCTGTTCTGTTTTGTAATTCAGTTCAAGTGTAGCGGTTTTTACATTCCCTCTATAAGTGATAGCTTATGATAAGTGTCTTTTTCTGTGTGTCTTATTTCACTTAGAATCGTCGTACCTAAATCCACTCATCTTGCTTCTACTAGCCTTATGACATTGATTTCATGTCTGAGTGATATTCCATTGTACATAAGGACCACAACTTCTTTATCCATTTTTCTCTTTCCTGGGATATTTAAGGTGTCATGAAGTGGAGGTTCTTGTCAACAGAGCAGCCCTAATCTTTGGGGTGCCTGTGTCTTGCTGATTTTTAGTTTTCCCAATTTATACGCCCATGAGTGGACGTGCCCTATGCTCCCTAAGCTGTGTTTTTTCGATGTTTTAGGACACACCGTACACTTCTCCAGAGTGGCTGTTGGCAATTTACATCCCGCCCATCAGCATAGCAAGGCTGCCATTTCTCCATGGCCTGTACTGCATTTCTGGTTTTGACACTTTTTGCAGCATCACCCTTTTGACCGATGGAAAGCGAGACTTCTTTGTAGCGCTGATTTGCCTTTCCAGGTTGCTTGGTTGGCCAAAAAGGGCGTATGCGATTTTTCCTGAATATATTCAGGAAAAAACGCATACGCCCTTTTTGGCCAAGGGCATCATTGTCGACGTTTTGCCGCTTTTCATGTGCTTTAAAGGCGATTCTAATCTACCTCCTGAAATCTGTTTCCTGCAATTCTGCCTTGCTTTCAAATCCTCTTCGTTGCCTTCCCTCAATATATCTGTGGATGAGAGTTATCATTTATAACTCTGCGGATATGTGAATTGCAGTGTCCCTGAGCTCCATTTTTCAACTCGCTTTTTTGGGAGCTGGCCGCAAAAGCGCGGGATTGCCTCAGGCCCTATTCTGCTTCTGGGCGGCAGGCTGAGCCTGTGGTTAATTCTTCTTCCTGATGGGAAAATAGAGTGAGCTGTGCCTGTCCCAACACCTAGATCTAGTCTCTCATTGTTTGCCCCTCTTCCCGTTCATCTTCAGGACAAATTGCAACCTGTAGGGAACAGGAGGTTAAAGGTGCTGATTCTCCAACTAGGGAGATTGCAGGTAAAGTAGCTGGAATGGCGAACCCGAGCACAAGGAGATGAGAAATGAGGTGCGTATTAGAAACCTTTGAAAATCACACGGTGTACCATCTTCTGGGTTTCTCATGCATGTTTTCGATGTAGGAAGATGCCCTTGAACCTGGAGATTTGGGACCCATGGGATGGGTACCATGCAGTATTAATTTAAAGGGTCTGCGTTTGCTCACCCAACCTCACCCAAACTTTCAGCCCCAAGAATGTCCACCCTTATGTCTCATCGAGCTGTGGGTATAGATATGGTCAATCCAGGTTGCATCACAGCCTCTGAACGAATTTTGTAAGAATTTCTCTCTCTTTCACTGTCTTTGTTTTACGGGTTTTTAAAAGTAATTTATTTTTATAATGGGGTTTAGCTGCTTTTCACGGCTGTGTTTATGCGGCTTTACACCCACTTGACTCACTTCCAGACAGATATCAATACATAGGTTTTAAGATTCTTACTAGTCACATATATTCTTGTGCGGTGAATAGGGGGTGTTGAGTCCAGTTCACTGAGCAAGGAGTAGGTCTTGTCTATTACATATTGGGTGTATGGAACGGTATCTGAGCGAATTTGAAACCCTTGTTTTATGCATCACCCCACCTCACCTTTCCCGTTAAGCAGCCACAGTGTGTTTTCTAAACGTGTGACTGTTCTGTTTTGTAATTCAGTTCAAGTGTAGCGGTTTTTACATTCCCTCTATAAGTGATAGCTTATGATAAGTGTCTTTTTCTGTGTGTCTTATTTCACTTAGAATCGTCGTACCTAAATCCACTCATCTTGCTTCTACTAGCCTTATGACATTGATTTCATGTCTGAGTGATATTCCATTGTACATAAGGACCACAACTTCTTTATCCATTTTTCTCTTTCCTGGGATATTTAAGGTATCATGAAGTGGAGGTTCTTGTCAACAGAGCAGCCCTAAACTTTGGGGTGCTTGTGTCTTGCTGATTTTTAGTTTTCCCAATTTATACGCCCATGAGTGGACGTGCCCTATGCTCCCTAAGCTGTGTTTTCTCGATGTTTCAGGACACACCGTACACTTCTCCAGAGTGGCTGTTGGTAATTTACATCCCGCCCATCAGCGTAGCTAGGCTGCCTTTTCTCCATGGTCTGTCCTGCATTTCTGGTTTTGACACTTTTTGCAGCATGGCCCTTTTGACCGATGGGAAGCGAGAGTTCTTTGTAGTGCTGATTTGCCTTTCCAGGTTGCTTGGTTGGCCAAATAGGGCGTATGCGTTTTTTCCTGAATATATTCAGGAAAAAACGCATACGCCCTTTTTGGCCAAGGGCATCATTGTCGACGTTTTGCCGCTTTTCATGTACTTTAAAGGCGATTCGAATCTACCTCCTGAAATCTGTTTCCTGCAATTCTGCCTTGCTTTCAAATCCTCTTCGTTGCCTTCCCTCAATATATCTGTGGATGAGAGTTATCATTTATAACTCTGCGGGTTTGTGAATTGCAGTGCCCCTGAGATCCATTTTTCAACTGTCTTTTTTGGGAGCTGGCCGCAAAAGCACGGGATTGCCTCAGGCCCTATTCTGGTTCCTCGCGGCAGGCTGAGCCTGTGGATAATTCTTCTTCCTGATGGGAAAATAGACTAACCTGTGCCTGTCCCAACACCTAGATCTAGTCTCTCATTGGTTGCCCCTCTTTCCATTCATCCTCAGGACAAATTGCAACCTGTAGGGAACAGGAGGTTAAACGTGCTGATTCTCCAAGTAGGGAGATTGCTAGTAAAGTAGCTGGAATGGCGAACCCGAGCACAAGGAGATGAGAAATGAGGTGCGTATTAGAAACCTTTCAAAATCACACGGTGTACCATCTTCTGGGTTTCTCATGCATGTTTTCGATGTAGGAAGATGCCCTTGAACCTGGAGATTTGAGACCCATGGGATGGGTACCACGCAGTATTATTTTAAAGGGTCTGCATTTGCTCACCCAACCTCACCCAACCTTTCAGCCCCAAGAGTGTCCACCCTTATGTCTCATCCAGCTGTGGGTCTAGATATTGTCAATCCAGGTTGCATCACAGCCTCTGAACGAATTTTGTAAGAATTTCTCTCTCTTTCACTGTCTTTGTTTTACGGGTTTTTAAAAGTAATTTATTTTTATAATGGGGTTTAGCTGCTTTTCACGGCTGTGTTTATGCGGCTTTACACCCACTTGACTCACTTCCAGACAGATATCAATACATAGGTTTTAAGATTCTTACTAGTCACATATATTCTTGTGCGGTGAATAGGGGGTGTTGAGTCCAGTTCACTGAGCAAGGAGTAGGTCTTGTCTATTACATATTGGGTGTATGGAACGGTATCTGAGCGAATTTGAAACCCTTGTTTTAAGCATCACCCCACCTCACCTTTCCCGTTAAGCAGCCATAGTGTGTTTTCTAAACGTGTGACTCTGTTCTGTTTTGTAATTCAGTTCAAGTGTAGCGGTTTTTACATCCTCTCTATAAGTGATAGCTTATGATAAGTGTCTTTTTCTGTGTGACTTATTTCACTTAGAATCGTCGTACCTAAATCCACTCATCTTGCTTCTACTAGCCTTATGACATTGATTTCATGTCTGAGTGATATTCCATTGTACATAAGGACCACAATTTCTTTATTCATTTTTCTCTTTCCTGGGATATTTAAGGTGTCATGAAGTGGAGGTTCTTGTCAACAGAGCAGCCCTAAACTTTGGGGTGCCTGTGTCTTGCTGATTTTTAGTTTTCCCAATTTATACGCCCATGAGTGGACGTGCCCTATGCTCCCTAAGCTGTGTTTTCTCGATGTTTCAGGACACACCGTACACTTCTCCAGAGTGGCTGTTGGCAATTTACATCCCGCCCATCAGCGTAGCAAGGCTGCCATTTCTCCATGGCCTGTCCTGCATTTCTGGTTTTGACACTTTTTGCAGCATGGCCCTTTTGACCGATGGGAAGCGAGACTTCTTTGTAGCGCTGATTAGCCTTTCCAGGTTGCTTGGTTGGCCAATCAGGGCGTATGCGTTGTTTCCTGAATATATTCAGGAAAAAACATATACGCCCTGTTTGGCCAAGGGCATCATTGTCGACGTTTTGCCACTTTTCATGTGCTTTAAAGGCGATTCGAATCTACCTCCTGAAACCTGTTTCCTGCAATTCTGCCTTGCTTTCAAATCCTCTTCGTTGCCTTCCCTCAATATATTTGTGGACGAGAGTTATCATTTATAACTCAGCAGGTTTTTGAATGGCAGTGCCCCTGAGCTCCATTTTTCAACTGTCTTTTTTGGGAGCTGGCCGCAAAAGCACAGGATTGCCTCAGGCCCTATTCTGGTTCCTGGCGGCAGGCTGAGCCTGTGGATAATTCTTCTTCCTGATGGGAAAATAGAGTGACCTCTGCCTGTCTCAACACCTAGATCTAGTCTCTCATTGGTTGCCCCTCTTCCCGTTCATCCTCAGGACAAATTGCAACCTGTAGGGAACAGGAGCTTAAAGGTGCTGATTCTCCAAGTAGGGAGACTTCTAGTAAAGTAGCTGGAAAGGCGAACCCGAGCACAAGGAGATGAGAAATTGGGTGCGTTTTAGAAACCTTTCAAAATCACACGGTGTACCATCTTCTGGGTTTCTCATGCATGTTTTCGATGTAGGAAGATGCCCTTGAACCTGGAGATTTGGGACCCATGGGATGGGTACCACGCAGTACTACTTTAAAGGGTCTGCGTTTGCTCACCCAACCTCACCCAACCTCTCAGCCCCAAGAGTGTCCACCCTTATGTCTCATCCAGGTGTGGGTCTAGATATGGTCAATCCAGGTTGCATCACAGCTCCTGAACGAATTTTTTAAGAATTTCTCTCTCTTTCACTGTCTTTGTTTTACAGGTTTTTAAAAGTAATTTATTTTTATAATGGGGTTTAGCTGCTTTTCACGGCTGTGTTTATGCAGATTTACACCCACTTGACACACTTCCAGAGAGATATCAATACATAGGTTTTACGATTCTTAGTAGTCACATATATTCTAGTGCGGTGAATAGGGGTTGTTGAGTCCAGTTCACTGAGCAAGGAGTAGGTCTTGTCTATTACATATGGGGTGTATGGAACAGTATCTGAGCGAATTTGAAACCCTTGTTTTATGCATCACCCCACCTCACCTTTCCCGTTAAGCAGCCATAGTGTGTTTTCTAAACGTGTGACTCTGTTCTGTTTTGTAATTCAGTTCAAGTGTAGCGGTTTTTACATTCCCTCTATAAGTGATATCTTATGATAAGTGTCTTTTTCTGTGTGACTTATTTCACTTAGATTCGTCATACCTAAATCCACTCATCTTGCTTCTACTAGCCTTATGACATTGATTTCATGTCTGAGTGATATTCCTTTGTACATAAGGACCACAACTTCTTTATCCATTTTTCTCTTTCCTGGGATATTTAAGGTGTCATGAAGTGGAGGTTCTTGTCAACATAGCAGCCCTAAACATTGGGGTGCCTGTGTCTTGCTGATTTTTAGTTTTCCCAATTTATACGCCCATGAGTGGACGTGCCCTATGCTCCCTAAGCTGTGTTTTTTCGATGTTTCAGGACACACCGTACACTTCTCTAGAGTGGCTGTTGGCAATTTACATCCCGCCCATCAGCGTAGCAAGGCTGCCATTTCTCCATGGCCTGTCCTGCATTTCTGGTTTTGACACTTTTTGCAGCATGGCCCTTTTGACCGATGGGAAGCGAGACCTCTTTGTAGCGCTGATTTGCCTTTCCAGGTTGCTTGGTTGGCCAAAAAGGGCGTATGCGTTTTTTCCTGAATATATTCAGGAAAAAACGCATACGCCCTTTTTGGCCAAGGGCATCATTGTCGACGTTTTGCCGCTTTTCATGTGCTTTAAAGGCGATTCGAATCTACCTCCTGAAATCTGCTTCCTGCAATTCTGCCTTGCTTTCAAATCCTCTTCGTTGCCTTCCCTCAATATATCTGTGGATGAGAGTTATCATTTATAACTCTGCGGGTTTGTGAATTGCAGTGTCCCTGAGCTCCATTTTTCAACTCGCTTTTTTGGGAGCTGGCCACAAAAGCGCGAGATTGCCTCAGGCCTTATTCTGGTTCCTGGCGGCAGGCTGAGCCTGTGGTTAATTCTTCTTCCTGATGGGAAAATAGAGTGACCTGTGCCTCTACCAACACCTAGATGTAGTCTCTCATTGGTTGCCCCTCTTCCCGTTCATCCTCAGGACAAATTGCAACCTGTAGGGAACAGGAGCTTAAAGGTGCTGATTCTCCAAGTAGGGAGATTGCTAGTAAAGTAGCTGGAAAGGCGAACCCTAGCACAAGGAGATGAGAAATGGGGTGCGTTTTAGAAACCTTTCAAAATCACACGGTGTACCATCTTCTGGGTTTCTCATGCATGTTTTCGATGTAGGAAGATGCCCTTGAACCTGGAGATTTGGGACCCATGGGATGGGTACCACGCAGTATTACTTTAAAGGGTCTGAGTTTGCTCTCCCAACCTCACCCAACCTCTCAGCCCCAAGAATGTCCACCCTTATGTCTCATCCAGGTGTGGGTCTAGATATGGTCAATCCAGGTTGCATCACAGCCCCTGAACGAATTTTGTAAGAATTTCTCTCTCTTTCACTGTCTTTGTTTTACGGGTTTTTAAAAGTAATTTATTTTTATAATGGGGTTTAGCTGCTTTTCACGGCTGTGTTTATGCGGCTTTACACCCACTTGGCTCACTTCCAGAGAGATATCAATACATAGGTTTTACGATTCTTACTAGTCAGATATATTCTTGTGCGGTGAATAGGGGGTGTTGAGTCCAGTTCACTGAGCAAGGAGTAGGTCTTGTCTATTACATATTGGGTGTATGGAACGGTATCTGAGCGAATTTGAAACCCTTGTTTTATGCATCACCCCACCTCACCTTTCCCGTTAAGCAGCCATAGTGTGTTTTCTAAACGTGTGACTCTGTTCTGTTTTGTAATTCAGTTCAAGTGTAGCGGTTTTTACATTCCCTCTATAAGTGATATCTTATGATAAGTGTCTTTTTCTGTGTGACTTATTTCACTTAGAATCGTCATACCTGAATCCACTCATCTTGCTTCTACTAGCCTTATGACATTGATTTCATGTCTGAGTGATATTCCTTTGTACATAAGGACCACAACTTCTTTATCCATTTTTCTCTTTCCTGGGATATTTAAGGTGTCATGAAGTGGAGGTTCTTGTCAACATAGCAGCCCTAAACATTGGGGTGCCTGTGTCTTGCTGATTTTTAGTTTTCCCAATTTATACGCCCATGAGTGGACGTGCCCTATGCTCCCTAAGCTGTGTTTTTTCGATGTTTCAGGACACACCGTACACTTCTCTAGAGTGGCTGTTGGCAATTTACATCCCGCCCATCAGCGTAGCAAGGCTGCCATTTCTCCATGGCCTGTCCTGCATTTCTGGTTTTGACACTTTTTGCAGCATGGCCCTTTTGACCGATGGGAAGCGAGACCTCTTTGTAGCGCTGATTTGCCTTTCCAGGTTGCTTGGTTGGCCAAAAAGGGCGTATGCGTTTTTTCCTGAATATATTCAGGAAAAAACGAATACGCCCTTTTTGGCCAAGGGCATCATTGTCGACGTTTTGCCGCTTTTCATGTGCTTTAAAGGTGATTCGAATCTACCTCCTGAAATCTGCTTCCTGCAATTCTGCCTTGCTTTCAAATCCTCTTCGTTGCCTTCCCTCAATATATCTGTGGATGAGAGTTATCATTTATAACTCTGCGGGTTTGTGAATTGCAGTGTCCCTGAGCTCCATTTTTCAACTCGCTTTTTTGGGAGCTGGCCACAAAAGCGCGAGATTGCCTCAGGCCTTATTCTGGTTCCTGGCGGCAGGCTGAGCCTGTGGTTAATTCTTCTTCCTGATGGGAAAATAGAGTGACCTGTGCCTCTACCAACACCTAGATCTAGTCTCTCATTGGTTGCCCCTCTTCCCGTTCATCCTCAGGACAAATTGCAACCTGTAGGGAACAGGAGCTTAAAGGTGCTGATTCTCCAAGTAGGGAGATTGCTAGTAAAGTAGCTGGAAAGGCGAACCCTAGCACAAGGAGATGAGAAATGGGGTGCGTTTTAGAAACCTTTCAAAATCACACGGTGTACCATCTTCTGGGTTTCTCATGCATGTTTTCGATGTAGGAAGATGCCCTTGAACCTGGAGATTTGGGACCCATGGGATGGGTACCACGCAGTATTACTTTAAAGGGTCTGAGTTTGCTCTCCCAACCTCACCCAACCTCTCAGCCCCAAGAGTGTCCACCCTTATGTCTCATCCAGGTGTGGGTCTAGATATGGTCAATCCAGGTTGCATCACAGCCCCTGAACGAATTTTGTAAGAATTTCTCTCTCTTTCACTGTCTTTGTTTTACGGGTTTTTAAAAGTAATTTATTTTTATAATGGGGTTTAGCTGCTTTTCACGGCTGTGTTTATGCGGCTTTACACCCACTTGGCTCACTTCCAGAGAGATATCAATACATAGGTTTTACGATTCTTACTAGTCAGATATATTCTTGTGCGGTGAATAGGGGGTGTTGAGTCCAGTTCACTGAGCAAGGAGTAGGTCTTGTCTATTACATATTGGGTGTATGGAACGGTATCTGAGCGAATTTGAAACCCTTGTTTTATGCATCACCCCACCTCACCTTTCCCGTTAAGCAGCCATAGTGTGTTTTCTAAACGTGTGACTCTGTTCTGTTTTGTAATTCAGTTCAAGTGTAGCGGTTTTTACATTCCCTCTATAAGTGATATCTTATGATAAGTGTCTTTTTCTGTGTGACTTATTTCACTTAGAATCGTCATACCTAAATCCACTCATCTTGCTTCTACTAGCCTTATGACATTGATTTCATGTCTGAGGGATATTCCTTTGTACATAAGGACCACAACTTCTTTATCCATTTATCTCTTTCCTGGGATATTTAAGGTGTCATGAAGTGGAGGTTCTTGTCAACATAGCAGCCCTAAACATTGGGGTGCCTGTGTCTTGCTGATTTTTAGTTTTCCCAATTTATACGCCCATGAGTGGATGTGCCCTATGCTCCCTAAGCTGTGTTTTTTCGATGTTTCAGGACACACCATACACTTCTCCAGAGTGGCTTTTGGCAATTTACATCCCGCCCATTAGCGTAGCAAGGCTGCCATTTCTCCATGGCCTGTACTGCATTTCTGGTTTTGTCACTTTTTGCAGCATGGCCCTTTTGACCGATGGGAAGCGAGACTTCTTTGTAGCGCTGATTTGCCTTTCCAGGTTGCTTGGTTGGCCAAAAAGGGCGTATGCGTTTTTTCCTGAATATATTCAGGAAAAAACGCTTACGCCCTTTTTGGCCAAGGGCATCACTGTCGACGTTTTGCCACTTTTCATGTGCTTTAAAGGCGATTCGAATCTACCTCCTGAAACCTGTTTCCTGCAATTCTGCCTTGCATTCAAATCCTCTTCGTTGCCTTCCCTCAATATATCTGTGGATGAGAGTTATCATTTATAACTCTGCATGTTTGTGAATTGCAGTGCCCCTGAGCTCCATTTTTCAACTGTCTTTTTTGGGAGCTGGCCGCAAAAGCACGGGATTGCCTCAGGCCCTATTCTGGTTCCCGGCGGCAGGCTGAGCCTGTGTTTAATTCTTCTTCCTGATGGGAAATTAGAGTGACCTGTGCCTGTCCCAACACCTAGATCTAGTCTCTCATTGGTTGCCCCTCTTCCCGTTCATCCTCAGGACAAATTGCAACCTGTAGGGAACAGGAGCTTAAAGGTGCTGATTCTCCAAGTAGGGAGATTGCTAGTAAAGTAGCTGGAAAGGCGAACCCGAGCACAAGGAGATGAGAAATTGGGTGCGTTTTAGAAACCTTTCAAAATCACACGGTGTACCATCTTCTGGGTTTCTCATGCATGTTTTCAATGTAGGAAGATGCCCTTGAACCTGGAGATTTGGGACCCATGGGATGGGTACCACACAGTATTACTTTAAAGGATCTGCGTTTGCTCACCCAACCTCACCCAACCTCTAAGCCCCAAGAGTGTCCACCCTTATGTCTCATCCAGCTGTGGGTCTAGATATGGTCAATCCAGGTTGCATCACAGCCTCTGAACGAATTTTGTAAGAATTTCTCTCTCTTTCACTGTCTTTGTTTTACGGGTTTTTAAAAGTAATTTATTTTTATAATGGGGTTTAGCTGCTTTTCACGGCTGTGTTTATGCGGCTTTACACCCACTTGACTCACTTCCAGACAGATATCAATATATAGGTTTTAAGATTCTTACTAGTCACATATATTCTTGTGCGGTGAATAGGGGGTGTTGAGTCCAGTTCACTGAGCAAGGAGTAGGTCTTGTCTATTACATATTGGGTGTATGGAACGGTATCTGAGCGAATTTGAAACCCTTGTTTTATGCATCACCCCACCTCACCTTTCCCGTTAAGCAGCCATAGTGTGTTTTCTAAACGTGTGACTCTGTTCTGTTTTGTAATTCAGTTCAAGTGTAGCGGTTTTTACATTCCCTCTATAAGTGATATCTTATGATAAGTGTCTTTTTCTGTGTGACTTATTTCACTTAGAATCGTCATACCTAAATCCACTCATCTTGCTTCTACTAGCCTTATGACATTGATTTCATGTCTGAGTGATATTCCTTTGTACATAAGGACCACAACTTCTTTATCCATTTTTCTCTTTCCTGGGATATTTAAGGTGTCATGAAGTGGAGGTTCTTGTCAACATAGCAGCCCTAAACATTGGGGTGCCTGTGTCTTGCTGATTTTTAGTTTTCCCAATTTATACGCCCATGAGTGGACGTGCCCTATTCTCCCTAAGCTGTGTTTTTTCGATGTTTCAGGACACACCGTACACTTCTCCAGAGTGGCTGTTGGCAATTTACATCCCGCCCATCAGCGTAGCAAGGCTGCCATTTCTCCATGGCCTGTCCTGCATTTCTGGTTTTGACACTTTTTGCAGCATGGCCCTTTTGACCGATGGGAAGCGAGACCTCTTTGTAGCGCTGATTTGCCTTTCCAGGTTGCTTGGTTGGCCAAAAAGGGCGTATGCGTTTTTTCCTGAATATATTCAGGAAAAAACGCATACGCCCTTTTTGGCCAAGGGCATCATTGTCGACGTTTTGCCGCTTTTCATGTGCTTTAAAGGCGATTCGAATCTACCTCCTGAAATCTGTTTCCTGCAATTCTGCCTTGCTTTCAAATCCTCTTCGTTGCCTTCCCTCAATATATCTGTGGATGAGAGATATCATTTATAACTCTGCGGGTTTGTGAATTGCAGTGTCCCTGAGCTCCATTTTTCAACTCGCTTTTTTGGGAGCTGGCCGCAAAAGCGCGGGATTGCCTCAGGCCCTATTCTGGTTCCTGGCGGCAGGCTGAGCCTGTGGTTAATTCTTCTTCCTGATGGGAAAATAGAGAAACCTGTGCCTGTCCCAACACCTAGATCTAGTCTCTCATTGGTTGCCCCTCTTCCCGTTCATCCTCAGGACAAATTGCAACCTGTAGGGAACAGGAGCTTAAAGGTGCTGATTCTCCAAGTAGGGAGACTTCTAGTAAAGTAGCTGGAAAGGCGAACCCGAGCACAAGGAGATGAGAAATTGGGTGCGTTTTAGAAACCTTTCAAAATCACACGGTGTACCATCTTCTGGGTTTCTCATGCATGTTTTCGATGTAGGAAGATGCCCTTGAACCTGGAGATTTGGGACCCATGGGATGGGTACCACGCAGTACTACTTTAAAGGGTCTGCGTTTGCTCACCCAACCTCACCCAACCTCTCAGCCCCAAGAGTGTCCACCCTTATGTCTCATCCAGGTGTGGGTCTAGATATGGTCAATCCAGGTTGCATCACAGCTCCTGAACGAATTTTTTAAGAATTTCTCTCTCTTTCACTGTCTTTGTTTTACAGGTTTTTAAAAGTAATTTATTTTTATAATGGGGTTTAGCTGCTTTTCACGGCTGTGTTTATGCAGCTTTACACCCACTTGACACACTTCCAGAGAGATATCAATACATAGGTTTTACGATTCTTAGTAGTCACATATATTCTTGTGCGGTGAATAGGGGTTGTTGAGTCCAGTTCACTGAGCAAGGAGTAGGTCTTGTCTATTACATATTGGGTGTATGGAACAGTATCTGAGCGAATTTGAA
This sequence comes from Eschrichtius robustus, assembly GCF_028021215.1. Classification (NCBI taxonomy): domain Eukaryota; kingdom Metazoa; phylum Chordata; class Mammalia; order Artiodactyla; family Eschrichtiidae; genus Eschrichtius; species Eschrichtius robustus. The sequence goes on along the minus strand of NW_027175218.1, from coordinate 285,859 downwards.
ACCCTTGTTTTATGCATCACCCCACCTCACCTTTCCCGTTAAGCAGCCATAGTGTGTTTTCTAAACGTGTGACTCTGTTCTGTTTTGTAATTCAGTTCAAGTGTAGCGGTTTTTACATTCCCTCTATAAGTGATAGCTTATGATAAGTGTCTTTTTCTGTGTGACTTATTTCACTTAGAATCGTCATACCTAAATCCACTCATCTTGCTTCTACTAGCCTTATGACATTGATTTCATGTCTGAGTGATATTCCTTTGTACATAAGGACCACAACTTCTTTATCCATTTTTCTCTTTCCTGGGATATTTAAGGTGTCATGAAGTGGAGGTTCTTGTCAACATAGCAGCCCTAAACATTGGGGTGCCTGTGTCTTGCTGATTTTTAGTTTTCCCAATTTATACGCCCATGAGTGGACGTGCCCTATGCTCCCTAAGCTGTGTTTTTTCGATGTTTCAGGACACACCGTACACTTCTCTAGAGTGGCTGTTGGCAATTTACATCCCGCCCATCAGCGTAGCAAGGCTGCCATTTCTCCATGGCCTGTCCTGCATTTCTGGTTTTGACACTTTTTGCAGCATGGCCCTTTTGACCGATGGGAAGCGAGACCTCTTTGTAGCGCTGATTTGCCTTTCCAGGTTGCTTGGTTGGCCAAAAAGGGCGTATGCGTTTTTTCCTGAATATATTCAGGAAAAAACGCATACGCCCTTTTTGGCCAAGGGCATCATTGTCGACGTTTTGCCGCTTTTCATGTGCTTTAAAGGCGATTCGAATCTACCTCCTGAAATCTGCTTCCTGCAATTCTGCCTTGCTTTCAAATCCTCTTCGTTGCCTTCCCTCAATATATCTGTGGATGAGAGTTATCATTTATAACTCTGCGGGTTTGTGAATTGCAGTGTCCCTGAGCTCCATTTTTCAACTCGCTTTTTTGGGAGCTGGCCACAAAAGCGCGAGATTGCCTCAGGCCTTATTCTGGTTCCTGGCGGCAGGCTGAGCCTGTGGTTAATTCTTCTTCCTGATGGGAAAATAGAGTGACCTGTGCCTCTACCAACACCTAGATCTAGTCTCTCATTGGTTGCCCCTCTTCCCGTTCATCCTCAGGACAAATTGCAACCTGTAGGGAACAGGAGCTTAAAGGTGCTGATTCTCCAAGTAGGGAGATTGCTAGTAAAGTAGCTGGAAAGGCGAACCCTAGCACAAGGAGATGAGAAATGGGGTGCGTTTTAGAAACCTTTCAAAATCACACGGTGTACCATCTTCTGGGTTTCTCATGCATGTTTTCGATGTAGGAAGATGCCCTTGAACCTGGAGATTTGGGACCCATGGGATGGGTACCACGCAGTATTACTTTAAAGGGTCTGAGTTTGCTCTCCCAACCTCACCCAACCTCTCAGCCCCAAGAGTGTCCACCCTTATGTTTCATCCAGGTGTGGGTCTAGATATGGTCAATCCAGGTTGCATCACAGCCCCTGAACGAATTTTGAAAGAATTTCTCTCTCTTTCACTGTCTTTGTTTTACGGGTTTTTAAAAGTAATTTATTTTTATAATGGGGTTTAGCTGCTTTTCACGGCTGTGTTTATGCGGCTTTACACCCACTTGGCTCACTTCCAGAGAGATATCAATACATAGGTTTTACGATTCTTACTAGTCAGATATATTCTTGTGCGGTGAATAGGGGGTGTTGAGTCCAGTTCACTGAGCAAGGAGTAGGTCTTGTCTATTACATATTGGGTGTATGGAACGGTATCTGAGCGAATTTGAAACCCTTGTTTTATGCATCACCCCACCTCACCTTTCCCGTTAAGCAGCCATAGTGTGTTTTCTAAACGTGTGACTCTGTTCTGTTTTGTAATTCAGTTCAAGTGTAGCGGTTTTTACATTCCCTCTATAAGTGATAGCTTATGATAAGTGTCTTTTTCTGTGTGACTTATTTCACTTAGAATCGTCATACCTAAATCCACTCATCTTGCTTCTACTAGCCTTATGACATTGATTTCATGTCTGAGGGATATTCCTTTGTACATAAGGACCACAACTTCTTTATCCATTTATCTCTTTCCTGGGATATTTAAGGTGTCATGAAGTGGAGGTTCTTGTCAACATAGCAGCCCTAAACATTGGGGTGCCTGTGTCTTGCTGATTTTTAGTTTTCCCAATTTATACGCCCATGAGTGGATGTGCCCTATGCTCCCTAAGCTGTGTTTTTTCGATGTTTCAGGACACACCGTACACTTCTCCAGAGTGGCTTTTGGCAATTTACATCCCGCCCATTAGCGTAGCAAGGCTGCCATTTCTCCATGGCCTGTACTGCATTTCTGGTTTTGTCACTTTTTGCAGCATGGCCCTTTTGACCGATGGGAAGCGAGACTTCTTTGTAGCGCTGATTTGCCTTTCCAGGTTGCTTGGTTGGCCAAAAAGGGCGTATGCGTTTTTTCCTGAATATATTCAGGAAAAAACGCTTACGCCCTTTTTGGCCAAGGGCATCACTGTCGACGTTTTGCCACTTTTCATGTGCTTTAAAGGCGATTCGAATCTACCTCCTGAAACCTGTTTCCTGCAATTCTGCCTTGCATTCAAATCCTCTTCGTTGCCTTCCCTCAATATATCTGTGGATGAGAGTTATCATTTATAACTCTGCATGTTTGTGAATTGCAGTGCCCCTGAGCTCCATTTTTCAACTGTCTTTTTTGGGAGCTGGCCGCAAAAGCACGGGATTGCCTCAGGCCCTATTCTGGTTCCCGGCGGCAGGCTGAGCCTGTGTTTAATTCTTCTTCCTGATGGGAAATTAGAGTGACCTGTGCCTGTCCCAACACCTAGATCTAGTCTCTCATTGGTTGCCCCTCTTCCCGTTCATCCTCAGGACAAATTGCAACCTGTAGGGAACAGGAGCTTAAAGGTGCTGATTCTCCAAGTAGGGAGATTGCTACTAAAGTAGCTGGAAAGGCGAACCCGAGCACAAGGAGATGAGAAATTGGGTGCGTTTTAGAAACCTTTCAAAATCACACGGTGTACCATCTTCTGGGTTTCTCATGCATGTTTTCGATGTAGGAAGATGCCCTTGAACCTGGAGATTTGGGACCCATGGGATGGGTACCACACAGTATTACTTTAAAGGATCTGCGTTTGCTCACCCAACCTCACCCAACCTCTAAGCCCCAAGAGTGTCCACCCTTATGTCTCATCCAGCTGTGGGTCTAGATATGGTCAATCCAGGTTGCATCACAGCCTCTGAACGAATTTTGTAAGAATTTCTCTCTCTTTCACTGTCTTTGTTTTACGGGTTTTTAAAAGTAATTTATTTTTATAATGGGGTTTAGCTGCTTTTCACGGCTGTGTTTATGCGGCTTTACACCCACTTGACTCACTTCCAGACAGATATCAATATATAGGTTTTAAGATTCTTACTAGTCACATATATACTTGTGCGGTGAATAGGGGGTGTTGAGTCCAGTTCACTGAGCAAGGAGTAGGTCTTGTCTATTACATATTGGGTGTATGGAACGGTATCTGAGCGAATTTGAAACCCTTGTTTTATGCATCACCCCACCTCACCTTTCCCGTTAAGCAGCCATAGTGTGTTTTCTAAACGTGTGACTCTGTTCTGTTTTGTAATTCAGTTCAAGTGTAGCGGTTTTTACATTCCCTCTATAAGTGATAGCTTATGATAAGTGTCTTTTTCTGTGTGACTTATTTCACTTAGAATCGTCATACCTAAATCCACTCATCTTGCTTCTACTAGCCTTATGACATTGATTTCATGTCTGAGTGATATTCCTTTGTACATAAGGACCACAACTTCTTTATCCATTTTTCTCTTTCCTGGGATATTTAAGGTGTCATGAAGTGGAGGTTCTTGTCAACATAGCAGCCCTAAACATTGGGGTGCCTGTGTCTTGCTGATTTTTAGTTTTCCCAATTTATACGCCCATGAGTGGACGTGCCCTATGCTCCCTAAGCTGTGTTTTTTCGATGTTTCAGGACACACCGTACACTTCTCCAGAGTGGCTGTTGGCAATTTACATCCCGCCCATCAGCGTAGCAAGGCTGCCATTTCTCCATGGCCTGTCCTGCATTTCTGGTTTTGACACTTTTTGCAGCATGGCCCTTTTGACCGATGGGAAGCGAGACCTCTTTGTAGCGCTGATTTGCCTTTCCAGGTTGCTTGGTTGGCCAAAAAGGGCGTATGCGTTTTTTCCTGAATATATTCAGGAAAAAACGCATACGCCCTTTTTGGCCAAGGGCATCATTGTCGACGTTTTGCCGCTTTTCATGTGCTTTAAAAGCGATTCGAATCTACCTCCTGAAATCTGTTTCCTGCAATTCTGCCTTGCTTTCAAATCCTCTTCGTTGCCTTCCCTCAATATATCTGTGGATGAGAGATATCATTTATAACTCTGCGGGTTTGTGAATTGCAGTGTCCCTGAGCTCCATTTTTCAACTCGCTTTTTTGGGAGCTGGCCGCAAAAGCGCGGGATTGCCTCAGGCCCTATTCTGGTTCCTGGCGGCAGGCTGAGCCTGTGGTTAATTCTTCTTCCTGATGGGAAAATAGAGAAACCTGTGCCTGTCCCAACACCTAGATCTAGTCTCTCATTGGTTGCCCCTCTTCCCGTTCATCCTCAGGACAAATTGCAACCTGTAGGGAACAGGAGCTTAAAGGTGCTGATTCTCCAAGTAGGGAGACTTCTAGTAAAGTAGCTGGAAAGGCGAACCCGAGCACAAGGAGATGAGAAATTGGGTGCGTTTTAGAAACCTTTCAAAATCACACGGTGTACCATCTTCTGGGTTTCTCATGCATGTTTTCGATGTAGGAAGATGCCCTTGAACCTGGAGATTTGGGACCCATGGGATGGGTACCACGCAGTACTACTTTAAAGGGTCTGCGTTTGCTCACCCAACCTCACCCAACCTCTCAGCCCCAAGAGTGTCCACCCTTATGTCTCATCCAGGTGTGGGTCTAGATATGGTCAATCCAGGTTGCATCACAGCTCCTGAACGAATTTTTTAAGAATTTCTCTCTCTTTCACTGTCTTTGTTTTACAGGTTTTTAAAAGTAATGTATTTTTATAATGGGGTTTAGCTGCTTTTCACGGCTGTGTTTATGCAGCTTTACACCCACTTGACACACTTCCAGAGAGATATCAATACATAGGTTTTACGATTCTTAGTAGTCACATATATTCTTGTGCGGTGAATAGGGGTTGTTGAGTCCAGTTCACTGAGCAAGGAGTAGGTCTTGTCTATTACATATTGGGTGTATGGAACAGTATCTGAGCGAATTTGAAACCCTTGTTTTATGCATCACCCCACCTCACCTTTCCCGTTAAGCAGCCATAGTGTGTTTTCTAAACGTGTGACTCTGTTCTGTTTTGTAATTCAGTTCAAGTGTAGCGGTTTTTACATTCCCTCTATAAGTGATATCTTATGATAAGTGTCTTTTTCTGTGTGACTTATTTCACTTAGAATCGTCATACCTAAATCCACTCATCTTGCTTCTACTAGCCTTATGACATTGATTTCATGTCTGAGTGATATTCCTTTGTACATAAGGACCACAACTTCTTTATCCATTTTTCTCTTTCCTGGGATATTTAAGGTGTCATGAAGTGGAGGTTCTTGTCAACATAGCAGCCCTAAACATTGGGGTGCCTGTGTCTTGCTGATTTTTAGTTTTCCCAATTTATACGCCCATGAGTGGACGTGCCCTATGCTCCCTAATCTGTGTTTTTTCGATGTTTCAGGACACACCGTACACTTCTCTAGAGTGGCTGTTGGCAATTTACATCCCGCCCATCAGCGTAGCAAGGCTGCCATTTCTCCATGGCCTGTCCTGCATTTCTGGTTTTGACACGTTTTGCAGCATGGCCCTTTTGACCGATGGGAAGCGAGACCTCTTTGTAGCGCTGATTTGCCTTTCCAGGTTGCTTGGTTGGCCAAAAAGGGCCTATGCGTTTTTTCCTGAATATATTCAGGAAAAAACGCATACGCCCTTTTTGGCCAAGGGCATCATTGTCGACGTTTTGCCGCTTTTCATGTGCTTTAAAGGCGATTCGAATCTACCTCCTGAAATCTGCTTCCTGCAATTCTGCCTTGCTTTCAAATCCTCTTCGTTGCCTTCCCTCAATATATCTGTGGATGAGAGTTATCATTTATAACTCTGCGGGTTTGTGAATTGCAGTGTCCCTGAGCTCCATTTTTCAACTCGCTTTTTTGGGAGCTGGCCACAAAAGCGCGAGATTGCCTCAGGCCTTATTCTGGTTCCTGGCGGCAGGCTGAGCCTGTGGTTAATTCTTCTTCCTGATGGGAAAATAGAGTGACCTGTGCCTCTACCAACACCTAGATCTAGTCTCTCATTGGTTGCCCCTCTTCCCGTTCATCCTCAGGACAAATTGCAACCTGTAGGGAACAGGAGCTTAAAGGTGCTGATTCTCCAAGTAGGGAGATTGCTAGTAAAGTAGCTGGAAAGGCGAACCCTAGCACAAGGAGATGAGAAATGGGGTGCGTTTTAGAAACCTTTCAAAATCACACGGTGTACCATCTTCTGGGTTTCTCATGCATGTTTTCGATGTAGGAAGATGCCCTTGAACCTGGAGATTTGGGACCCATGGGATGGGTACCACGCAGTATTACTTTAAAGGGTCTGAGTTTGCTCTCCCAACCTCACCCAACCTCTCAGCCCCAAGAGTGTCCACCCTTATGTCTCATCCAGGTGTGGGTCTAGATATGGTCAATCCAGGTTGCATCACAGCCCCTGAACGAATTTTGTAAGAATTTCTCTCTCTTTCACTGTCTTTGTTTTACGGGTTTTTAAAAGTAATTTATTTTTATAATGGGGTTTAGCTGCTTTTCACGGCTGTGTTTATGCGGCTTTACACCCACTTGGCTCACTTCCAGAGAGATATCAATACATAGGTTTTACGATTCTTACTAGTCAGATATATTCTTGTGCGGTGAATAGGGGGTGTTGAGTCCAGTTCACTGAGCAAGGAGTAGGTCTTGTCTATTACATATTGGGTGTATGGAACGGTATCTGAGCGAATTTGAAACCCTTGTTTTATGCATCACCCCACCTCACCTTTCCCGTTAAGCAGCCATAGTGTGTTTTCTAAACGTGTGACTCTGTTCTGTTTTGTAATTCAGTTCAAGTGTAGCGGTTTTTACATTCCCTCTATAAGTGATAGCTTATGATAAGTGTCTTTTTCTGTGTGACTTATTTCACTTAGAATCGTCATACCTAAATCCACTCATCTTGCTTCTACTAGCCTTATGACATTGATTTCATGTCTGAGGGATATTCCTTTGTACATAAGGACCACAACTTCTTTATCCATTTATCTCTTTCCTGGGATATTTAAGGTGTCATGAAGTGGAGGTTCTTGTCAACATAGCAGCCCTAAACATTGGGGTGCCTGTGTCTTGCTGATTTTTAGTTTTCCCAATTTATACGCCCATGAGTGGATGTGCCCTATGCTCCCTAAGCTGTGTTTTTTCGATGTTTCAGGACACACCGTACACTTCTCCAGAGTGGCTTTTGGCAATTTACATCCCGCCCATTAGCGTAGCAAGGCTGCCATTTCTCCATGGCCTGTACTGCATTTCTGGTTTTGTCACTTTTTGCAGCATGGCCCTTTTGACCGATGGGAAGCGAGACTTCTTTGTAGCGCTGATTTGCCTTTCCAGGTTGCTTGGTTGGCCAAAAAGGGCGTATGCGTTTTTTCCTGAATATATTCAGGAAAAAACGCTTACGCCCTTTTTGGCCAAGGGCATCACTGTCGACGTTTTGCCACTTTTCATGTGCTTTAAAGGCGATTCGAATCTACCTCCTGAAACCTGTTTCCTGCAATTCTGCCTTGCATTCAAATCCTCTTCGTTGCCTTCCCTCAATATATCTGTGGATGAGAGTTATCATTTATAACTCTGCATGTTTGTGAATTGCAGTGCCCCTGAGCTCCATTTTTCAACTGTCTTTTTTGGGAGCTGGCCGCAAAAGCACGGGATTGCCTCAGGCCCTATTCTGGTTCCCGGCGGCAGGCTGAGCCTGTGTTTAATTCTTCTTCCTGATGGGAAATTAGAGTGACCTGTGCCTGTCCCAACACCTAGATCTAGTCTCTCATTGGTTGTCCCTCTTCCCGTTCATCCTCAGGACAAATTGCAACCTGTAGGGAACAGGAGCTTAAAGGTGCTGATTCTCCAAGTAGGGAGATTGCTACTAAAGTAGCTGGAAAGGCGAACCCGAGCACAAGGAGATGAGAAATTGGGTGCGTTTTAGAAACCTTTCAAAATCACACGGTGTACCATCTTCTGGGTTTCTCATGCATGTTTTCGATGTAGGAAGATGCCCTTGAACCTGGAGATTTGGGACCCATGGGATGGGTACCACACAGTATTACTTTAAAGGATCTGCGTTTGCTCACCCAACCTCACCCAACCTCTAAGCCCCAAGAGTGTCCACCCTTATGTCTCATCCAGCTGTGGGTCTAGATATGGTCAATCCAGGTTGCATCACAGCCTCTGAACGAATTTTGTAAGAATTTCTCTCTCTTTCACTGTCTTTGTTTTACGGGTTTTTAAAAGTAATTTATTTTTATAATGGGGTTTAGCTGCTTTTCACGGCTGTGTTTATGCGGCTTTACACCCACTTGACTCACTTCCAGACAGATATCAATATATAGGTTTTAAGATTCTTACTAGTCACATATATACTTGTGCGGTGAATAGGGGGTGTTGAGTCCAGTTCACTGAGCAAGGAGTAGGTCTTGTCTATTACATATTGGGTGTATGGAACGGTATCTGAGCGAATTTGAAACCCTTGTTTTATGCATCACCCCACCTCACCTTTCCCGTTAAGCAGCCATAGTGTGTTTTCTAAACGTGTGACTCTGTTCTGTTTTGTAATTCAGTTCAAGTGTAGCGGTTTTTACATTCCCTCTATAAGTGATAGCTTATGATAAGTGTCTTTTTCTGTGTGACTTATTTCACTTAGAATCGTCATACCTAAATCCACTCATCTTGCTTCTACTAGCCTTATGACATTGATTTCATGTCTGAGGGATATTCCTTTGTACATAAGGACCACAACTTCTTTATCCATTTTTCTCTTTCCTGGGATATTTAAGGTGTCATGAAGTGGAGGTTCTTGTCAACATAGCAGCCCTAAACATTGGGGTGCCTGTGTCTTGCTGATTTTTAGTTTTCCCAATTTATACGCCCATGAGTGGACGTGCCCTATGCTCCCTAAGCTGTGTTTTTTCGATGTTTCAGGACACACCGTACACTTCTCCAGAGTGGCTGTTGGCAATTTACATCCCGCCCACCAGCGTAGCAAGGCTGCCATTTCTCCATGGCCTGTCCTGCATTTCTGGTTTTGACACTTTTTGCAGCATGGCCCTTTTGACCGATGGGAAGCGAGACCTCTTTGTAGCGCTGATTTGCCTTTCCAGGTTGCTTGGTTGGCCAAAAAGGGCGTATGCGTTTTTTCCTGAATATATTCAGGAAAAAACGCATACGCCCTTTTTGGCCAAGGGCATCATTGTCGACGTTTTGCCGCTTTTCATGTTCTTTAAAGGCGATTCGAATCTACCTCCTGAAATCTGTTTCCTGCAATTCTGCCTTGCTTTCAAATCCTCTTCGTTGCCTTCCCTCAATATATCTGTGGATGAGAGTTATCATTTATAACTCTGCGGGTTTGTGAATTGCAGTGTCCCTGAGCTCCATTTTTCAACTCGCTTTTTTGGGAGCTGGCCGCAAAAGCGCGGGATTGCCTCAGGCCCTATTCTGGTTCCTGGCGGCAGGCTGAGCCTGTGGTTAATTCTTCTTCCTGATGGGAAAATAGAGTGACCTGTGCCTGTCCCAACACCTAGATCTAGTCTCTCATTGGTTGCCCCTCTTCCCGTTCATCCTCAGGAAAATTTGCAACCTGTAGGGAACAGGAGCTTAAAGGTGCTGATTCTCCAAGTAGGGAGATTTCTAGTAAAGTAGCTGGAAAGGCGAACCCGAGCACAAGGAGATGAGAAATTGGGTGCGTTTTAGAAACCTTTCAAAATCACACGGTGTACCATCTTCTGGGTTTCTCATGCATGTTTTCGATGTAGGAAGATGCCCTTGAACCTGGAGATTTGGGACCCATGGGATGGGTACCACGCAGTACTACTTTAAAGGGTCTGAGTTTGCTCACCCAACCTCACCCAACCTCTCAGCCCCAAGAGTGTCCACCCTTATGTCTCATCCAGGTGTGGGTCTAGATATGGTCAATCCAGGTTGCATCACAGCTCCTGAACGAATTTTTTAAGAATTTCTCTCTCTTTCACTGTCTTTGTTTTACAGGTTTTTAAAAGTAATTTATTTTTATAATGGGGTTTAGCTGCTTTTCACGGCTGTGTTTATGCAGCTTTACACCCACTTGACACACTTCCAGAGAGATATCAATACATAGGTTTTACGATTCTTACTAGTCACATATATTCTTGTGCGGTGAATAGGGGTTGTTGAGTCCAGTTCACTGAGCAAGGAGTAGGTCTTGTCTATTACATATTGGGTGTATGGAACAGTATCTGAGCGAATTTGAAACCCTTGTTTTATGCATCACCCCACCTCACTTTTCCCGTTAAGCAGCCATAGTGTGTTTTCTAAACGTGTGACTCTGTTCTGTTTTGTAATTCAGTTCAAGTGTAGCGGTTTTTACATTCCCTCTATAAGTGATATCTTATGATAAGTGTCTTTTTCTGTGTGACTTATTTCACTTAGAATCGTCATACCTAAATCCACTCATCTTGCTCCTACTAGCCTTATGACATTGATTTCATGTCTGAGTGATATTCCATTGTACATAAGGACCACAACTTCTTTATCCATTTTTCTCTTTCCTGGGATATTTAAGGTGTCATGAAGTGGAGGTTCTTGTCAACATAGCAGCCCTAAACATTGGGGTGCCTGTGTCTTGCTGATTTTTAGTTTTCCCAATTTATACGCCCATGAGTGGACGTGCCCTATGCTCCCTAAGCTGTGTTTTTTCGATGTTTCAGGACACACCGTACACTTCTCTAGAGTGGCTGTTGGCAATTTACATCCCGCCCATCAGCGTAGCAAGGCTGCCATTTCTCCATGGCCTGTCCTGCATTTCTGGTTTTGACACTTTTTGCAGCATGGCCCTTTTGACCGATGGGAAGCGAGACCTCTTTGTAGCGCTGATTTGCCTTTCCAGGTTGCTTGGTTGGCCAAAAAGGGCGTATGCGTTTTTTCCTGAATATATTCAGGAAAAAACGCATACGCCCTTTTTGGCCAAGGGCATCATTGTCGACGTTTTGCCGCTTTTCATGTGCTTTAAAGGCGATTCGAATCTACCTCCTGAAATCTGTTTCCTGCAATTCTGCCTTGCTTTCAAATCCTCTTCGTTGCCTTCCCTCAATATATCTGTGGATGAGAGTTATCATTTATAACTCTGCATGTTTGTGAATTGCAGTGCCCCTGAGCTCCATTTTTCAACTGTCTTTTTTGGGAGCTGGCCGCAAAAGCACGGGATTGCCTCAGGCCCTATTCTGGTTCCCGGCGGCAGGCTGAGCCTGTGTTTAATTCTTCTTCCTGATGGGAAATTAGAGTGACCTGTGCCTGTCCCAACACCTAGATCTAGTCTCTCATTGGTTGCCCCTCTTCCCGTTCATCCTCAGGACAAATTGCAACCTGTAGGGAACAGGAGCTTAAAGGTGCTGATTCTCCAAGTAGGGAGATTGCTAGTAAAGTAGCTGGAAAGGCGAACCCGAGCACAAGGAGATGAGAAATTGGGTGCGTTTTAGAAACCTTTCAAAATCACACGGTGTACCATCTTCTGGGTTTCTCATGCATGTTTTCGATGTAGGAAGATGCCCTTGAACCTGGAGATTTGGGACCCATGGGATGGGTACCACACAGTATTACTTTAAAGGATCTGCGTTTGCTCACCCAACCTCACCCAACCTCTAAGCCCCAAGAGTGTCCACCCTTATGTCTCATCCAGCTGTGGGTCTAGATATGGTCAATCCAGGTTGCATCACAGCCTCTGAACGAATTTTGTAAGAATTTCTCTCTCTTTCACTGTCTTTGTTTTACGGGTTTTTAAAAGTAATTTATTTTTATAATGGGGTTTAGCTGCTTTTCACGGCTGTGTTTATGCGGCTTTACACCCACTTGACTCACTTCCAGACAGATATCAATATATAGGTTTTAAGATTCTTACTAGTCACATATATACTTGTGCGGTGAATAGGGGGTGTTGAGTCCAGTTCACTGAGCAAGGAGTAGGTCTTGTCTATTACATATTGGGTGTATGGAACGGTATCTGAGCGAATTTGAAACCCTTGTTTTATGCATCACCCCACCTCACCTTTCCCGTTAAGCAGCCATAGTGTGTTTTCTAAACGTGTGACTCTGTTCTGTTTTGTAATTCAGTTCAAGTGTAGCGGTTTTTACATTCCCTCTATAAGTGATAGCTTATGATAAGTGTCTTTTTCTGTGTGACTTATTTCACTTAGAATCGTCATACCTAAATCCACTCATCTTGCTTCTACTAGCCTTATGACATTGATTTCATGTCTGAGTGATATTCCTTTGTACATAAGGACCACAACTTCTTTATCCATTTTTCTCTTTCCTGGGATATTTAAGGTGTCATGAAGTGGAGGTTCTTGTCAACATAGCAGCCCTAAACATTGGGGTGCCTGTGTCTTGCTGATTTTTAGTTTTCCCAATTTATACGCCCATGAGTGGACGTGCCCTATGCTCCCTAAGCTGTGTTTTTTCGATGTTTCAGGACACACCGTACACTTCTCTAGAGTGGCTGTTGGCAATTTACATCCCGCCCATCAGCGTAGCAAGGCTGCCATTTCTCCATGGCCTGTCCTGCATTTCTGGTTTTGACACTTTTTGCAGCATGGCCCTTTTGACCGATGGGAAGCGAGACCTCTTTGTAGCGCTGATTTGCCTTTCCAGGTTGCTTGGTTGGCCAAAAAGGGCGTATGCGTTTTTTCCTGAATATATTCAGGAAAAAACGCATACGCCCTTTTTGGCCAAGGGCATCATTGTCGACGTTTTGCCGCTTTTCATGTGCTTTAAAGGCGATTCGAATCTACCTCCTGAAATCTGTTTCCTGCAATTCTGCCTTGCTTTCAAATCCTCTTCGTTGCCTTCCCTCAATATATCTGTGGATGAGAGTTATCATTTATAACTCTGCATGTTTGTGAATTGCAGTGCCCCTGAGCTCCATTTTTCAACTGTCTTTTTTGGGAGCTGGCCGCAAAAGCACGGGATTGCCTCAGGCCCTATTCTGGTTCCCGGCGGCAGGCTGAGCCTGTGTTTAATTCTTCTTCCTGATGGGAAATTAGAGTGACCTGTGCCTGTCCCAACACCTAGATCTAGTCTCTCATTGGTTGCCCCTCTTCCCGTTCATCCTCAGGACAAATTGCAACCTGTAGGGAACAGGAGTTTAAAGGTGCTGATTCTCCAAGTAGGGAGATTGCTAGTAAAGTAGCTGGAAAGGCGAACCCGAGCACAAGGAGATGAGAAATTGGGTGCGTTTTAGAAACCTTTCAAAATCACACGGTGTACCATCTTCTGGGTTTCTCATGCATGTTTTCGATGTAGGAAGATGCCCTTGAACCTGGAGATTTGGGACCCATGGGATGGGTACCACACAGTATTACTTTAAAGGATCTGCGTTTGCTCACCCAACCTCACCCAACCTCTAAGCCCCAAGAGTGTCCACCCTTATGTCTCATCCAGCTGTGGGTCTAGATATGGTCAATCCAGGTTGCATCACAGCCTCTGAACGAATTTTGTAAGAATTTCTCTCTCTTTCACTGTCTTTGTTTTACGGGTTTTTAAAAGTAATTTATTTTTATAATGGGGTTTAGCTGCTTTTCACGGCTGTGTTTATGCGGCTTTACACCCACTTGACTCACTTCCAGACAGATATCAATATATAGGTTTTAAGATTCTTACTAGTCACATATATACTTGTGCGGTGAATAGGGGGTGTTGAGTCCAGTTCACTGAGCAAGGAGTAGGTCTTGTCTATTACATATTGGGTGTATGGAACGGTATCTGAGCGAATTTGAAACCCTTGTTTTATGCATCACCCCACCTCACCTTTCCCGTTAAGCAGCCATAGTGTGTTTTCTAAACGTGTGACTCTGTTCTGTTTTGTAATTCAGTTCAAGTGTAGCGGTTTTTACATTCCCTCTATAAGTGATAGCTTATGATAAGTGTCTTTTTCTGTGTGACTTATTTCACTTAGAATCGTCATACCTAAATCCACTCATCTTGCTTCTACTAGCCTTATGACATTGATTTCATGTCTGAGTGATATTCCTTTGTACATAAGGACCACAACTTCTTTATCCATTTTTCTCTTTCCTGGGATATTTAAGGTGTCATGAAGTGGAGGTTCTTGTCAACATAGCAGCCCTAAACATTGGGGTGCCTGTGTCTTGCTGATTTTTAGTTTTCCCAATTTATACGCCCATGAGTGGACGTGCCCTATGCTCCCTAAGCTGTGTTTTTTCGATGTTTCAGGACACACCGTACACTTCTCCAGAGTGGCTGTTGGCAATTTACATCCCGCCCATCAGCGTAGCAAGGCTGCCATTTCTCCATGGCCTGTCCTGCATTTCTGGTTTTGACACTTTTTGCAGCATGGCCCTTTTGACCGATGGGAAGCGAGACCTCTTTGTAGCGCTGATTTGCCTTTCCAGGTTGCTTGGTTGGCCAAAAAGGGCGTATGCGTTTTTTCCTGAATATATTCAGGAAAATACGCATACGCCCTTTTTGGCCAAGGGCATCATTGTCGACGTTTTGCCGCTTTTCATGTGCTTTAAAGGCGATTCGAATCTACCTCCTGAAATCTGTTTCCTGCAATTCTGCCTTGCTTTCAAATCCTCTTCGTTGCCTTCCCTCAATATATCTGTGGATGAGAGTTATCATTTATAACTCTGCGGGTTTGTGAATTGCAGTGTCCCTGAGCTCCATTTTTCAACTCGCTTTTTTGGGAGCTGGCCGCAAAAGCGCGGGATTGCCTCAGGCCCTATTCTGGTTCCCGGCGGCAGGCTGAGCCTGTGGTTAATTCTTCTTCCTGATGGGAAAATAGAGTGACCTGTGCCTGTCCCAACACCTAGATCTAGTCTCTCATTGGTTGCCCCTCTTCCCGTTCATCCTCAGGACAAATTGCAACCTGTAGGGAACAGGAGCTTAAAGGTGCTGATTCTCCAAGTAGGGAGATTTCTAGTAAAGTAGCTGGAAAGGCGAACCCGAGCACAAGGAGATGAGAAATTGGGTGCGTTTTAGAAACCTTTCAAAATCACACGGTGTACCATCTTCTGGGTTTCTCATGCATGTTTTCGATGTAGGAAGATGCCCTTGAACCTGGAGATTTGGGACCCATGGGATGGGTACCACGCAGTACTACTTTAAAGGGTCTGAGTTTGCTCACCCAACCTCACCCAACCTCTCAGCCCCAAGAGTGTCCACCCTTATGTCTCATCCAGGTGTGGGTCTAGATATGGTCAATCCAGGTTGCATCACAGCTCCTGAACGAATTTTTTAAGAATTTCTCTCTCTTTCACTGTCTTTGTTTTACAGGTTTTTAAAAGTAATTTATTTTTATAATGGGGTTTAGCTGCTTTTCACGGCTGTGTTTATGCAGCTTTACACCCACTTGACACACTTCCAGAGAGATATCAATACATAGGTTTTACGATTCTTACTAGTCACATATATTCTTGTGCGGTGAATAGGGGTTGTTGAGTCCAGTTCACTGAGCAAGGAGTAGGTCTTGTCTATTACATATTCGGTGTATGGAACAGTATCTGAGCGAATTTGAAACCCTTGTTTTATGCATCACCCTACCTCACTTTTCCCGTTAAGCAGCCATAGTGTGTTTTCTAAACGTGTGACTCTGTTCTGTTTTGTAATTCAGTTCAAGTGTAGCGGTTTTTACATTCCCTCTATAAGTGATATCTTATGATAAGTGTCTTTTTCTGTGTGACTTATTTCACTTAGAATCGTCATACCTAAATCCACTCTTCTTGCTTCTACTATCCTTATGACATTGATTTCATGTCTGAGTGATATTCCTTTGTACATAAGGACCACAACTTCTTTATCCATTTTTCTCTTTCCTGGGATATTTAAGGTGTCATGAAGTGGAGGTTCTTGTCAACATAGCAGCCCTAAACATTGGGGTGCCTGTGTTTGCTGATTTTTAGTTTTCCCAATTTATACGCCCATGAGTGGACGTGCCCTATGCTCCCTAAGCTGTGTTTTTTCGATGTTTCAGGACACACCGTACACTTCTCTAGAGTGGCTGTTGGCAATTTACATCCCGCCCATCAGCGTAGCAAGGCTGCCATTTCTCCATGGCCTGTCCTGCATTTCTGGTTTTGACACTTTTTGCAGCATGGCCCTTTTGACCGATGGGAAGCGAGACCTCTTTGTAGCGCTGATTTGCCTTTCCAGGTTGCTTGGTTGGCCAAAAAGGGCGTATGCGTTTTTTCCTGAATATATTCAGGAAAAAACGCATACGCCCTTTTTGGCCAAGGGCATCATTGTCGACGTTTTGCCGCTTTTCATGTGCTTTAAAGGCGATTCGAATCTACCTCCTGAAATCTGCTTCCTGCAATTCTGCCTTGCTTTCAAATCCTCTTCGTTGCCTTCCCTCAATATATCTGTGGATGAGAGTTATCATTTATAACTCTGCGGGTTTGTGAATTGCAGTGTCCCTGAGCTCCATTTTTCAACTCGCTTTTTTGGGAGCTGGCCACAAAAGCGCGAGATTGCCTCAGGCCTTATTCTGGTTCCTGGCGGCAGGCTGAGCCTGTGGTTAATTCTTCTTCCTGATGGGAAAATAGAGTGACCTGTGCCTCTACCAACACCTAGATCTAGTCTCTCATTGGTTGCCCCTCTTCCCGTTCATCCTCAGGACAAATTGCAACCTGTAGGGAACAGGAGCTTAAAGGTGCTGATTCTCCAAGTAGGGAGATTGCTAGTAAAGTAGCTGGAAAGGCGAACCCTAGCACAAGGAGATGAGAAATGGGGTGCATTTTAGAAACCTTTCAAAATCACACGGTGTACCATCTTCTGGGTTTCTCATGCATGTTTTCGATGTAGGAAGATGCCCTTGAACCTGGAGATTTGGGACCCATGGGATGGGTACCACGCAGTATTACTTTAAAGGGTCTGAGTTTGCTCTCCCAACCTCACCCAACCTCTCAGCCCCAAGAGTGTCCACCCTTATGTCTCATCCAGGTGTGGGTCTAGATATGGTCAATCCAGGTTGCATCACAGCCCCTGAACGAATTTTGTAAGAATTTCTCTCTCTTTCACTGTCTTTGTTTTACGGGTTTTTAAAAGTAATTTATTTTTATAATGGGGTTTAGCTGCTTTTCACGGCTGTGTTTATGCGGCTTTACACCCACTTGGCTCACTTCCAGAGAGATATCAATACATAGGTTTTACGATTCTTACTAGTCAGATATATTCTTGTGCGGTGAATAGGGGGTGTTGAGTCCAGTTCACTGAGCAAGGAGTAGGTCTTGTCTATTACATATTGGGTGTATGGAACGGTATCTGAGCGAATTTGAAACCCTTGTTTTATGCATCACCCCACCTCACCTTTCCCGTTAAGCAGCCATAGTGTGTTTTCTAAACGTGTGACTTTGTTCTGTTTTGTAATTCAGTTCAAGTGTAGCGGTTTTTACATTCCCTCTATAAGTGATAGCTTATGATAAGTGTCTTTTTCTGTGTGACTTATTTCACTTAGAATCGTCATACCTAAATCCACTCATCTTGCTTCTACTAGCCTTATGACATTGATTTCATGTCTGAGGGATATTCCTTTGTACATAAGGACCACAACTTCTTTATCCATTTATCTCTTTCCTGGGATATTTAAGGTGTCATGAAGTGGAGGTTCTTGTCAACATAGCAGCCCTAAACATTGGGGTGCCTGTGTCTTGCTGATTTTTAGTTTTCCCAATTTATACGCCCATGAGTGGATGTGCCCTATGCTCCCTAAGCTGTGTTTTTTCGATGTTTCAGGACACACCGTACACTTCTCCAGAGTGGCTTTTGGCAATTTACATCCCGCCCATTAGCGTAGCAAGGCTGCCATTTCTCCATGGCCTGTACTGCATTTCTGGTTTTGTCACTTTTTGCAGCATGGCCCTTTTGACCGATGGGAAGCGAGACTTCTTTGTAGCGCTGATTTGCCTTTCCAGGTTGCTTGGTTGGCCAAAAAGGGCGTATGCGTTTTTTCCTGAATATATTCAGGAAAAAACGCTTATGCCCTTTTTGGCCAAGGGCATCACTGTCGACGTTTTGCCACTTTTCATGTGCTTTAAAGGCGATTCGAATCTACCTCCTGAAACCTGTTTCCTGCAATTCTGCCTTGCTTTCAAATCCTCTTCGTTGCCTTCCCTCAATATATCTGTGGATGAGAGTTATCATTTATAACTCTGCAGGTTTGTGAATTGCAGTGCCCCTGAGCTCCATTTTTCAACTGTCTTTTTTGGGAGCTGGCCGCAAAAGCACGGGATTGCCTCAGGCCCTATTCTGGTTCCCGGCGGCAGGCTGAGCCTGTGTTTAATTCTTCTTCCTGATGGGAAATTAGAGTGACCTGTGCCTGTCCCAACACCTAGATCTAGTCTCTCATTGGTTGCCCCTCTTCCCGTTCATCCTCAGGACAAATTGCAACCTGTAGGGAACAGGAGCTTAAAGGTGCTGATTCTCCAAGTAGGGAGATTGCTAGTAAAGTAGCTGGAAAGGCGAACCCTAGCACAAGGAGATGAGAAATGGGGTGCGTTTTAGAAACCTTTCAAAATCACACGGTGTACCATCTTCTGGGTTTCTCATGCATGTTTTCGATGTAGGAAGATGCCCTTGAACCTGGAGATTTGGGACCCATGGGATGGGTACCACGCAGTATTACTTTAAAGGGTCTGAGTTTGCTCTCCCAACCTCACCCAACCTCTCAGCCCCAAGAGTGTCCACCCTTATGTCTCATCCAGGGGTGGGTCTAGATATGGTCAATCCAGGTTGCATCACAGCCCCTGAACGAATTTTGTAAGAATTTCTCTCTCTTTCACTGTCTTTGTTTTACGGGTTTTTAAAAGTAATTTATTTTTATAATGGGGTTTAGCTGCTTTTCACGGCTGTGTTTATGCGGCTTTACACCCACTTGGCTCACTTCCAGAGAGATATCAATACATAGGTTTTACGATTCTTACTAGTCAGATATATTCTTGTGCGGTGAATAGGGGGTGTTGAGTCCAGTTCACTGAGCAAGGAGTAGGTCTTGTCTATTACATATTGGGTGTATGGAATGGTATCTGAGCGAATTTGAAACCCTTGTTTTATGCATCACCCCACCTCACCTTTCCCGTTAAGCAGCCATAGTGTGTTTTCTAAACGTGTGACTCTGTTCTGTTTTGTAATTCAGTTCAAGTGTAGCGGTTTTTACATTCCCTCTATAAGTGATAGCTTATGATAAGTGTCTTTTTCTGTGTGACTTATTTCACTTAGAATCGTCATACCTAAATCCACTCATCTTGCTTCTACTAGCCTTATGACATTGATTTCATGTCTGAGTGATATTCCTTTGTACATAAGGACCACAACTTCTTTATCCATTTATCTCTTTCCTGGGATATTTAAGGTGTCATGAAGTGGAGGTTCTTGTCAACATAGCAGCCCTAAACATTGGGGTGCCTGTGTCTTGCTGATTTTTAGTTTTCCCAATTTATACGCCCATGAGTGGATGTGCCCTATGCTCCCTAAGCTGTGTTTTTTCGATGTTTCAGGACACACCGTACACTTCTCCAGAGTGGCTTTTGGCAATTTACATCCCGCCCATTAGCGTAGCAAGGCTGCCATTTCTCCATGGCCTGTACTGCATTTCTGGTTTTGTCACTTTTTGCAGCATGGCCCTTTTGACCGATGGGAAGCGAGACTTCTTTGTAGCGCTGATTTGCCTTTCCAGGTTGCTTGGTTGGCCAAAAAGGGCGTATGCGTTTTTTCCTGAATATATTCAGGAAAAAACGCTTACGCCCTTTTTGGCCAAGGGCATCACTGTCGACGTTTTGCCACTTTTCATGTGCTTTAAAGGCGATTCGAATCTACCTCCTGAAACCTGTTTCCTGCAATTCTGCCTTGCTTTCAAATCCTCTTCGTTGCCTTCCCTCAATATATCTGTGGATGAGAGTTATCATTTATAACTCTGCAGGTTTGTGAATTGCAGTGCCCCTGAGCTCCATTTTTCAACTGTCTTTTTTGGGAGCTGGCCGCAAAAGCACGGGATTGCCTCAGGCCCTATTCTGGTTCCCGGCGGCAGGCTGAGCCTGTGTTTAATTCTTCTTCCTGATGGGAAATTAGAGTGACCTGTGCCTGTCCCAACACCTAGATCTAGTCTCTCATTGGTTGCCCCTCTTCCCGTTCATCCTCAGGACAAATTGCAACCTGTAGGGAACAGGAGCTTAAAGGTGCTGATTCTCCAAGTAGGGAGATTGCTAGTAAAGTAGCTGGAAAGGCGAACCCTAGCACAAGGAGATGAGAAATGGGGTGCGTTTTAGAAACCTTTCAAAATCACACGGTGTACCATCTTCTGGGTTTCTCATGCATGTTTTCGATGTAGGAAGATGCCCTTGAACCTGGAGATTTGGGACCCATGGGATGGGTACCACGCAGTATTACTTTAAAGGGTCTGAGTTTGCTCTCCCAACCTCACCCAACCTCTCAGCCCCAAGAGTGTCCACCCTTATGTCTCATCCAGGGGTGGGTCTAGATATGGTCAATACAGGTTGCATCACAGCCCCTGAACGAATTTTGTAAGAATTTCTCTCTCTTTCACTGTCTTTGTTTTACGGGTTTTTAAAAGTAATTTATTTTTATAATGGGGTTTAGCTGCTTTTCACGGCTGTGTTTATGCGGCTTTACACCCACTTGGCTCACTTCCAGAGAGATATCAATACATAGGTTTTACGATTCTTACTAGTCAGATATATTCTTGTGCGGTGAATAGGGGGTGTTGAGTCCAGTTCACTGAGCAAGGAGTAGGTCTTGTCTATTACATATTGGGTGTATGGAACGGTATCTGAGCGAATTTGAAACCCTTGTTTTATGCATCACCCCACCTCACCTTTCCCGTTAAGCAGCCATAGTGTGTTTTCTAAACGTGTGACTCTGTTCTGTTTTGTAATTCAGTTCAAGTGTAGCGGTTTTTACATTCCCTCTATAAGTGATAGCTTATGATAAGTGTCTTTTTCTGTGTGACTTATTTCACTTAGAATCGTCATACCTAAATCCACTCATCTTGCTTCTACTAGCCTTATGACATTGATTTCATGTCTGAGGGATATTCCTTTGTACATAAGGACCACAACTTCTTTATCCATTTATCTCTTTCCTGGGATATTTAAGGTGTCATGAAGTGGAGGTTCTTGTCAACATAGCAGCCCTAAACATTGGGGTGCCTGTGTCTTGCTGATTTTTAGTTTTCCCAATTTATACGCCCATGAGTGGATGTGCCCTATGCTCCCTAAGCTGTGTTTTTTCGATGTTTCAGGACACACCGTACACTTCTCCAGAGTGGCTTTTGGCAATTTACATCCCGCCCATTAGCGTAGCAAGGCTGCCATTTCTCCATGGCCTGTACTGCATTTCTGGTTTTGTCACTTTTTGCAGCATGGCCCTTTTGACCGATGGGAAGCGAGACTTCTTTGTAGCGCTGATTTGCCTTTCCAGGTTGCTTGGTTGGCCAAAAAGGGCGTATGCGTTTTTTCCTGAATATATTCAGGAAAAAACGCTTACGCCCTTTTTGGCCAAGGGCATCACTGTCGACGTTTTGCCACTTTTCATGTGCTTTAAAGGCGATTCGAATCTACCTCCTGAAACCTGTTTCCTGCAATTCTGCCTTGCTTTCAAATCCTCTTCGTTGCCTTCCCTCAATATATCTGTGGATGAGAGTTATCATTTATAACTCTGCAGGTTTGTGAATTGCAGTGCCCCTGAGCTCCATTTTTCAACTGTCTTTTTTGGGAGCTGGCCGCAAAAGCACGGGATTGCCTCAGGCCCTATTCTGGTTCCCGGCGGCAGGCTGAGCCTGTGTTTAATTCTTCTTCCTGATGGGAAATTAGAGTGACCTGTGCCTGTCCCAACACCTAGATCTAGTCTCTCATTGGTTGCCCCTCTTCCCGTTCATCCTCAGGACAAATTGCAACCTGTAGGGAACAGGAGCTTAAAGGTGCTGATTCTCCAAGTAGGGAGATTGCTAGTAAAGTAGCTGGAAAGGCGAACCCTAGCACAAGGAGATGAGAAATGGGGTGCGTTTTAGAAACCTTTCAAAATCACACGGTGTACCATCTTCTGGGTTTCTCATGCATGTTTTCGATGTAGGAAGATGCCCTTGAACCTGGAGATTTGGGACCCATGGGATGGGTACCACGCAGTATTACTTTAAAGGGTCTGAGTTTGCTCTCCCAACCTCACCCAACCTCTCAGCCCCAAGAGTGTCCACCCTTATGTCTCATCCAGGTGTGGGTCTAGATATGGTCAATCCAGGTTGCATCACAGCCCCTGAACGAATTTTGTAAGAATTTCTCTCTCTTTCACTGTCTTTGTTTTACGGGTTTTTAAAAGTAATTTATTTTTATAATGGGGTTTAGCTGCTTTTCACGGCTGTGTTTATGCGGCTTTACACCCACTTGGCTCACTTCCAGAGAGATATCAATACATAGGTTTTACGATTCTTACTAGTCAGATATATTCTTGTGCGGTGAATAGGGGGTGTTGAGTCCAGTTCACTGAGCAAGGAGTAGGTCTTGTCTATTACATATTGGGTGTATGGAACGGTATCTGAGCGAATTTGAAACCCTTGTTTTATGCATCACCCCACCTCACCTTTCCCGTTAAGCAGCCATAGTGTGTTTTCTAAACGTGTGACTCTGTTCTGTTTTGTAATTCAGTTCAAGTGTAGCGGTTTTTACATTCCCTCTATAAGTGATAGCTTATGATAAGTGTCTTTTTCTGTGTGACTTATTTCACTTAGAATCGTCATACCTAAATCCACTCATCTTGCTTCTACTAGCCTTATGACATTGATTTCATGTCTGAGGGATATTCCTTTGTACATAAGGACCACAACTTCTTTATCCATTTATCTCTTTCCTGGGATATTTAAGGTGTCATGAAGTGGAGGTTCTTGTCAACATAGCAGCCCTAAACATTGGGGTGCCTGTGTCTTGCTGATTTTTAGTTTTCCCAATTTATACGCCCATGAGTGGATGTGCCCTATGCTCCCTAAGCTGTGTTTTTTCGATGTTTCAGGACACACCGTACACTTCTCCAGAGTGGCTTTTGGCAATTTACATCCCGCCCATTAGCGTAGCAAGGCTGCCATTTCTCCATGGCCTGTACTGCATTTCTGGTTTTGTCACTTTTTGCAGCATGGCCCTTTTGACCGATGGGAAGCGAGACTTCTTTGTAGCGCTGATTTGCCTTTCCAGGTTGCTTGGTTGGCCAAAAAGGGCGTATGCGTTTTTTCCTGAATATATTCAGGAAAAAACGCTTACGCCCTTTTTGGCCAAGGGCATCACTGTCGACATTTTGCCACTTTTCATGTGCTTTAAAGGCGATTCGAATCTACCTCCTGAAACCTGTTTCCTGCAATTCTGCCTTGCTTTCAAATCCTCTTCGTTGCCTTCCCTCAATATATCTGTGGATGAGAGTTATCATTTATAACTCTGCAGGTTTGTGAATTGCAGTGCCCCTGAGCTCCATTTTTCAACTGTCTTTTTTGGGAGCTGGCCGCAAAAGCACGGGATTGCCTCAGGCCCTATTCTGGTTCCCGGCGGCAGGCTGAGGCTGTGTTTAATTCTTCTTCCTGATGGGAAATTAGAGGACCTGTGCCTGTCCCAACACCTAGATCTAGTCTCTCATTGGTTGCCCCTCTTCCCGTTCATCCTCAGGACAAATTGCAACCTGTAGGGAACAGGAGCTTAAAGGTGCTGATTCTCCAAGTAGGGAGATTGCTAGTAAAGTAGCTGGAAAGGCGAACCCTAGCACAAGGAGATGAGAAATGGGGTGCGTTTTAGAAACCTTTCAAAATCACACGGTGTACCATCTTCTGGGTTTCTCATGCATGTTTTCGATGTAGGAAGATGCCCTTGAACCTGGAGATTTGGGACCCATGGGATGGGTACCACGCAGTATTACTTTAAAGGGTCTGAGTTTGCTCTCCCAACCTCACCCAACCTCTCAGCCCCAAGAGTGTCCACCCTTATGTCTCATCCAGGTGTGGGTCTAGATATGGTCAATCCAGGTTGCATCACAGCCCCTGAACGAATTTTGAAAGAATTTCTCTCTCTTTCACTGTCTTTGTTTTACGGGTTTTTAAAAGTAATTTATTTTTATAATGGGGTTTAGCTGCTTTTCACGGCTGTGTTTATGCGGCTTTACACCCACTTGGCTCACTTCCAGAGAGATATCAATACATAGGTTTTACGATTCTTACTAGTCAGATATATTCTTGTGCGGTGAATAGGGGGTGTTGAGTCCAGTTCACTGAGCAAGGAGTAGGTCTTGTCTATTACATATTGGGTGTATGGAACGGTATCTGAGCGAATTTGAAACCCTTGTTTTATGCATCACCCCACCTCACCTTTCCCGTTAAGCAGCCATAGTGTGTTTTCTAAACGTGTGACTCTGTTCTGTTTTGTAATTCAGTTCAAGTGTAGCGGTTTTTACATTCCCTCTATAAGTGATAGCTTATGATAAGTGTCTTTTTCTGTGTGACTTATTTCACTTAGAATCGTCATACCTAAATCCACTCATCTTGCTTCTACTAGCCTTATGACATTGATTTCATGTCTGAGGGATATTCCTTTGTACATAAGGACCACAACTTCTTTATCCATTTATCTCTTTCCTGGGATATTTAAGGTGTCATGAAGTGGAGGTTCTTGTCAACATAGCAGCCCTAAACATTGGGGTGCCTGTGTCTTGCTGATTTTTAGTTTTCCCAATTTATACGCCCATGAGTGGATGTGCCCTATGCTCCCTAAGCTGTGTTTTTTCGATGTTTCAGGACACACCGTACACTTCTCCAGAGTGGCTTTTGGCAATTTACATCCCGCCCATTAGCGTAGCAAGGCTGCCATTTCTCCATGGCCTGTACTGCATTTCTGGTTTTGTCACTTTTTGCAGCATGGCCCTTTTGACCGATGGGAAGCGAGACTTCTTTGTAGCGCTGATTTGCCTTTCCAGGTTGCTTGGTTGGCCAAAAAGGGCGTATGCGTTTTTTCCTGAATATATTCAGGAAAAAACGCTTACGCCCTTTTTGGCCAAGGGCATCACTGTCGACGTTTTGCCACTTTTCATGTGCTTTAAAGGCGATTCGAATCTACCTCCTGAAACCTGTTTCCTGCAATTCTGCCTTGCATTCAAATCCTCTTCGTTGCCTTCCCTCAATATATCTGTGGATGAGAGTTATCATTTATAACTCTGCATGTTTGTGAATTGCAGTGCCCCTGAGCTCCATTTTTCAACTGTCTTTTTTGGGAGCTGGCCGCAAAAGCACGGGATTGCCTCAGGCCCTATTCTGGTTCCCGGCGGCAGGCTGAGCCTGTGTTTAATTCTTCTTCCTGATGGGAAATTAGAGTGACCTGTGCCTGTCCCAACACCTAGATCTAGTCTCTCATTGGTTGCCCCTCTTCCCGTTCATCCTCAGGACAAATTGCAACCTGTAGGGAACAGGAGCTTAAAGGTGCTGATTCTCCAAGTAGGGAGATTGCTACTAAAGTAGCTGGAAAGGCGAACCCGAGCACAAGGAGATGAGAAATTGGGTGCGTTTTAGAAACCTTTCAAAATCACACGGTGTACCATCTTCTGGGTTTCTCATGCATGTTTTCGATGTAGGAAGATGCCCTTGAACCTGGAGATTTGGGACCCATGGGATGGGTACCACACAGTATTACTTTAAAGGATCTGCGTTTGCTCACCCAACCTCACCCAACCTCTAAGCCCCAAGAGTGTCCACCCTTATGTCTCATCCAGCTGTGGGTCTAGATATGGTCAATCCAGGTTGCATCACAGCCTCTGAACGAATTTTGTAAGAATTTCTCTCTCTTTCACTGTCTTTGTTTTACGGGTTTTTAAAAGTAATTTATTTTTATAATGGGGTTTAGCTGCTTTTCACGGCTGTGTTTATGCGGCTTTACACCCACTTGACTCACTTCCAGACAGATATCAATATATAGGTTTTAAGATTCTTACTAGTCACATATATACTTGTGCGGTGAATAGGGGGTGTTGAGTCCAGTTCACTGAGCAAGGAGTAGGTCTTGTCTATTACATATTGGGTGTATGGAACGGTATCTGAGCGAATTTGAAACCCTTGTTTTATGCATCACCCCACCTCACCTTTCCCGTTAAGCAGCCATAGTGTGTTTTCTAAACGTGTGACTCTGTTCTGTTTTGTAATTCAGTTCAAGTGTAGCGGTTTTTACATTCCCTCTATAAGTGATAGCTTATGATAAGTGTCTTTTTCTGTGTGACTTATTTCACTTAGAATCGTCATACCTAAATCCACTCATCTTGCTTCTACTAGCCTTATGACATTGATTTCATGTCTGAGTGATATTCCTTTGTACATAAGGACCACAACTTCTTTATCCATTTTTCTCTTTCCTGGGATATTTAAGGTGTCATGAAGTGGAGGTTCTTGTCAACATAGCAGCCCTAAACATTGGGGTGCCTGTGTCTTGCTGATTTTTAGTTTTCCCAATTTATACGCCCATGAGTGGACGTGCCCTATGCTCCCTAAGCTGTGTTTTTTCGATGTTTCAGGACACACCGTACACTTCTCCAGAGTGGCTGTTGGCAATTTACATCCCGCCCATCAGCGTAGCAAGGCTGCCATTTCTCCATGGCCTGTCCTGCATTTCTGGTTTTGACACTTTTTGCAGCATGGCCCTTTTGACCGATGGGAAGCGAGACCTCTTTGTAGCGCTGATTTGCCTTTCCAGGTTGCTTGGTTGGCCAAAAAGGGCGTATGCGTTTTTTCCTGAATATATTCAGGAAAAAACGCATACGCCCTTTTTGGCCAAGGGCATCATTGTCGACGTTTTGCCGCTTTTCATGTGCTTTAAAAGCGATTCGAATCTACCTCCTGAAATCTGTTTCCTGCAATTCTGCCTTGCTTTCAAATCCTCTTCGTTGCCTTCCCTCAATATATCTGTGGATGAGAGATATCATTTATAACTCTGCGGGTTTGTGAATTGCAGTGTCCCTGAGCTCCATTTTTCAACTCGCTTTTTTGGGAGCTGGCCGCAAAAGCGCGGGATTGCCTCAGGCCCTATTCTGGTTCCTGGCGGCAGGCTGAGCCTGTGGTTAATTCTTCTTCCTGATGGGAAAATAGAGAAACCTGTGCCTGTCCCAACACCTAGATCTAGTCTCTCATTGGTTGCCCCTCTTCCCGTTCATCCTCAGGACAAATTGCAACCTGTAGGGAACAGGAGCTTAAAGGTGCTGATTCTCCAAGTAGGGAGACTTCTAGTAAAGTAGCTGGAAAGGCGAACCCGAGCACAAGGAGATGAGAAATTGGGTGCGTTTTAGAAACCTTTCAAAATCACACGGTGTACCATCTTCTGGGTTTCTCATGCATGTTTTCGATGTAGGAAGATGCCCTTGAACCTGGAGATTTGGGACCCATGGGATGGGTACCACGCAGTACTACTTTAAAGGGTCTGCGTTTGCTCACCCAACCTCACCCAACCTCTCAGCCCCAAGAGTGTCCACCCTTATGTCTCATCCAGGTGTGGGTCTAGATATGGTCAATCCAGGTTGCATCACAGCTCCTGAACGAATTTTTTAAGAATTTCTCTCTCTTTCACTGTCTTTGTTTTACAGGTTTTTAAAAGTAATTTATTTTTATAATGGGGTTTAGCTGCTTTTCACGGCTGTGTTTATGCAGCTTTACACCCACTTGACACACTTCCAGAGAGATATCAATACATAGGTTTTACGATTCTTAGTAGTCACATATATTCTTGTGCGGTGAATAGGGGTTGTTGAGTCCAGTTCACTGAGCAAGGAGTAGGTCTTGTCTATTACATATTGGGTGTATGGAACAGTATCTGAGCGAATTTGAAACCCTTGTTTTATGCATCACCCCACCTCACCTTTCCCGTTAAGCAGCCATAGTGTGTTTTCTAAACGTGTGACTCTGTTCTGTTTTGTAATTCAGTTCAAGTGTAGCGGTTTTTACATTCCCTCTATAAGTGATATCTTATGATAAGTGTCTTTTTCTGTGTGACTTATTTCACTTAGAATCGTCATACCTAAATCCACTCATCTTGCTTCTACTAGCCTTATGACATTGATTTCATGTCTGAGTGATATTCCTTTGTACATAAGGACCACAACTTCTTTATCCATTTTTCTCTTTCCTGGGATATTTAAGGTGTCATGAAGTGGAGGTTCTTGTCAACATAGCAGCCCTAAACATTGGGGTGCCTGTGTCTTGCTGATTTTTAGTTTTCCCAATTTATACGCCCATGAGTGGACGTGCCCTATGCTCCCTAATCTGTGTTTTTTCGATGTTTCAGGACACACCGTACACTTCTCTAGAGTGGCTGTTGGCAATTTACATCCCGCCCATCAGCGTAGCAAGGCTGCCATTTCTCCATGGCCTGTCCTGCATTTCTGGTTTTGACACTTTTTGCAGCATGGCCCTTTTGACCGATGGGAAGCGAGACCTCTTTGTAGCGCTGATTTGCCTTTCCAGGTTGCTTGGTTGGCCAAAAAGGGCCTATGCGTTTTTTCCTGAATATATTCAGGAAAAAACGCATACGCCCTTTTTGGCCAAGGGCATCATTGTCGACGTTTTGCCGCTTTTCATGTGCTTTAAAGGCGATTCGAATCTACCTCCTGAAATCTGCTTCCTGCAATTCTGCCTTGCTTTCAAATCCTCTTCGTTGCCTTCCCTCAATATATCTGTGGATGAGAGTTATCATTTATAACTCTGCGGGTTTGTGAATTGCAGTGTCCCTGAGCTCCATTTTTCAACTCGCTTTTTTGGGAGCTGGCCACAAAAGCGCGAGATTGCCTCAGGCCTTATTCTGGTTCCTGGCGGCAGGCTGAGCCTGTGGTTAATTCTTCTTCCTGATGGGAAAATAGAGTGACCTGTGCCTCTACCAACACCTAGATCTAGTCTCTCATTGGTTGCCCCTCTTCCCGTTCATCCTCAGGACAAATTGCAACCTGTAGGGAACAGGAGCTTAAAGGTGCTGATTCTCCAAGTAGGGAGATTGCTAGTAAAGTAGCTGGAAAGGCGAACCCTAGCACAAGGAGATGAGAAATGGGGTGCGTTTTAGAAACCTTTCAAAATCACACGGTGTACCATCTTCTGGGTTTCTCATGCATGTTTTCGATGTAGGAAGATGCCCTTGAACCTGGAGATTTGGGACCCATGGGATGGGTACCACGCAGTATTACTTTAAAGGGTCTGAGTTTGCTCTCCCAACCTCACCCAACCTCTCAGCCCCAAGAGTGTCCACCCTTATGTCTCATCCAGGTGTGGGTCTAGATATGGTCAATCCACGTTGCATCACAGCCCCTGAACGAATTTTGTAAGAATTTCTCTCTCTTTCACTGTCTTTGTTTTACGGGTTTTTAAAAGTAATTTATTTTTATAATGGGGTTTAGCTGCTTTTCACGGCTGTGTTTATGCGGCTTTACACCCACTTGGCTCACTTCCAGAGAGATATCAATACATAGGTTTTACGATTCTTACTAGTCAGATATATTCTTGTGCGGTGAATAGGGGGTGTTGAGTCCAGTTCACTGAGCAAGGAGTAGGTCTTGTCTATTACATATTGGGTGTATGGAACGGTATCTGAGCGAATTTGAAACCCTTGTTTTATGCATCACCCCACCTCACCTTTCCCGTTAAGCAGCCATAGTGTGTTTTCTAAACGTGTGACTCTGTTCTGTTTTGTAATTCAGTTCAAGTGTAGCGGTTTTTACATTCCCTCTATAAGTGATAGCTTATGATAAGTGTCTTTTTCTGTGTGACTTATTTCACTTAGAATCGTCATACCTAAATCCACTCATCTTGCTTCTACTAGCCTTATGACATTGATTTCATGTCTGAGGGATATTCCTTTGTACATAAGGACCACAACTTCTTTATCCATTTATCTCTTTCCTGGGATATTTAAGGTGTCATGAAGTGGAGGTTCTTGTCAACATAGCAGCCCTAAACATTGGGGTGCCTGTGTCTTGCTGATTTTTAGTTTTCCCAATTTATACGCCCATGAGTGGATGTGCCCTATGCTCCCTAAGCTGTGTTTTTTCGATGTTTCAGGACACACCGTACACTTCTCCAGAGTGGCTTTTGGCAATTTACATCCCGCCCATTAGCGTAGCAAGGCTGCCATTTCTCCATGGCCTGTACTGCATTTCTGGTTTTGTCACTTTTTGCAGCATGGCCCTTTTGACCGATGGGAAGCGAGACTTCTTTGTAGCGCTGATTTGCCTTTCCAGGTTGCTTGGTTGGCCAAAAAGGGCGTATGCGTTTTTTCCTGAATATATTCAGGAAAAAACGCTTACGCCCTTTTTGGCCAAGGGCATCACTGTCGACGTTTTGCCACTTTTCATGTGCTTTAAAGGCGATTCGAATCTACCTCCTGAAACCTGTTTCCTGCAATTCTGCCTTGCTTTCAAATCCTCTTCGTTGCCTTCCCTCAATATATCTGTGGATGAGAGTTATCATTTATAACTCTGCAGGTTTGTGAATTGCAGTGCCCCTGAGCTCCATTTTTCAACTGTCTTTTTTGGGAGCTGGCCGCAAAAGCACGGGATTGCCTCAGGCCCTATTCTGGTTCCCGGCGGCAGGCTGAGCCTGTGTTTAATTCTTCTTCCTGATGGGAAATTAGAGTGACCTGTGCCTGTCCCAACACCTAGATCTAGTCTCTCATTGGTTGCCCCTCTTCCCGTTCATCCTCAGGACAAATTGCAACCTGTAGGGAACAGGAGCTTAAAGGTGCTGATTCTCCAAGTAGGGAGATTGCTAGTAAAGTAGCTGGAAAGGCGAACCCTAGCACAAGGAGATGAGAAATGGGGTGCGTTTTAGAAACCTTTCAAAATCACACGGTGTACCATCTTCTGGGTTTCTCATGCATGTTTTCGATGTAGGAAGATGCCCTTGAACCTGGAGATTTGGGACCCATGGGATGGGTACCACGCAGTATTACTTTAAAGGGTCTGAGTTTGCTCTCCCAACCTCACCCAACCTCTCAGCCCCAAGAGTGTCCACCCTTATGTCTCATCCAGGTGTGGGTCTAGATATGGTCAATCCAGGTTGCATCACAGCCCCTGAACGAATTTTGTAAGAATTTCTCTCTCTTTCACTGTCTTTGTTTTACGGGTTTTTAAAAGTAATTTATTTTTATAATGGGGTTTAGCTGCTTTTCACGGCTGTGTTTATGCGGCTTTACACCCACTTGGCTCACTTCCAGAGAGATATCAATACATAGGTTTTACGATTCTTACTAGTCAGATATATTCTTGTGCGGTGAATAGGGGGTGTTGAGTCCAGTTCACTGAGCAAGGAGTAGGTCTTGTCTATTACATATTGGGTGTATGGAACGGTATCTGAGCGAATTTGAAACCCTTGTTTTATGCATCACCCCACCTCACCTTTCCCGTTAAGCAGCCATAGTGTGTTTTCTAAACGTGTGACTCTGTTCTGTTTTGTAATTCAGTTCAAGTGTAGCGGTTTTTACATTCCCTCTATAAGTGATAGCTTATGATAAGTGTCTTTTTCTGTGTGACTTATTTCACTTAGAATCGTCATACCTAAATCCACTCATCTTGCTTCTACTAGCCTTATGACATTGATTTCATGTCTGAGGGATATTCCTTTGTACATAAGGACCACAACTTCTTTATCCATTTATCTCTTTCCTGGGATATTTAAGGTGTCATGAAGTGGAGGTTCTTGTCAACATAGCAGCCCTAAACATTGGGGTGCCTGTGTCTTGCTGATTTTTAGTTTTCCCAATTTATACGCCCATGAGTGGATGTGCCCTATGCTCCCTAAGCTGTGTTTTTTCGATGTTTCAGGACACACCGTACACTTCTCCAGAGTGGCTTTTGGCAATTTACATCCCGCCCATTAGCGTAGCAAGGCTGCCATTTCTCCATGGCCTGTACTGCATTTCTGGTTTTGTCACTTTTTGCAGCATGGCCCTTTTGACCGATGGGAAGCGAGACTTCTTTGTAGCGCTGATTTGCCTTTCCAGGTTGCTTGGTTGGCCAAAAAGGGCGTATGCGTTTTTTCCTGAATATATTCAGGAAAAAACGCTTACGCCCTTTTTGGCCAAGGGCATCACTGTCGACATTTTGCCACTTTTCATGTGCTTTAAAGGCGATTCGAATCTACCTCCTGAAACCTGTTTCCTGCAATTCTGCCTTGCTTTCAAATCCTCTTCGTTGCCTTCCCTCAATATATCTGTGGATGAGAGTTATCATTTATAACTCTGCAGGTTTGTGAATTGCAGTGCCCCTGAGCTCCATTTTTCAACTGTCTTTTTTGGGAGCTGGCCGCAAAAGCACGGGATTGCCTCAGGCCCTATTCTGGTTCCCGGCGGCAGGCTGAGGCTGTGTTTAATTCTTCTTCCTGATGGGAAATTAGAGGACCTGTGCCTGTCCCAACACCTAGATCTAGTCTCTCATTGGTTGCCCCTCTTCCCGTTCATCCTCAGGACAAATTGCAACCTGTAGGGAACAGGAGCTTAAAGGTGCTGATTCTCCAAGTAGGGAGATTGCTAGTAAAGTAGCTGGAAAGGCGAACCCTAGCACAAGGAGATGAGAAATGGGGTGCGTTTTAGAAACCTTTCAAAATCACACGGTGTACCATCTTCTGGGTTTCTCATGCATGTTTTCGATGTAGGAAGATGCCCTTGAACCTGGAGATTTGGGACCCATGGGATGGGTACCACGCAGTATTACTTTAAAGGGTCTGAGTTTGCTCTCCCAACCTCACCCAACCTCTCAGCCCCAAGAGTGTCCACCCTTATGTCTCATCCAGGTGTGGGTCTAGATATGGTCAATCCAGGTTGCATCACAGCCCCTGAACGAATTTTGAAAGAATTTCTCTCTCTTTCACTGTCTTTGTTTTACGGGTTTTTAAAAGTAATTTATTTTTATAATGGGGTTTAGCTGCTTTTCACGGCTGTGTTTATGCGGCTTTACACCCACTTGGCTCACTTCCAGAGAGATATCAATACATAGGTTTTACGATTCTTACTAGTCAGATATATTCTTGTGCGGTGAATAGGGGGTGTTGAGTCCAGTTCACTGAGCAAGGAGTAGGTCTTGTCTATTACATATTGGGTGTATGGAACGGTATCTGAGCGAATTTGAAACCCTTGTTTTATGCATCACCCCACCTCACCTTTCCCGTTAAGCAGCCATAGTGTGTTTTCTAAACGTGTGACTCTGTTCTGTTTTGTAATTCAGTTCAAGTGTAGCGGTTTTTACATTCCCTCTATAAGTGATAGCTTATGATAAGTGTCTTTTTCTGTGTGACTTATTTCACTTAGAATCGTCATACCTAAATCCACTCATCTTGCTTCTACTAGCCTTATGACATTGATTTCATGTCTGAGGGATATTCCTTTGTACATAAGGACCACAACTTCTTTATCCATTTATCTCTTTCCTGGGATATTTAAGGTGTCATGAAGTGGAGGTTCTTGTCAACATAGCAGCCCTAAACATTGGGGTGCCTGTGTCTTGCTGATTTTTAGTTTTCCCAATTTATACGCCCATGAGTGGATGTGCCCTATGCTCCCTAAGCTGTGTTTTTTCGATGTTTCAGGACACACCGTACACTTCTCCAGAGTGGCTTTTGGCAATTTACATCCCGCCCATTAGCGTAGCAAGGCTGCCATTTCTCCATGGCCTGTACTGCATTTCTGGTTTTGTCACTTTTTGCAGCATGGCCCTTTTGACCGATGGGAAGCGAGACTTCTTTGTAGCGCTGATTTGCCTTTCCAGGTTGCTTGGTTGGCCAAAAAGGGCGTATGCGTTTTTTCCTGAATATATTCAGGAAAAAACGCTTACGCCCTTTTTGGCCAAGGGCATCACTGTCGACGTTTTGCCACTTTTCATGTGCTTTAAAGGCGATTCGAATCTACCTCCTGAAACCTGTTTCCTGCAATTCTGCCTTGCATTCAAATCCTCTTCGTTGCCTTCCCTCAATATATCTGTGGATGAGAGTTATCATTTATAACTCTGCATGTTTGTGAATTGCAGTGCCCCTGAGCTCCATTTTTCAACTGTCTTTTTTGGGAGCTGGCCGCAAAAGCACGGGATTGCCTCAGGCCCTATTCTGGTTCCCGGCGGCAGGCTGAGCCTGTGTTTAATTCTTCTTCCTGATGGGAAATTAGAGTGACCTGTGCCTGTCCCAACACCTAGATCTAGTCTCTCATTGGTTGCCCCTCTTCCCGTTCATCCTCAGGACAAATTGCAACCTGTAGGGAACAGGAGCTTAAAGGTGCTGATTCTCCAAGTAGGGAGATTGCTACTAAAGTAGCTGGAAAGGCGAACCCGAGCACAAGGAGATGAGAAATTGGGTGCGTTTTAGAAACCTTTCAAAATCACACGGTGTACCATCTTCTGGGTTTCTCATGCATGTTTTCGATGTAGGAAGATGCCCTTGAACCTGGAGATTTGGGACCCATGGGATGGGTACCACACAGTATTACTTTAAAGGATCTGCGTTTGCTCACCCAACCTCACCCAACCTCTAAGCCCCAAGAGTGTCCACCCTTATGTCTCATCCAGCTGTGGGTCTAGATATGGTCAATCCAGGTTGCATCACAGCCTCTGAACGAATTTTGTAAGAATTTCTCTCTCTTTCACTGTCTTTGTTTTACGGGTTTTTAAAAGTAATTTATTTTTATAATGGGGTTTAGCTGCTTTTCACGGCTGTGTTTATGCGGCTTTACACCCACTTGACTCACTTCCAGACAGATATCAATATATAGGTTTTAAGATTCTTACTAGTCACATATATACTTGTGCGGTGAATAGGGGGTGTTGAGTCCAGTTCACTGAGCAAGGAGTAGGTCTTGTCTATTACATATTGGGTGTATGGAACGGTATCTGAGCGAATTTGAAACCCTTGTTTTATGCATCACCCCACCTCACCTTTCCCGTTAAGCAGCCATAGTGTGTTTTCTAAACGTGTGACTCTGTTCTGTTTTGTAATTCAGTTCAAGTGTAGCGGTTTTTACATTCCCTCTATAAGTGATAGCTTATGATAAGTGTCTTTTTCTGTGTGACTTATTTCACTTAGAATCGTCATACCTAAATCCACTCATCTTGCTTCTACTAGCCTTATGACATTGATTTCATGTCTGAGTGATATTCCTTTGTACATAAGGACCACAACTTCTTTATCCATTTTTCTCTTTCCTGGGATATTTAAGGTGTCATGAAGTGGAGGTTCTTGTCAACATAGCAGCCCTAAACATTGGGGTGCCTGTGTCTTGCTGATTTTTAGTTTTCCCAATTTATACGCCCATGAGTGGACGTGCCCTATGCTCCCTAAGCTGTGTTTTTTCGATGTTTCAGGACACACCGTACACTTCTCCAGAGTGGCTGTTGGCAATTTACATCCCGCCCATCAGCGTAGCAAGGCTGCCATTTCTCCATGGCCTGTCCTGCATTTCTGGTTTTGACACTTTTTGCAGCATGGCCCTTTTGACCGATGGGAAGCGAGACCTCTTTGTAGCGCTGATTTGCCTTTCCAGGTTGCTTGGTTGGCCAAAAAGGGCGTATGCGTTTTTTCCTGAATATATTCAGGAAAAAACGCATACGCCCTTTTTGGCCAAGGGCATCATTGTCGACGTTTTGCCGCTTTTCATGTGCTTTAAAAGCGATTCGAATCTACCTCCTGAAATCTGTTTCCTGCAATTCTGCCTTGCTTTCAAATCCTCTTCGTTGCCTTCCCTCAATATATCTGTGGATGAGAGATATCATTTATAACTCTGCGGGTTTGTGAATTGCAGTGTCCCTGAGCTCCATTTTTCAACTCGCTTTTTTGGGAGCTGGCCGCAAAAGCGCGGGATTGCCTCAGGCCCTATTCTGGTTCCTGGCGGCAGGCTGAGCCTGTGGTTAATTCTTCTTCCTGATGGGAAAATAGAGAAACCTGTGCCTGTCCCAACACCTAGATCTAGTCTCTCATTGGTTGCCCCTCTTCCCGTTCATCCTCAGGACAAATTGCAACCTGTAGGGAACAGGAGCTTAAAGGTGCTGATTCTCCAAGTAGGGAGACTTCTAGTAAAGTAGCTGGAAAGGCGAACCCGAGCACAAGGAGATGAGAAATTGGGTGCGTTTTAGAAACCTTTCAAAATCACACGGTGTACCATCTTCTGGGTTTCTCATGCATGTTTTCGATGTAGGAAGATGCCCTTGAACCTGGAGATTTGGGACCCATGGGATGGGTACCACGCAGTACTACTTTAAAGGGTCTGCGTTTGCTCACCCAACCTCACCCAACCTCTCAGCCCCAAGAGTGTCCACCCTTATGTCTCATCCAGGTGTGGGTCTAGATATGGTCAATCCAGGTTGCATCACAGCTCCTGAACGAATTTTTTAAGAATTTCTCTCTCTTTCACTGTCTTTGTTTTACAGGTTTTTAAAAGTAATTTATTTTTATAATGGGGTTTAGCTGCTTTTCACGGCTGTGTTTATGCAGCTTTACACCCACTTGACACACTTCCAGAGAGATATCAATACATAGGTTTTACGATTCTTAGTAGTCACATATATTCTTGTGCGGTGAATAGGGGTTGTTGAGTCCAGTTCACTGAGCAAGGAGTAGGTCTTGTCTATTACATATTGGGTGTATGGAACAGTATCTGAGCGAATTTGAAACCCTTGTTTTATGCATCACCCCACCTCACCTTTCCCGTTAAGCAGCCATAGTGTGTTTTCTAAACGTGTGACTCTGTTCTGTTTTGTAATTCAGTTCAAGTGTAGCGGTTTTTACATTCCCTCTATAAGTGATATCTTATGATAAGTGTCTTTTTCTGTGTGACTTATTTCACTTAGAATCGTCATACCTAAATCCACTCATCTTGCTTCTACTAGCCTTATGACATTGATTTCATGTCTGAGTGATATTCCTTTGTACATAAGGACCACAACTTCTTTATCCATTTTTCTCTTTCCTGGGATATTTAAGGTGTCATGAAGTGGAGGTTCTTGTCAACATAGCAGCCCTAAACATTGGGGTGCCTGTGTCTTGCTGATTTTTAGTTTTCCCAATTTATACGCCCATGAGTGGACGTGCCCTATGCTCCCTAATCTGTGTTTTTTCGATGTTTCAGGACACACCGTACACTTCTCTAGAGTGGCTGTTGGCAATTTACATCCCGCCCATCAGCGTAGCAAGGCTGCCATTTCTCCATGGCCTGTCCTGCATTTCTGGTTTTGACACTTTTTGCAGCATGGCCCTTTTGACCGATGGGAAGCGAGACCTCTTTGTAGCGCTGATTTGCCTTTCCAGGTTGCTTGGTTGGCCAAAAAGGGCCTATGCGTTTTTTCCTGAATATATTCAGGAAAAAACGCATACGCCCTTTTTGGCCAAGGGCATCATTGTCGACGTTTTGCCGCTTTTCATGTGCTTTAAAGGCGATTCGAATCTACCTCCTGAAATCTGCTTCCTGCAATTCTGCCTTGCTTTCAAATCCTCTTCGTTGCCTTCCCTCAATATATCTGTGGATGAGAGTTATCATTTATAACTCTGCGGGTTTGTGAATTGCAGTGTCCCTGAGCTCCATTTTTCAACTCGCTTTTTTGGGAGCTGGCCACAAAAGCGCGAGATTGCCTCAGGCCTTATTCTGGTTCCTGGCGGCAGGCTGAGCCTGTGGTTAATTCTTCTTCCTGATGGGAAAATAGAGTGACCTGTGCCTCTACCAACACCTAGATCTAGTCTCTCATTGGTTGCCCCTCTTCCCGTTCATCCTCAGGACAAATTGCAACCTGTAGGGAACAGGAGCTTAAAGGTGCTGATTCTCCAAGTAGGGAGATTGCTAGTAAAGTAGCTGGAAAGGCGAACCCTAGCACAAGGAGATGAGAAATGGGGTGCGTTTTAGAAACCTTTCAAAATCACACGGTGTACCATCTTCTGGGTTTCTC
This sequence comes from Eschrichtius robustus, assembly GCF_028021215.1. NCBI lineage: Eukaryota > Metazoa > Chordata > Mammalia > Artiodactyla > Eschrichtiidae > Eschrichtius > Eschrichtius robustus. The sequence goes on along the minus strand of NW_027175218.1, from coordinate 247,635 downwards.
ATGCATGTTTTCGATGTAGGAAGATGCCCTTGAACCTGGAGATTTGGGACCCATGGGATGGGTACCACGCAGTATTACTTTAAAGGGTCTGAGTTTGCTCTCCCAACCTCACCCAACCTCTCAGCCCCAAGAGTGTCCACCCTTATGTCTCATCCAGGTGTGGGTCTAGATATGGTCAATCCACGTTGCATCACAGCCCCTGAACGAATTTTGTAAGAATTTCTCTCTCTTTCACTGTCTTTGTTTTACGGGTTTTTAAAAGTAATTTATTTTTATAATGGGGTTTAGCTGCTTTTCACGGCTGTGTTTATGCGGCTTTACACCCACTTGGCTCACTTCCAGAGAGATATCAATACATAGGTTTTACGATTCTTACTAGTCAGATATATTCTTGTGCGGTGAATAGGGGGTGTTGAGTCCAGTTCACTGAGCAAGGAGTAGGTCTTGTCTATTACATATTGGGTGTATGGAACGGTATCTGAGCGAATTTGAAACCCTTGTTTTATGCATCACCCCACCTCACCTTTCCCGTTAAGCAGCCATAGTGTGTTTTCTAAACGTGTGACTCTGTTCTGTTTTGTAATTCAGTTCAAGTGTAGCGGTTTTTACATTCCCTCTATAAGTGATAGCTTATGATAAGTGTCTTTTTCTGTGTGACTTATTTCACTTAGAATCGTCATACCTAAATCCACTCATCTTGCTTCTACTAGCCTTATGACATTGATTTCATGTCTGAGGGATATTCCTTTGTACATAAGGACCACAACTTCTTTATCCATTTATCTCTTTCCTGGGATATTTAAGGTGTCATGAAGTGGAGGTTCTTGTCAACATAGCAGCCCTAAACATTGGGGTGCCTGTGTCTTGCTGATTTTTAGTTTTCCCAATTTATACGCCCATGAGTGGATGTGCCCTATGCTCCCTAAGCTGTGTTTTTTCGATGTTTCAGGACACACCATACACTTCTCCAGAGTGGCTTTTGGCAATTTACATCCCGCCCATTAGCGTAGCAAGGCTGCCATTTCTCCATGGCCTGTACTGCATTTCTGGTTTTGTCACTTTTTGCAGCATGGCCCTTTTGACCGATGGGAAGCGAGACTTCTTTGTAGCGCTGATTTGCCTTTCCAGGTTGCTTGGTTGGCCAAAAAGGGCGTATGCGTTTTTTCCTGAATATATTCAGGAAAAAACGCTTACGCCCTTTTTGGCCAAGGGCATCACTGTCGACGTTTTGCCACTTTTCATGTGCTTTAAAGGCGATTCGAATCTACCTCCTGAAACCTGTTTCCTGCAATTCTGCCTTGCATTCAAATCCTCTTCGTTGCCTTCCCTCAATATATCTGTGGATGAGAGTTATCATTTATAACTCTGCATGTTTGTGAATTGCAGTGCCCCTGAGCTCCATTTTTCAACTGTCTTTTTTGGGAGCTGGCCGCAAAAGCACGGGATTGCCTCAGGCCCTATTCTGGTTCCCGGCGGCAGGCTGAGCCTGTGTTTAATTCTTCTTCCTGATGGGAAATTAGAGTGACCTGTGCCTGTCCCAACACCTAGATCTAGTCTCTCATTGGTTGCCCCTCTTCCCGTTCATCCTCAGGACAAATTGCAACCTGTAGGGAACAGGAGCTTAAAGGTGCTGATTCTCCAAGTAGGGAGATTGCTACTAAAGTAGCTGGAAAGGCGAACCCGAGCACAAGGAGATGAGAAATTGGGTGCGTTTTAGAAACCTTTCAAAATCACACGGTGTACCATCTTCTGGGTTTCTCATGCATGTTTTCGATGTAGGAAGATGCCCTTGAACCTGGAGATTTGGGACCCATGGGATGGGTACCACACAGTATTACTTTAAAGGATCTGCGTTTGCTCACCCAACCTCACCCAACCTCTAAGCCCCAAGAGTGTCCACCCTTATGTCTCATCCAGCTGTGGGTCTAGATATGGTCAATCCAGGTTGCATCACAGCCTCTGAACGAATTTTGTAAGAATTTCTCTCTCTTTCACTGTCTTTGTTTTACGGGTTTTTAAAAGTAATTTATTTTTATAATGGGGTTTAGCTGCTTTTCACGGCTGTGTTTATGCGGCTTTTCACCCACTTGACTCACTTCCAGACAGATATCAATATATAGGTTTTAAGATTCTTACTAGTCACATATATACTTGTGCGGTGAATAGGGGGTGTTGAGTCCAGTTCACTGAGCAAGGAGTAGGTCTTGTCTATTACATATTGGGTGTATGGAACGGTATCTGAGCGAATTTGAAACCCTTGTTTTATGCATCACCCCACCTCACCTTTCCCGTTAAGCAGCCATAGTGTGTTTTCTAAACGTGTGACTCTGTTCTGTTTTGTAATTCAGTTCAAGTGTAGCGGTTTTTACATTCCCTCTATAAGTGATAGCTTATGATAAGTGTCTTTTTCTGTGTGACTTATTTCACTTAGAATCGTCATACCTAAATCCACTCATCTTGCTTCTACTAGCCTTATGACATTGATTTCATGTCTGAGGGATATTCCTTTGTACATAAGGACCACAACTTCTTTATCCATTTTTCTCTTTCCTGGGATATTTAAGGTGTCATGAAGTGGAGGTTCTTGTCAACATAGCAGCCCTAAACATTGGGGTGCCTGTGTCTTGCTGATTTTTAGTTTTCCCAATTTATACGCCCATGAGTGGACGTGCCCTATGCTCCCTAAGCTGTGTTTTTTCGATGTTTCAGGACACACCGTACACTTCTCCAGAGTGGCTGTTGGCAATTTACATCCCGCCCACCAGCGTAGCAAGGCTGCCATTTCTCCATGGCCTGTCCTGCATTTCTGGTTTTGACACTTTTTGCAGCATGGCCCTTTTGACCGATGGGAAGCGAGACCTCTTTGTAGCGCTGATTTGCCTTTCCAGGTTGCTTGGTTGGCCAAAAAGGGCGTATGCGTTTTTTCCTGAATATATTCAGGAAAAAACGCATACGCCCTTTTTGGCCAAGGGCATCATTGTCGACGTTTTGCCGCTTTTCATGTTCTTTAAAGGCGATTCGAATCTACCTCCTGAAATCTGTTTCCTGCAATTCTGCCTTGCTTTCAAATCCTCTTCGTTGCCTTCCCTCAATATATCTGTGGATGAGAGTTATCATTTATAACTCTGCGGGTTTGTGAATTGCAGTGTCCCTGAGCTCCATTTTTCAACTCGCTTTTTTGGGAGCTGGCCGCAAAAGCGCGGGATTGCCTCAGGCCCTATTCTGGTTCCTGGCGGCAGGCTGAGCCTGTGGTTAATTCTTCTTCCTGATGGGAAAATAGAGTGACCTGTGCCTGTCCCAACACCTAGATCTAGTCTCTCATTGGTTGCCCCTCTTCCCGTTCATCCTCAGGAAAATTTGCAACCTGTAGGGAACAGGAGCTTAAAGGTGCTGATTCTCCAAGTAGGGAGATTTCTAGTAAAGTAGCTGGAAAGGCGAACCCGAGCACAAGGAGATGAGAAATTGGGTGCGTTTTAGAAACCTTTCAAAATCACACGGTGTACCATCTTCTGGGTTTCTCATGCATGTTTTCGATGTAGGAAGATGCCCTTGAACCTGGAGATTTGGGACCCATGGGATGGGTACCACGCAGTACTACTTTAAAGGGTCTGAGTTTGCTCACCCAACCTCACCCAACCTCTCAGCCCCAAGAGTGTCCACCCTTATGTCTCATCCAGGTGTGGGTCTAGATATGGTCAATCCAGGTTGCATCACAGCTCCTGAACGAATTTTTTAAGAATTTCTCTCTCTTTCACTGTCTTTGTTTTACAGGTTTTTAAAAGTAATTTATTTTTATAATGGGGTTTAGCTGCTTTTCACGGCTGTGTTTATGCAGCTTTACACCCACTTGACACACTTCCAGAGAGATATCAATACATAGGTTTTACGATTCTTACTAGTCACATATATTCTTGTGCGGTGAATAGGGGTTGTTGAGTCCAGTTCACTGAGCAAGGAGTAGGTCTTGTCTATTACATATTGGGTGTATGGAACAGTATCTGAGCGAATTTGAAACCCTTGTTTTATGCATCACCCCACCTCACTTTTCCCGTTAAGCAGCCATAGTGTGTTTTCTAAACGTGTGACTCTGTTCTGTTTTGTAATTCAGTTCAAGTGTAGCGGTTTTTACATTCCCTCTATAAGTGATATCTTATGATAAGTGTCTTTTTCTGTGTGACTTATTTCACTTAGAATCGTCATACCTAAATCCACTCATCTTGCTTCTACTAGCCTTATGACATTGATTTCATGTCTGAGTGATATTCCATTGTACATAAGGACCACAACTTCTTTATCCATTTTTCTCTTTCCTGGGATATTTAAGGTGTCATGAAGTGGAGGTTCTTGTCAACATAGCAGCCCTAAACATTGGGGTGCCTGTGTCTTGCTGATTTTTAGTTTTCCCAATTTATACGCCCATGAGTGGACGTGCCCTATGCTCCCTAAGCTGTGTTTTTTCGATGTTTCAGGACACACCGTACACTTCTCTAGAGTGGCTGTTGGCAATTTACATCCCGCCCATCAGCGTAGCAAGGCTGCCATTTCTCCATGGCCTGTCCTGCATTTCTGGTTTTGACACTTTTTGCAGCATGGCCCTTTTGACCGATGGGAAGCGAGACCTCTTTGTAGCGCTGATTTGCCTTTCCAGGTTGCTTGGTTGGCCAAAAAGGGCCTATGCGTTTTTTCCTGAATATATTCAGGAAAAAACGCATACGCCCTTTTTGGCCAAGGGCATCATTGTCGACGTTTTGCCGCTTTTCATGTGCTTTAAAGGCGATTCGAATCTACCTCCTGAAATCTGTTTCCTGCAATTCTGCCTTGCTTTCAAATCCTCTTCGTTGCCTTCCCTCAATATATCTGTGGATGAGAGTTATCATTTATAACTCTGCATGTTTGTGAATTGCAGTGCCCCTGAGCTCCATTTTTCAACTGTCTTTTTTGGGAGCTGGCCGCAAAAGCACGGGATTGCCTCAGGCCCTATTCTGGTTCCCGGCGGCAGGCTGAGCCTGTGTTTAATTCTTCTTCCTGATGGGAAATTAGAGTGACCTGTGCCTGTCCCAACACCTAGATCTAGTCTCTCATTGGTTGCCCCTCTTCCCGTTCATCCTCAGGACAAATTGCAACCTGTAGGGAACAGGAGCTTAAAGGTGCTGATTCTCCAAGTAGGGAGATTGCTAGTAAAGTAGCTGGAAAGGCGAACCCGAGCACAAGGAGATGAGAAATTGGGTGCGTTTTAGAAACCTTTCAAAATCACACGGTGTACCATCTTCTGGGTTTCTCATGCATGTTTTCGATGTAGGAAGATGCCCTTGAACCTGGAGATTTGGGACCCATGGGATGGGTACCACACAGTATTACTTTAAAGGATCTGCGTTTGCTCACCCAACCTCACCCAACCTCTAAGCCCCAAGAGTGTCCACCCTTATGTCTCATCCAGCTGTGGGTCTAGATATGGTCAATCCAGGTTGCATCACAGCCTCTGAACGAATTTTGTAAGAATTTCTCTCTCTTTCACTGTCTTTGTTTTACGGGTTTTTAAAAGTAATTTATTTTTATAATGGGGTTTAGCTGCTTTTCACGGCTGTGTTTATGCGGCTTTACACCCACTTGACTCACTTCCAGACAGATATCAATATATAGGTTTTAAGATTCTTACTAGTCACATATATACTTGTGCGGTGAATAGGGGGTGTTGAGTCCAGTTCACTGAGCAAGGAGTAGGTCTTGTCTATTACATATTGGGTGTATGGAACGGTATCTGAGCGAATTTGAAACCCTTGTTTTATGCATCACCCCACCTCACCTTTCCCGTTAAGCAGCCATAGTGTGTTTTCTAAACGTGTGACTCTGTTCTGTTTTGTAATTCAGTTCAAGTGTAGCGGTTTTTACATTCCCTCTATAAGTGATAGCTTATGATAAGTGTCTTTTTCTGTGTGACTTATTTCACTTAGAATCGTCATACCTAAATCCACTCATCTTGCTTCTACTAGCCTTATGACATTGATTTCATGTCTGAGTGATATTCCTTTGTACATAAGGACCACAACTTCTTTATCCATTTTTCTCTTTCCTGGGATATTTAAGGTGTCATGAAGTGGAGGTTCTTGTCAACATAGCAGCCCTAAACATTGGGGTGCCTGTGTCTTGCTGATTTTTAGTTTTCCCAATTTATACGCCCATGAGTGGACGTGCCCTATGCTCCCTAAGCTGTGTTTTTTCGATGTTTCAGGACACACCGTACACTTCTCTAGAGTGGCTGTTGGCAATTTACATCCCGCCCATCAGCGTAGCAAGGCTGCCATTTCTCCATGGCCTGTCCTGCATTTCTGGTTTTGACACTTTTTGCAGCATGGCCCTTTTGACCGATGGGAAGCGAGACTTCTTTGTAGCGCTGATTTGCCTTTCCAGGTTGCTTGGTTGGCCAAAAAGGGCGTATGCGTTTTTTCCTGAATATATTCAGGAAAAAACGCATACGCCCTTTTTGGCCAAGGGCATCATTGTCGACGTTTTGCCGCTTTTCATGTGCTTTAAAGGCGATTCGAATCTACCTCCTGAAATCTGTTTCCTGCAATTCTGCCTTGCTTTCAAATCCTCTTCGTTGCCTTCCCTCAATATATCTGTGGATGAGAGTTATCATTTATAACTCTGCATGTTTGTGAATTGCAGTGCCCCTGAGCTCCATTTTTCAACTGTCTTTTTTGGGAGCTGGCCGCAAAAGCACGGGATTGCCTCAGGCCCTATTCTGGTTCCCGGCGGCAGGCTGAGCCTGTGTTTAATTCTTCTTCCTGATGGGAAATTAGAGTGACCTGTGCCTGTCCCAACACCTAGATCTAGTCTCTCATTGGTTGCCCCTCTTCCCGTTCATCCTCAGGACAAATTGCAACCTGTAGGGAACAGGAGCTTAAAGGTGCTGATTCTCCAAGTAGGGAGATTGCTAGTAAAGTAGCTGGAAAGGCGAACCCGAGCACAAGGAGATGAGAAATTGGGTGCGTTTTAGAAACCTTTCAAAATCACACGGTGTACCATCTTCTGGGTTTCTCATGCATGTTTTCGATGTAGGAAGATGCCCTTGAACCTGGAGATTTGGGACCCATGGGATGGGTACCACGCAGTACTACTTTAAAGGGTCTGCGTTTGCTCACCCAACCTCACCCAACCTCTCAGCCCCAAGAGTGTCCACCCTTATGTCTCATCCAGGTGTGGGTCTAGATATGGTCAATCCAGGTTGCATCACAGCTCCTGAACGAATTTTTTAAGAATTTCTCTCTCTTTCACTGTCTTTGTTTTACAGGTTTTTAAAAGTAATTTATTTTTATAATGGGGTTTAGCTGCTTTTCACGGCTGTGTTTATGCAGCTTTACACCCACTTGACACACTTCCAGAGAGATATCAATACATAGGTTTTACGATTCTTAGTAGTCACATATATTCTTGTGCGGTGAATAGGGGTTGTTGAGTCCAGTTCACTGAGCAAGGAGTAGGTCTTGTCTATTACATATTGGGTGTATGGAACAGTATCTGAGCGAATTTGAAACCCTTGTTTTATGCATCACCCCACCTCACCTTTCCCGTTAAGCAGCCATAGTGTGTTTTCTAAACGTGTGACTCTGTTCTGTTTTGTAATTCAGTTCAAGTGTAGCGGTTTTTACATTCCCTCTATAAGTGATATCTTATGATAAGTGTCTTTTTCTGTGTGACTTATTTCACTTAGAATCGTCATACCTAAATCCACTCATCTTGCTTCTACTAGCCTTATGACATTGATTTCATGTCTGAGTGATATTCCTTTGTACATAAGGACCACAACTTCTTTATCCATTTTTCTCTTTCCTGGGATATTTAAGGTGTCATGAAGTGGAGGTTCTTGTCAACATAGCAGCCCTAAACATTGGGGTGCCTGTGTCTTGCTGATTTTTAGTTTTCCCAATTTATACGCCCATGAGTGGACGTGCCCTATGCTCCCTAATCTGTGTTTTTTCGATGTTTCAGGACACACCGTACACTTCTCTAGAGTGGCTGTTGGCAATTTACATCCCGCCCATCAGCGTAGCAAGGCTGCCATTTCTCCATGGCCTGTCCTGCATTTCTGGTTTTGACACTTTTTGCAGCATGGCCCTTTTGACCGATGGGAAGCGAGACCTCTTTGTAGCGCTGATTTGCCTTTCCAGGTTGCTTGGTTGGCCAAAAAGGGCCTATGCGTTTTTTCCTGAATATATTCAGGAAAAAACGCATACGCCCTTTTTGGCCAAGGGCATCATTGTCGACGTTTTGCCGCTTTTCATGTGCTTTAAAGGCGATTCGAATCTACCTCCTGAAATCTGCTTCCTGCAATTCTGCCTTGCTTTCAAATCCTCTTCGTTGCCTTCCCTCAATATATCTGTGGATGAGAGTTATCATTTATAACTCTGCGGGTTTGTGAATTGCAGTGTCCCTGAGCTCCATTTTTCAACTCGCTTTTTTGGGAGCTGGCCACAAAAGCGCGAGATTGCCTCAGGCCTTATTCTGGTTCCTGGCGGCAGGCTGAGCCTGTGGTTAATTCTTCTTCCTGATGGGAAAATAGAGTGACCTGTGCCTCTACCAACACCTAGATCTAGTCTCTCATTGGTTGCCCCTCTTCCCGTTCATCCTCAGGACAAATTGCAACCTGTAGGGAACAGGAGCTTAAAGGTGCTGATTCTCCAAGTAGGGAGATTGCTAGTAAAGTAGCTGGAAAGGCGAACCCTAGCACAAGGAGATGAGAAATGGGGTGCGTTTTAGAAACCTTTCAAAATCACACGGTGTACCATCTTCTGGGTTTCTCATGCATGTTTTCGATGTAGGAAGATGCCCTTGAACCTGGAGATTTGGGACCCATGGGATGGGTACCACGCAGTATTACTTTAAAGGGTCTGAGTTTGCTCTCCCAACCTCACCCAACCTCTCAGCCCCAAGAGTGTCCACCCTTATGTCTCATCCAGGTGTGGGTCTAGATATGGTCAATCCACGTTGCATCACAGCCCCTGAACGAATTTTGTAAGAATTTCTCTCTCTTTCACTGTCTTTGTTTTACGGGTTTTTAAAAGTAATTTATTTTTATAATGGGGTTTAGCTGCTTTTCACGGCTGTGTTTATGCGGCTTTACACCCACTTGGCTCACTTCCAGAGAGATATCAATACATAGGTTTTACGATTCTTACTAGTCAGATATATTCTTGTGCGGTGAATAGGGGGTGTTGAGTCCAGTTCACTGAGCAAGGAGTAGGTCTTGTCTATTACATATTGGGTGTATGGAACGGTATCTGAGCGAATTTGAAACCCTTGTTTTATGCATCACCCCACCTCACCTTTCCCGTTAAGCAGCCATAGTGTGTTTTCTAAACGTGTGACTCTGTTCTGTTTTGTAATTCAGTTCAAGTGTAGCGGTTTTTACATTCCCTCTATAAGTGATAGCTTATGATAAGTGTCTTTTTCTGTGTGACTTATTTCACTTAGAATCGTCATACCTAAATCCACTCATCTTGCTTCTACTAGCCTTATGACATTGATTTCATGTCTGAGGGATATTCCTTTGTACATAAGGACCACAACTTCTTTATCCATTTATCTCTTTCCTGGGATATTTAAGGTGTCATGAAGTGGAGGTTCTTGTCAACATAGCAGCCCTAAACATTGGGGTGCCTGTGTCTTGCTGATTTTTAGTTTTCCCAATTTATACGCCCATGAGTGGATGTGCCCTATGCTCCCTAAGCTGTGTTTTTTCGATGTTTCAGGACACACCATACACTTCTCCAGAGTGGCTTTTGGCAATTTACATCCCGCCCATTAGCGTAGCAAGGCTGCCATTTCTCCATGGCCTGTACTGCATTTCTGGTTTTGTCACTTTTTGCAGCATGGCCCTTTTGACCGATGGGAAGCGAGACTTCTTTGTAGCGCTGATTTGCCTTTCCAGGTTGCTTGGTTGGCCAAAAAGGGCGTATGCGTTTTTTCCTGAATATATTCAGGAAAAAACGCTTACGCCCTTTTTGGCCAAGGGCATCACTGTCGACGTTTTGCCACTTTTCATGTGCTTTAAAGGCGATTCGAATCTACCTCCTGAAACCTGTTTCCTGCAATTCTGCCTTGCATTCAAATCCTCTTCGTTGCCTTCCCTCAATATATCTGTGGATGAGAGTTATCATTTATAACTCTGCATGTTTGTGAATTGCAGTGCCCCTGAGCTCCATTTTTCAACTGTCTTTTTTGGGAGCTGGCCGCAAAAGCACGGGATTGCCTCAGGCCCTATTCTGGTTCCCGGCGGCAGGCTGAGCCTGTGTTTAATTCTTCTTCCTGATGGGAAATTAGAGTGACCTGTGCCTGTCCCAACACCTAGATCTAGTCTCTCATTGGTTGCCCCTCTTCCCGTTCATCCTCAGGACAAATTGCAACCTGTAGGGAACAGGAGCTTAAAGGTGCTGATTCTCCAAGTAGGGAGATTGCTACTAAAGTAGCTGGAAAGGCGAACCCGAGCACAAGGAGATGAGAAATTGGGTGCGTTTTAGAAACCTTTCAAAATCACACGGTGTACCATCTTCTGGGTTTCTCATGCATGTTTTCGATGTAGGAAGATGCCCTTGAACCTGGAGATTTGGGACCCATGGGATGGGTACCACACAGTATTACTTTAAAGGATCTGTGTTTGCTCACCCAACCTCACCCAACCTCTAAGCCCCAAGAGTGTCCACCCTTATGTCTCATCCAGCTGTGGGTCTAGATATGGTCAATCCAGGTTGCATCACAGCCTCTGAACGAATTTTGTAAGAATTTCTCTCTCTTTCACTGTCTTTGTTTTACGGGTTTTTAAAAGTAATTTATTTTTATAATGGGGTTTAGCTGCTTTTCACGGCTGTGTTTATGCGGCTTTACACCCACTTGACTCACTTCCAGACAGATATCAATATATAGGTTTTAAGATTCTTACTAGTCACATATATACTTGTGCGGTGAATAGGGGGTGTTGAGTCCAGTTCACTGAGCAAGGAGTAGGTCTTGTCTATTACATATTGGGTGTATGGAACGGTATCTGAGCGAATTTGAAACCCTTGTTTTATGCATCACCCCACCTCACCTTTCCCGTTAAGCAGCCATAGTGTGTTTTCTAAACGTGTGACTCTGTTCTGTTTTGTAATTCAGTTCAAGTGTAGCGGTTTTTACATTCCCTCTATAAGTGATAGCTTATGATAAGTGTCTTTTTCTGTGTGACTTATTTCACTTAGAATCGTCATACCTAAATCCACTCATCTTGCTTCTACTAGCCTTATGACATTGATTTCATGTCTGAGGGATATTCCTTTGTACATAAGGACCACAACTTCTTTATCCATTTTTCTCTTTCCTGGGATATTTAAGGTGTCATGAAGTGGAGGTTCTTGTCAACATAGCAGCCCTAAACATTGGGGTGCCTGTGTCTTGCTGATTTTTAGTTTTCCCAATTTATACGCCCATGAGTGGACGTGCCCTATGCTCCCTAAGCTGTGTTTTTTCGATGTTTCAGGACACACCGTACACTTCTCCAGAGTGGCTGTTGGCAATTTACATCCCGCCCACCAGCGTAGCAAGGCTGCCATTTCTCCATGGCCTGTCCTGCATTTCTGGTTTTGACACTTTTTGCAGCATGGCCCTTTTGACCGATGGGAAGCGAGACCTCTTTGTAGCGCTGATTTGCCTTTCCAGGTTGCTTGGTTGGCCAAAAAGGGCGTATGCGTTTTTTCCTGAATATATTCAGGAAAAAACGCATACGCCCTTTTTGGCCAAGGGCATCATTGTCGACGTTTTGCCGCTTTTCATGTTCTTTAAAGGCGATTCGAATCTACCTCCTGAAATCTGTTTCCTGCAATTCTGCCTTGCTTTCAAATCCTCTTCGTTGCCTTCCCTCAATATATCTGTGGATGAGAGTTATCATTTATAACTCTGCGGGTTTGTGAATTGCAGTGTCCCTGAGCTCCATTTTTCAACTCGCTTTTTTGGGAGCTGGCCGCAAAAGCGCGGGATTGCCTCAGGCCCTATTCTGGTTCCTGGCGGCAGGCTGAGCCTGTGGTTAATTCTTCTTCCTGATGGGAAAATAGAGTGACCTGTGCCTGTCCCAACACCTAGATCTAGTCTCTCATTGGTTGCCCCTCTTCCCGTTCATCCTCAGGAAAATTTGCAACCTGTAGGGAACAGGAGCTTAAAGGTGCTGATTCTCCAAGTAGGGAGATTTCTAGTAAAGTAGCTGGAAAGGCGAACCCGAGCACAAGGAGATGAGAAATTGGGTGCGTTTTAGAAACCTTTCAAAATCACACGGTGTACCATCTTCTGGGTTTCTCATGCATGTTTTCGATGTAGGAAGATGCCCTTGAACCTGGAGATTTGGGACCCATGGGATGGGTACCACGCAGTACTACTTTAAAGGGTCTGAGTTTGCTCACCCAACCTCACCCAACCTCTCAGCCCCAAGAGTGTCCACCCTTATGTCTCATCCAGGTGTGGGTCTAGATATGGTCAATCCAGGTTGCATCACAGCTCCTGAACGAATTTTTTAAGAATTTCTCTCTCTTTCACTGTCTTTGTTTTACAGGTTTTTAAAAGTAATTTATTTTTATAATGGGGTTTAGCTGCTTTTCACGGCTGTGTTTATGCAGCTTTACACCCACTTGACACACTTCCAGAGAGATATCAATACATAGGTTTTACGATTCTTACTAGTCACATATATTCTTGTGCGGTGAATAGGGGTTGTTGAGTCCAGTTCACTGAGCAAGGAGTAGGTCTTGTCTATTACATATTGGGTGTATGGAACAGTATCTGAGCGAATTTGAAACCCTTGTTTTATGCATCACCCCACCTCACTTTTCCCGTTAAGCAGCCATAGTGTGTTTTCTAAACGTGTGACTCTGTTCTGTTTTGTAATTCAGTTCAAGTGTAGCGGTTTTTACATTCCCTCTATAAGTGATATCTTATGATAAGTGTCTTTTTCTGTGTGACTTATTTCACTTAGAATCGTCATACCTAAATCCACTCATCTTGCTTCTACTAGCCTTATGACATTGATTTCATGTCTGAGTGATATTCCATTGTACATAAGGACCACAACTTCTTTATCCATTTTTCTCTTTCCTGGGATATTTAAGGTGTCATGAAGTGGAGGTTCTTGTCAACATAGCAGCCCTAAACATTGGGGTGCCTGTGTCTTGCTGATTTTTAGTTTTCCCAATTTATACGCCCATGAGTGGACGTGCCCTATGCTCCCTAAGCTGTGTTTTTTCGATGTTTCAGGACACACCGTACACTTCTCTAGAGTGGCTGTTGGCAATTTACATCCCGCCCATCAGCGTAGCAAGGCTGCCATTTCTCCATGGCCTGTCCTGCATTTCTGGTTTTGACACTTTTTGCAGCATGGCCCTTTTGACCGATGGGAAGCGAGACCTCTTTGTAGCGCTGATTTGCCTTTCCAGGTTGCTTGGTTGGCCAAAAAGGGCCTATGCGTTTTTTCCTGAATATATTCAGGAAAAAACGCATACGCCCTTTTTGGCCAAGGGCATCATTGTCGACGTTTTGCCGCTTTTCATGTGCTTTAAAGGTGATTCGAATCTACCTCCTGAAATCTGTTTCCTGCAATTCTGCCTTGCTTTCAAATCCTCTTCGTTGCCTTCCCTCAATATATCTGTGGATGAGAGTTATCATTTATAACTCTGCATGTTTGTGAATTGCAGTGCCCCTGAGCTCCATTTTTCAACTGTCTTTTTTGGGAGCTGGCCGCAAAAGCACGGGATTGCCTCAGGCCCTATTCTGGTTCCCGGCGGCAGGCTGAGCCTGTGTTTAATTCTTCTTCCTGATGGGAAATTAGAGTGACCTGTGCCTGTCCCAACACCTAGATCTAGTCTCTCATTGGTTGCCCCTCTTCCCGTTCATCCTCAGGACAAATTGCAACCTGTAGGGAACAGGAGCTTAAAGGTGCTGATTCTCCAAGTAGGGAGATTGCTAGTAAAGTAGCTGGAAAGGCGAACCCGAGCACAAGGAGATGAGAAATTGGGTGCGTTTTAGAAACCTTTCAAAATCACACGGTGTACCATCTTCTGGGTTTCTCATGCATGTTTTCGATGTAGGAAGATGCCCTTGAACCTGGAGATTTGGGACCCATGGGATGGGTACCACACAGTATTACTTTAAAGGATCTGCGTTTGCTCACCCAACCTCACCCAACCTCTAAGCCCCAAGAGTGTCCACCCTTATGTCTCATCCAGCTGTGGGTCTAGATATGGTCAATCCAGGTTGCATCACAGCCTCTGAACGAATTTTGTAAGAATTTCTCTCTCTTTCACTGTCTTTGTTTTACGGGTTTTTAAAAGTAATTTATTTTTATAATGGGGTTTAGCTGCTTTTCACGGCTGTGTTTATGCGGCTTTACACCCACTTGACTCACTTCCAGACAGATATCAATATATAGGTTTTAAGATTCTTACTAGTCACATATATACTTGTGCGGTGAATAGGGGGTGTTGAGTCCAGTTCACTGAGCAAGGAGTAGGTCTTGTCTATTACATATTGGGTGTATGGAACGGTATCTGAGCGAATTTGAAACCCTTGTTTTATGCATCACCCCACCTCACCTTTCCCGTTAAGCAGCCATAGTGTGTTTTCTAAACGTGTGACTCTGTTCTGTTTTGTAATTCAGTTCAAGTGTAGCGGTTTTTACATTCCCTCTATAAGTGATAGCTTATGATAAGTGTCTTTTTCTGTGTGACTTATTTCACTTAGAATCGTCATACCTAAATCCACTCATCTTGCTTCTACTAGCCTTATGACATTGATTTCATGTCTGAGTGATATTCCTTTGTACATAAGGACCACAACTTCTTTATCCATTTTTCTCTTTCCTGGGATATTTAAGGTGTCATGAAGTGGAGGTTCTTGTCAACATAGCAGCCCTAAACATTGGGGTGCCTGTGTCTTGCTGATTTTTAGTTTTCCCAATTTATACGCCCATGAGTGGACGTGCCCTATGCTCCCTAAGCTGTGTTTTTTCGATGTTTCAGGACACACCGTACACTTCTCTAGAGTGGCTGTTGGCAATTTACATCCCGCCCATCAGCGTAGCAAGGCTGCCATTTCTCCATGGCCTGTCCTGCATTTCTGGTTTTGACACTTTTTGCAGCATGGCCCTTTTGACCGATGGGAAGCGAGACTTCTTTGTAGCGCTGATTTGCCTTTCCAGGTTGCTTGGTTGGCCAAAAAGGGCGTATGCGTTTTTTCCTGAATATATTCAGGAAAAAACGCATACGCCCTTTTTGGCCAAGGGCATCATTGTCGACGTTTTGCCGCTTTTCATGTGCTTTAAAGGCGATTCGAATCTACCTCCTGAAATCTGTTTCCTGCAATTCTGCCTTGCTTTCAAATCCTCTTCGTTGCCTTCCCTCAATATATCTGTGGATGAGAGTTATCATTTATAACTCTGCATGTTTGTGAATTGCAGTGCCCCTGAGCTCCATTTTTCAACTGTCTTTTTTGGGAGCTGGCCGCAAAAGCACGGGATTGCCTCAGGCCCTATTCTGGTTCCCGGCGGCAGGCTGAGCCTGTGTTTAATTCTTCTTCCTGATGGGAAATTAGAGTGACCTGTGCCTGTCCCAACACCTAGATCTAGTCTCTCATTGGTTGCCCCTCTTCCCGTTCATCCTCAGGACAAATTGCAACCTGTAGGGAACAGGAGCTTAAAGGTGCTGATTCTCCAAGTAGGGAGATTGCTAGTAAAGTAGCTGGAAAGGCGAACCCGAGCACAAGGAGATGAGAAATTGGGTGCGTTTTAGAAACCTTTCAAAATCACACGGTGTACCATCTTCTGGGTTTCTCATGCATGTTTTCGATGTAGGAAGATGCCCTTGAACCTGGAGATTTGGGACCCATGGGATGGGTACCACACAGTATTACTTTAAAGGATCTGCGTTTGCTCACCCAACCTCACCCAACCTCTAAGCCCCAAGAGTGTCCACCCTTATGTCTCATCCAGCTGTGGGTCTAGATATGGTCAATCCAGGTTGCATCACAGCCTCTGAACGAATTTTGTAAGAATTTCTCTCTCTTTCACTGTCTTTGTTTTACGGGTTTTTAAAAGTAATTTATTTTTATAATGGGGTTTAGCTGCTTTTCACGGCTGTGTTTATGCGGCTTTACACCCACTTGACTCACTTCCAGACAGATATCAATATATAGGTTTTAAGATTCTTACTAGTCACATATATACTTGTGCGGTGAATAGGGGGTGTTGAGTCCAGTTCACTGAGCAAGGAGTAGGTCTTGTCTATTACATATTGGGTGTATGGAACGGTATCTGAGCGAATTTGAAACCCTTGTTTTATGCATCACCCCACCTCACCTTTCCCGTTAAGCAGCCATAGTGTGTTTTCTAAACGTGTGACTCTGTTCTGTTTTGTAATTCAGTTCAAGTGTAGCGGTTTTTACATTCCCTCTATAAGTGATAGCTTATGATAAGTGTCTTTTTCTGTGTGACTTATTTCACTTAGAATCGTCATACCTAAATCCACTCATCTTGCTTCTACTAGCCTTATGACATTGATTTCATGTCTGAGTGATATTCCTTTGTACATAAGGACCACAACTTCTTTATCCATTTTTCTCTTTCCTGGGATATTTAAGGTGTCATGAAGTGGAGGTTCTTGTCAACATAGCAGCCCTAAACATTGGGGTGCCTGTGTCTTGCTGATTTTTAGTTTTCCCAATTTATACGCCCATGAGTGGACGTGCCCTATGCTCCCTAAGCTGTGTTTTTTCGATGTTTCAGGACACACCGTACACTTCTCCAGAGTGGCTGTTGGCAATTTACATCCCGCCCATCAGCGTAGCAAGGCTGCCATTTCTCCATGGCCTGTCCTGCATTTCTGGTTTTGACACTTTTTGCAGCATGGCCCTTTTGACCGATGGGAAGCGAGACCTCTTTGTAGCGCTGATTTGCCTTTCCAGGTTGCTTGGTTGGCCAAAAAGGGCGTATGCGTTTTTTCCTGAATATATTCAGGAAAATACGCATACGCCCTTTTTGGCCAAGGGCATCATTGTCGACGTTTTGCCGCTTTTCATGTGCTTTAAAGGCGATTCGAATCTACCTCCTGAAATCTGTTTCCTGCAATTCTGCCTTGCTTTCAAATCCTCTTCGTTGCCTTCCCTCAATATATCTGTGGATGAGAGTTATCATTTATAACTCTGCGGGTTTGTGAATTGCAGTGTCCCTGAGCTCCATTTTTCAACTCGCTTTTTTGGGAGCTGGCCGCAAAAGCGCGGGATTGCCTCAGGCCCTATTCTGGTTCCCGGCGGCAGGCTGAGCCTGTGGTTAATTCTTCTTCCTGATGGGAAAATAGAGTGACCTGTGCCTGTCCCAACACCTAGATCTAGTCTCTCATTGGTTGCCCCTCTTCCCGTTCATCCTCAGGACAAATTGCAACCTGTAGGGAACAGGAGCTTAAAGGTGCTGATTCTCCAAGTAGGGAGATTTCTAGTAAAGTAGCTGGAAAGGCGAACCCGAGCACAAGGAGATGAGAAATTGGGTGCGTTTTAGAAACCTTTCAAAATCACACGGTGTACCATCTTCTGGGTTTCTCATGCATGTTTTCGATGTAGGAAGATGCCCTTGAACCTGGAGATTTGGGACCCATGGGATGGGTACCACGCAGTACTACTTTAAAGGGTCTGAGTTTGCTCACCCAACCTCACCCAACCTCTCAGCCCCAAGAGTGTCCACCCTTATGTCTCATCCAGGTGTGGGTCTAGATATGGTCAATCCAGGTTGCATCACAGCTCCTGAACGAATTTTTTAAGAATTTCTCTCTCTTTCACTGTCTTTGTTTTACAGGTTTTTAAAAGTAATTTATTTTTATAATGGGGTTTAGCTGCTTTTCACGGCTGTGTTTATGCAGCTTTACACCCACTTGACACACTTCCAGAGAGATATCAATACATAGGTTTTACGATTCTTACTAGTCACATATATTCTTGTGCGGTGAATAGGGGTTGTTGAGTCCAGTTCACTGAGCAAGGAGTAGGTCTTGTCTATTACATATTGGGTGTATGGAACAGTATCTGAGCGAATTTGAAACCCTTGTTTTATGCATCACCCCACCTCACTTTTCCCGTTAAGCAGCCATAGTGTGTTTTCTAAACGTGTGACTCTGTTCTGTTTTGTAATTCAGTTCAAGTGTAGCGGTTTTTACATTCCCTCTATAAGTGATATCTTATGATAAGTGTCTTTTTCTGTGTGACTTATTTCACTTAGAATCGTCATACCTAAATCCACTCTTCTTGCTTCTACTATCCTTATGACATTGATTTCATGTCTGAGTGATATTCCTTTGTACATAAGGACCACAACTTCTTTATCCATTTTTCTCTTTCCTGGGATATTTAAGGTGTCATGAAGTGGAGGTTCTTGTCAACATAGCAGCCCTAAACATTGGGGTGCCTGTGTTTGCTGATTTTTAGTTTTCCCAATTTATACGCCCATGAGTGGACGTGCCCTATGCTCCCTAAGCTGTGTTTTTTCGATGTTTCAGGACACACCGTACACTTCTCTAGAGTGGCTGTTGGCAATTTACATCCCGCCCATCAGCGTAGCAAGGCTGCCATTTCTCCATGGCCTGTCCTGCATTTCTGGTTTTGACACTTTTTGCAGCATGGCCCTTTTGACCGATGGGAAGCGAGACCTCTTTGTAGCGCTGATTTGCCTTTCCAGGTTGCTTGGTTGGCCAAAAAGGGCGTATGCGTTTTTTCCTGAATATATTCAGGAAAAAACGCATACGCCCTTTTTGGCCAAGGGCATCATTGTCGACGTTTTGCCGCTTTTCATGTGCTTTAAAGGCGATTCGAATCTACCTCCTGAAATCTGCTTCCTGCAATTCTGCCTTGCTTTCAAATCCTCTTCGTTGCCTTCCCTCAATATATCTGTGGATGAGAGTTATCATTTATAACTCTGCGGGTTTGTGAATTGCAGTGTCCCTGAGCTCCATTTTTCAACTCGCTTTTTTGGGAGCTGGCCACAAAAGCGCGAGATTGCCTCAGGCCTTATTCTGGTTCCTGGCGGCAGGCTGAGCCTGTGGTTAATTCTTCTTCCTGATGGGAAAATAGAGTGACCTGTGCCTCTACCAACACCTAGATCTAGTCTCTCATTGGTTGCCCCTCTTCCCGTTCATCCTCAGGACAAATTGCAACCTGTAGGGAACAGGAGCTTAAAGGTGCTGATTCTCCAAGTAGGGAGATTGCTAGTAAAGTAGCTGGAAAGGCGAACCCTAGCACAAGGAGATGAGAAATGGGGTGCATTTTAGAAACCTTTCAAAATCACACGGTGTACCATCTTCTGGGTTTCTCATGCATGTTTTCGATGTAGGAAGATGCCCTTGAACCTGGAGATTTGGGACCCATGGGATGGGTACCACGCAGTATTACTTTAAAGGGTCTGAGTTTGCTCTCCCAACCTCACCCAACCTCTCAGCCCCAAGAGTGTCCACCCTTATGTCTCATCCAGGTGTGGGTCTAGATATGGTCAATCCAGGTTGCATCACAGCCCCTGAACGAATTTTGTAAGAATTTCTCTCTCTTTCACTGTCTTTGTTTTACGGGTTTTTAAAAGTAATTTATTTTTATAATGGGGTTTAGCTGCTTTTCACGGCTGTGTTTATGCGGCTTTACACCCACTTGGCTCACTTCCAGAGAGATATCAATACATAGGTTTTACGATTCTTACTAGTCAGATATATTCTTGTGCGGTGAATAGGGGGTGTTGAGTCCAGTTCACTGAGCAAGGAGTAGGTCTTGTCTATTACATATTGGGTGTATGGAACGGTATCTGAGCGAATTTGAAACCCTTGTTTTATGCATCACCCCACCTCACCTTTCCCGTTAAGCAGCCATAGTGTGTTTTCTAAACGTGTGACTTTGTTCTGTTTTGTAATTCAGTTCAAGTGTAGCGGGTTTTACATTCCCTCTATAAGTGATAGCTTATGATAAGTGTCTTTTTCTGTGTGACTTATTTCACTTAGAATCGTCATACCTAAATCCACTCATCTTGCTTCTACTAGCCTTATGACATTGATTTCATGTCTGAGGGATATTCCTTTGTACATAAGGACCACAACTTCTTTATCCATTTATCTCTTTCCTGGGATATTTAAGGTGTCATGAAGTGGAGGTTCTTGTCAACATAGCAGCCCTAAACATTGGGGTGCCTGTGTCTTGCTGATTTTTAGTTTTCCCAATTTATACGCCCATGAGTGGATGTGCCCTATGCTCCCTAAGCTGTGTTTTTTCGATGTTTCAGGACACACCGTACACTTCTCCAGAGTGGCTTTTGGCAATTTACATCCTGCCCATTAGCGTAGCAAGGCTGCCATTTCTCCATGGCCTGTACTGCATTTCTGGTTTTGTCACTTTTTGCAGCATGGCCCTTTTGACCGATGGGAAGCGAGACTTCTTTGTAGCGCTGATTTGCCTTTCCAGGTTGCTTGGTTGGCCAAAAAGGGCGTATGCGTTTTTTCCTGAATATATTCAGGAAAAAACGCTTATGCCCTTTTTGGCCAAGGGCATCACTGTCGACGTTTTGCCACTTTTCATGTGCTTTAAAGGCGATTCGAATCTACCTCCTGAAACCTGTTTCCTGCAATTCTGCCTTGCTTTCAAATCCTCTTCGTTGCCTTCCCTCAATATATCTGTGGATGAGAGTTATCATTTATAACTCTGCAGGTTTGTGAATTGCAGTGCCCCTGAGCTCCATTTTTCAACTGTCTTTCTTGGGAGCTGGCCGCAAAAGCACGGGATTGCCTCAGGCCCTATTCTGGTTCCCGGCGGCAGGCTGAGCCTGTGTTTAATTCTTCTTCCTGATGGGAAATTAGAGTGACCTGTGCCTGTCCCAACACCTAGATCTAGTCTCTCATTGGTTGCCCCTCTTCCCGTTCATCCTCAGGACAAATTGCAACCTGTAGGGAACAGGAGCTTAAAGGTGCTGATTCTCCAAGTAGGGAGATTGCTAGTAAAGTAGCTGGAAAGGCGAACCCTAGCACAAGGAGATGAGAAATGGGGTGCGTTTTAGAAACCTTTCAAAATCACACGGTGTACCATCTTCTGGGTTTCTCATGCATGTTTTCGATGTAGGAAGATGCCCTTGAACCTGGAGATTTGGGACCCATGGGATGGGTACCACGCAGTATTACTTTAAAGGGTCTGAGTTTGCTCTCCCAACCTCACCCAACCTCTCAGCCCCAAGAGTGTCCACCCTTATGTCTCATCCAGGGGTGGGTCTAGATATGGTCAATCCAGGTTGCATCACAGCCCCTGAACGAATTTTGTAAGAATTTCTCTCTCTTTCACTGTCTTTGTTTTACGGGTTTTTAAAAGTAATTTATTTTTATAATGGGGTTTAGCTGCTTTTCACGGCTGTGTTTATGCGGCTTTACACCCACTTGGCTCACTTCCAGAGAGATATCAATACATAGGTTTTACGATTCTTACTAGTCAGATATATTCTTGTGCGGTGAATAGGGGGTGTTGAGTCCAGTTCACTGAGCAAGGAGTAGGTCTTGTCTATTACATATTGGGTGTATGGAATGGTATCTGAGCGAATTTGAAACCCTTGTTTTATGCATCACCCCACCTCACCTTTCCCGTTAAGCAGCCATAGTGTGTTTTCTAAACGTGTGACTCTGTTCTGTTTTGTAATTCAGTTCAAGTGTAGCGTTTTTTACATTCCCTCTATAAGTGATAGCTTATGATAAGTGTCTTTTTCTGTGTGACTTATTTCACTTAGAATCGTCATACCTAAATCCACTCATCTTGCTTCTACTAGCCTTATGACATTGATTTCATGTCTGAGTGATATTCCTTTGTACATAAGGACCACAACTTCTTTATCCATTTATCTCTTTCCTGGGATATTTAAGGTGTCATGAAGTGGAGGTTCTTGTCAACATAGCAGCCCTAAACATTGGGGTGCCTGTGTCTTGCTGATTTTTAGTTTTCCCAATTTATACGCCCATGAGTGGATGTGCCCTATGCTCCCTAAGCTGTGTTTTTTCGATGTTTCAGGACACACCGTACACTTCTCCAGAGTGGCTTTTGGCAATTTACATCCCGCCCATTAGCGTAGCAAGGCTGCCATTTCTCCATGGCCTGTACTGCATTTCTGGTTTTGTCACTTTTTGCAGCATGGCCCTTTTGACCGATGGGAAGCGAGACTTCTTTGTAGCGCTGATTTGCCTTTCCAGGTTGCTTGGTTGGCCAAAAAGGGCGTATGCGTTTTTTCCTGAATATATTCAGGAAAAAACGCTTACGCCCTTTTTGGCCAAGGGCATCACTGTCGACGTTTTGCCACTTTTCATGTGCTTTAAAGGCGATTCGAATCTACCTCCTGAAACCTGTTTCCTGCAATTCTGCCTTGCTTTCAAATCCTCTTCGTTGCCTTCCCTCAATATATCTGTGGATGAGAGTTATCATTTATAACTCTGCAGGTTTGTGAATTGCAGTGCCCCTGAGCTCCATTTTTCAACTGTCTTTCTTGGGAGCTGGCCGCAAAAGCACGGGATTGCCTCAGGCCCTATTCTGGTTCCCGGCGGCAGGCTGAGCCTGTGTTTAATTCTTCTTCCTGATGGGAAATTAGAGTGACCTGTGCCTGTCCCAACACCTAGATCTAGTCTCTCATTGGTTGCCCCTCTTCCCGTTCATCCTCAGGACAAATTGCAACCTGTAGGGAACAGGAGCTTAAAGGTGCTGATTCTCCAAGTAGGGAGATTGCTAGTAAAGTAGCTGGAAAGGCGAACCCTAGCACAAGGAGATGAGAAATGGGGTGCGTTTTAGAAACCTTTCAAAATCACACGGTGTACCATCTTCTGGGTTTCTCATGCATGTTTTCGATGTAGGAAGATGCCCTTGAACCTGGAGATTTGGGACCCATGGGATGGGTACCACGCAGTATTACTTTAAAGGGTCTGAGTTTGCTCTCCCAACCTCACCCAACCTCTCAGCCCCAAGAGTGTCCACCCTTATGTCTCATCCAGGGGTGGGTCTAGATATGGTCAATCCAGGTTGCATCACAGCCCCTGAACGAATTTTGTAAGAATTTCTCTCTCTTTCACTGTCTTTGTTTTACGGGTTTTTAAAAGTAATTTATTTTTATAATGGGGTTTAGCTGCTTTTCACGGCTGTGTTTATGCGGCTTTACACCCACTTGGCTCACTTCCAGAGAGATATCAATACATAGGTTTTACGATTCTTACTAGTCAGATATATTCTTGTGCGGTGAATAGGGGGTGTTGAGTCCAGTTCACTGAGCAAGGAGTAGGTCTTGTCTATTACATATTGGGTGTATGGAATGGTATCTGAGCGAATTTGAAACCCTTGTTTTATGCATCACCCCACCTCACCTTTCCCGTTAAGCAGCCATAGTGTGTTTTCTAAACGTGTGACTCTGTTCTGTTTTGTAATTCAGTTCAAGTGTAGCGTTTTTTACATTCCCTCTATAAGTGATAGCTTATGATAAGTGTCTTTTTCTGTGTGACTTATTTCACTTAGAATCGTCATACCTAAATCCACTCATCTTGCTTCTACTAGCCTTATGACATTGATTTCATGTCTGAGTGATATTCCTTTGTACATAAGGACCACAACTTCTTTATCCATTTATCTCTTTCCTGGGATATTTAAGGTGTCATGAAGTGGAGGTTCTTGTCAACATAGCAGCCCTAAACATTGGGGTGCCTGTGTCTTGCTGATTTTTAGTTTTCCCAATTTATACGCCCATGAGTGGATGTGCCCTATGCTCCCTAAGCTGTGTTTTTTCGATGTTTCAGGACACACCGTACACTTCTCCAGAGTGGCTTTTGGCAATTTACATCCCGCCCATTAGCGTAGCAAGGCTGCCATTTCTCCATGGCCTGTACTGCATTTCTGGTTTTGTCACTTTTTGCAGCATGGCCCTTTTGACCGATGGGAAGCGAGACTTCTTTGTAGCGCTGATTTGCCTTTCCAGGTTGCTTGGTTGGCCAAAAAGGGCGTATGCGTTTTTTCCTGAATATATTCAGGAAAAAACGCTTACGCCCTTTTTGGCCAAGGGCATCACTGTCGACGTTTTGCCACTTTTCATGTGCTTTAAAGGCGATTCGAATCTACCTCCTGAAACCTGTTTCCTGCAATTCTGCCTTGCTTTCAAATCCTCTTCGTTGCCTTCCCTCAATATATCTGTGGATGAGAGTTATCATTTATAACTCTGCAGGTTTGTGAATTGCAGTGCCCCTGAGCTCCATTTTTCAACTGTCTTTCTTGGGAGCTGGCCGCAAAAGCACGGGATTGCCTCAGGCCCTATTCTGGTTCCCGGCGGCAGGCTGAGCCTGTGTTTAATTCTTCTTCCTGATGGGAAATTAGAGTGACCTGTGCCTGTCCCAACACCTAGATCTAGTCTCTCATTGGTTGCCCCTCTTCCCGTTCATCCTCAGGACAAATTGCAACCTGTAGGGAACAGGAGCTTAAAGGTGCTGATTCTCCAAGTAGGGAGATTGCTAGTAAAGTAGCTGGAAAGGCGAACCCTAGCACAAGGAGATGAGAAATGGGGTGCGTTTTAGAAACCTTTCAAAATCACACGGTGTACCATCTTCTGGGTTTCTCATGCATGTTTTCGATGTAGGAAGATGCCCTTGAACCTGGAGATTTGGGACCCATGGGATGGGTACCACGCAGTATTACTTTAAAGGGTCTGAGTTTGCTCTCCCAACCTCACCCAACCTCTCAGCCCCAAGAGTGTCCACCCTTATGTCTCATCCAGGGGTGGGTCTAGATATGGTCAATCCAGGTTGCATCACAGCCCCTGAACGAATTTTGTAAGAATTTCTCTCTCTTTCACTGTCTTTGTTTTACGGGTTTTTAAAAGTAATTTATTTTTATAATGGGGTTTAGCTGCTTTTCACGGCTGTGTTTATGCGGCTTTACACCCACTTGGCTCACTTCCAGAGAGATATCAATACATAGGTTTTACGATTCTTACTAGTCAGATATATTCTTGTGCGGTGAATAGGGGGTGTTGAGTCCAGTTCACTGAGCAAGGAGTAGGTCTTGTCTATTACATATTGGGTGTATGGAATGGTATCTGAGCGAATTTGAAACCCTTGTTTTATGCATCACCCCACCTCACCTTTCCCGTTAAGCAGCCATAGTGTGTTTTCTAAACGTGTGACTCTGTTCTGTTTTGTAATTCAGTTCAAGTGTAGCGTTTTTTACATTCCCTCTATAAGTGATAGCTTATGATAAGTGTCTTTTTCTGTGTGACTTATTTCACTTAGAATCGTCATACCTAAATCCACTCATCTTGCTTCTACTAGCCTTATGACATTGATTTCATGTCTGAGTGATATTCCTTTGTACATAAGGACCACAACTTCTTTATCCATTTATCTCTTTCCTGGGATATTTAAGGTGTCATGAAGTGGAGGTTCTTGTCAACATAGCAGCCCTAAACATTGGGGTGCCTGTGTCTTGCTGATTTTTAGTTTTCCCAATTTATACGCCCATGAGTGGATGTGCCCTATGCTCCCTAAGCTGTGTTTTTTCGATGTTTCAGGACACACCGTACACTTCTCCAGAGTGGCTTTTGGCAATTTACATCCCGCCCATTAGCGTAGCAAGGCTGCCATTTCTCCATGGCCTGTACTGCATTTCTGGTTTTGTCACTTTTTGCAGCATGGCCCTTTTGACCGATGGGAAGCGAGACTTCTTTGTAGCGCTGATTTGCCTTTCCAGGTTGCTTGGTTGGCCAAAAAGGGCGTATGCGTTTTTTCCTGAATATATTCAGGAAAAAACGCTTACGCCCTTTTTGGCCAAGGGCATCACTGTCGACGTTTTGCCACTTTTCATGTGCTTTAAAGGCGATTCGAATCTACCTCCTGAAACCTGTTTCCTGCAATTCTGCCTTGCTTTCAAATCCTCTTCGTTGCCTTCCCTCAATATATCTGTGGATGAGAGTTATCATTTATAACTCTGCAGGTTTGTGAATTGCAGTGCCCCTGAGCTCCATTTTTCAACTGTCTTTTTTGGGAGCTGGCCGCAAAAGCACGGGATTGCCTCAGGCCCTATTCTGGTTCCCGGCGGCAGGCTGAGCCTGTGTTTAATTCTTCTTCCTGATGGGAAATTAGAGTGACCTGTGCCTGTCCCAACACCTAGATCTAGTCTCTCATTGGTTGCCCCTCTTCCCGTTCATCCTCAGGACAAATTGCAACCTGTAGGGAACAGGAGCTTAAAGGTGCTGATTCTCCAAGTAGGGAGATTGCTAGTAAAGTAGCTGGAAAGGCGAACCCTAGCACAAGGAGATGAGAAATGGGGTGCGTTTTAGAAACCTTTCCAAATCACACGGTGTACCATCTTCTGGGTTTCTCATGCATGTTTTCGATGTAGGAAGATGCCCTTGAACCTGGAGATTTGGGACCCATGGGATGGGTACCACGCAGTATTACTTTAAAGGGTCTGAGTTTGCTCTCCCAACCTCACCCAACCTCTCAGCCCCAAGAGTGTCCACCCTTATGTCTCATCCAGGGGTGGGTCTAGATATGGTCAATCCAGGTTGCATCACAGCCCCTGAACGAATTTTGTAAGAATTTCTCTCTCTTTCACTGTCTTTGTTTTACGGGTTTTTAAAAGTAATTTATTTTTATAATGGGGTTTAGCTGCTTTTCACGGCTGTGTTTATGCGGCTTTACACCCACTTGGCTCACTTCCAGAGAGATATCAATACATAGGTTTTACGATTCTTACTAGTCAGATATATTCTTGTGCGGTGAATAGGGGGTGTTGAGTCCAGTTCACTGAGCAAGGAGTAGGTCTTGTCTATTACATATTGGGTGTATGGAATGGTATCTGAGCGAATTTGAAACCCTTGTTTTATGCATCACCCCACCTCACCTTTCCCGTTAAGCAGCCATAGTGTGTTTTCTAAACGTGTGACTCTGTTCTGTTTTGTAATTCAGTTCAAGTGTAGCGGTTTTTACATTCCCTCTATAAGTGATAGCTTATGATAAGTGTCTTTTTCTGTGTGACTTATTTCACTTAGAATCGTCATACCTAAATCCACTCATCTTGCTTCTACTAGCCTTATGACATTGATTTCATGTCTGAGTGATATTCCTTTGTACATAAGGACCACAACTTCTTTATCCATTTATCTCTTTCCTGGGATATTTAAGGTGTCATGAAGTGGAGGTTCTTGTCAACATAGCAGCCCTAAACATTGGGGTGCCTGTGTCTTGCTGATTTTTAGTTTTCCCAATTTATACGCCCATGAGTGGATGTGCCCTATGCTCCCTAAGCTGTGTTTTTTCGATGTTTCAGGACACACCGTACACTTCTCCAGAGTGGCTTTTGGCAATTTACATCCCGCCCATTAGCGTAGCAAGGCTGCCATTTCTCCATGGCCTGTACTGCATTTCTGGTTTTGTCACTTTTTGCAGCATGGCCCTTTTGACCGATGGGAAGCGAGACTTCTTTGTAGCGCTGATTTGCCTTTCCAGGTTGCTTGGTTGGCCAAAAAGGGCGTATGCGTTTTTTCCTGAATATATTCAGGAAAAAACGCTTACGCTCTTTTTGGCCAAGGGCATCACTGTCGACGTTTTGCCACTTTTCATGTGCTTTAAAGGCGATTCGAATCTACCTCCTGAAACCTGTTTCCTGCAATTCTGCCTTGCTTTCAAATCCTCTTCGTTGCCTTCCCTCAATATATCTGTGGATGAGAGTTATCATTTATAACTCTGCAGGTTTGTGAATTGCAGTGCCCCTGAGCTCCATTTTTCAACTGTCTTTTTTGGGAGCTGGCCGCAAAAGCACGGGATTGCCTCAGGCCCTATTCTGGTTCCCGGCAGCAGGCTGAGCCTGTGTTTAATTCTTCTTCCTGATGGGAAATTAGAGTGACCTGTGCCTGTCCCAACACCTAGATCTAGTCTCTCATTGGTTGCCCCTCTTCCCGTTCATCCTCAGGACAAATTGCAACCTGTAGGGAACAGGAGCTTAAAGGTGCTGATTCTCCAAGTAGGGAGATTGCTAGTAAAGTAGCTGGAAAGGCGAACCCTAGCACAAGGAGATGAGAAATGGGGTGCGTTTTAGAAACCTTTCAAAATCACACGGTGTACCATCTTCTGGGTTTCTCATGCATGTTTTCGATGTAGGAAGATGCCCTTGAACCTGGAGATTTGGGACCCATGGGATGGGTACCACGCAGTATTACTTTAAAGGGTCTGAGTTTGCTCTCCCAACCTCACCCAACCTCTAAGCCCCAAGAGTGTCCACCCTTATGTCTCATCCAGGGGTGGGTCTAGATATGGTCAATCCAGGTTGCATCACAGCCCCTGAACGAATTTTGTAAGAATTTCTCTCTCTTTCACTGTCTTTGTTTTACGGGTTTTTAAAAGTAATTTATTTTTATAATGGGGTTTAGCTGCTTTTCACGGCTGTGTTTATGCGGCTTTACACCCACTTGGCTCACTTCCAGAGAGATATCAATACATAGGTTTTACGATTCTTACTAGTCAGATATATTCTTGTGCGGTGAATAGGGGGTGTTGAGTCCAGTTCACTGAGCAAGGAGTAGGTCTTGTCTATTACATATTGGGTGTATGGAACGGTATCTGAGCGAATTTGAAACCCTTGTTTTATGCATCACCCCACCTCACCTTTCCCGTTAAGCAGCCATAGTGTGTTTTCTAAACGTGTGACTCTGTTCTGTTTTGTAATTCAGTTCAAGTGTAGCGGTTTTTACATTCCCTCTATAAGTGATAGCTTATGATAAGTGTCTTTTTCTGTGTGACTTATTTCACTTAGAATCGTCATACCTAAATCCACTCATCTTGCTTCTACTAGCCTTATGACATTGATTTCATGTCTGAGGGATATTCCTTTGTACATAAGGACCACAACTTCTTTATCCATTTATCTCTTTCCTGGGATATTTAAGGTGTCATGAAGTGGAGGTTCTTGTCAACATAGCAGCCCTAAACATTGGGGTGCCTGTGTCTTGCTGATTTTTAGTTTTCCCAATTTATACGCCCATGAGTGGATGTGCCCTATGCTCCCTAAGCTGTGTTTTTTCGATGTTTCAGGACACACCGTACACTTCTCCAGAGTGGCTTTTGGCAATTTACATCCCGCCCATTAGCGTAGCAAGGCTGCCATTTCTCCATGGCCTGTACTGCATTTCTGGTTTTGTCACTTTTTGCAGCATGGCCCTTTTGACCGATGGGAAGCGAGACTTCTTTGTAGCGCTGATTTGCCTTTCCAGGTTGCTTGGTTGGCCAAAAAGGGCGTATGCGTTTTTTCCTGAATATATTCAGGAAAAAACGCTTACGCCCTTTTTGGCCAAGGGCATCACTGTCGACGTTTTGCCACTTTTCATGTGCTTTAAAGGCGATTCGAATCTACCTCCTGAAACCTGTTTCCTGCAATTCTGCCTTGCTTTCAAATCCTCTTCGTTGCCTTCCCTCAATATATCTGTGGATGAGAGTTATCATTTATAACTCTGCAGGTTTGTGAATTGCAGTGCCCCTGAGCTCCATTTTTCAACTGTCTTTTTTGGGAGCTGGCCGCAAAAGCACGGGATTGCCTCAGGCCCTATTCTGGTTCCCGGCGGCAGGCTGAGCCTGTGTTTAATTCTTCTTCCTGATGGGAAATTAGAGTGACCTGTGCCTGTCCCAACACCTAGATCTAGTCTCTCATTGGTTGCCCCTCTTCCCGTTCATCCTCAGGACAAATTGCAACCTGTAGGGAACAGGAGCTTAAAGGTGCTGATTCTCCAAGTAGGGAGATTGCTAGTAAAGTAGCTGGAAAGGCGAACCCTAGCACAAGGAGATGAGAAATGGGGTGCGTTTTAGAAACCTTTCAAAATCACACGGTGTACCATCTTCTGGGTTTCTCATGCATGTTTTCGATGTAGGAAGATGCCCTTGAACCTGGAGATTTGGGACCCATGGGATGGGTACCACGCAGTATTACTTTAAAGGGTCTGAGTTTGCTCTCCCAACCTCACCCAACCTCTCAGCCCCAAGAGTGTCCACCCTTATGTCTCATCCAGGGGTGGGTCTAGATATGGTCAATCCAGGTTGCATCACAGCCCCTGAACGAATTTTGTAAGAATTTCTCTCTCTTTCACTGTCTTTGTTTTACGGGTTTTTAAAAGTAATTTATTTTTATAATGGGGTTTAGCTGCTTTTCACGGCTGTGTTTATGCGGCTTTACACCCACTTGGCTCACTTCCAGAGAGATATCAATACATAGGTTTTACGATTCTTACTAGTCAGATATATTCTTGTGCGGTGAATAGGGGGTGTTGAGTCCAGTTCACTGAGCAAGGAGTAGGTCTTGTCTATTACATATTGGGTGTATGGAACGGTATCTGAGCGAATTTGAAACCCTTGTTTTATGCATCACCCCACCTCACCTTTCCCGTTAAGCAGCCATAGTGTGTTTTCTAAACGTGTGACTCTGTTCTGTTTTGTAATTCAGTTCAAGTGTAGCGGTTTTTACATTCCCTCTATAAGTGATAGCTTATGATAAGTGTCTTTTTCTGTGTGACTTATTTCACTTAGAATCGTCATACCTAAATCCACTCATCTTGCTTCTACTAGCCTTATGACATTGATTTCACGTCTGAGGGATATTCCTTTGTACATAAGGACCACAACTTCTTTATCCATTTATCTCTTTCCTGGGATATTTAAGGTGTCATGAAGTGGAGGTTCTTGTCAACATAGCAGCCCTAAACATTGGGGTGCCTGTGTCTTGCTGATTTTTAGTTTTCCCAATTTATACGCCCATGAGTGGATGTGCCCTATGCTCCCTAAGCTGTGTTTTTTCGATGTTTCAGGACACACCGTACACTTCTCCAGAGTGGCTTTTGGCAATTTACATCCCGCCCATTAGCGTAGCAAGGCTGCCATTTCTCCATGGCCTGTACTGCATTTCTGGTTTTGTCACTTTTTGCAGCATGGCCCTTTTGACCGATGGGAAGCGAGACTTCTTTGTAGCGCTGATTTGCCTTTCCAGGTTGCTTGGTTGGCCAAAAAGGGCGTATGCGTTTTTTCCTGAATATATTCAGGAAAAAACGCTTACGCTCTTTTTGGCCAAGGGCATCACTGTCGACGTTTTGCCACTTTTCATGTGCTTTAAAGGCGATTCGAATCTACCTCCTGAAACCTGTTTCCTGCAATTCTGCCTTGCTTTCAAATCCTCTTCGTTGCCTTCCCTCAATATATCTGTGGATGAGAGTTATCATTTATAACTCTGCAGGTTTGTGAATTGCAGTGCCCCTGAGCTCCATTTTTCAACTGTCTTTTTTGGGAGCTGGCCGCAAAAGCACGGGATTGCCTCAGGCCCTATTCTGGTTCCCGGCAGCAGGCTGAGCCTGTGTTTAATTCTTCTTCCTGATGGGAAATTAGAGTGACCTGTGCCTGTCCCAACACCTAGATCTAGTCTCTCATTGGTTGCCCCTCTTCCCGTTCATCCTCAGGACAAATTGCAACCTGTAGGGAACAGGAGCTTAAAGGTGCTGATTCTCCAAGTAGGGAGATTGCTAGTAAAGTAGCTGGAAAGGCGAACCCTAGCACAAGGAGATGAGAAATGGGGTGCGTTTTAGAAACCTTTCAAAATCACACGGTGTACCATCTTCTGGGTTTCTCATGCATGTTTTCGATGTAGGAAGATGCCCTTGAACCTGGAGATTTGGGACCCATGGGATGGGTACCACGCAGTATTACTTTAAAGGGTCTGAGTTTGCTCTCCCAACCTCACCCAACCTCTAAGCCCCAAGAGTGTCCACCCTTATGTCTCATCCAGGGGTGGGTCTAGATATGGTCAATCCAGGTTGCATCACAGCCCCTGAACGAATTTTGTAAGAATTTCTCTCTCTTTCACTGTCTTTGTTTTACGGGTTTTTAAAAGTAATTTATTTTTATAATGGGGTTTAGCTGCTTTTCACGGCTGTGTTTATGCGGCTTTACACCCACTTGGCTCACTTCCAGAGAGATATCAATACATAGGTTTTACGATTCTTACTAGTCAGATATATTCTTGTGCGGTGAATAGGGGGTGTTGAGTCCAGTTCACTGAGCAAGGAGTAGGTCTTGTCTATTACATATTGGGTGTATGGAACGGTATCTGAGCGAATTTGAAACCCTTGTTTTATGCATCACCCCACCTCACCTTTCCCGTTAAGCAGCCATAGTGTGTTTTCTAAACGTGTGACTCTGTTCTGTTTTGTAATTCAGTTCAAGTGTAGCGGTTTTTACATTCCCTCTATAAGTGATAGCTTATGATAAGTGTCTTTTTCTGTGTGACTTATTTCACTTAGAATCGTCATACCTAAATCCACTCATCTTGCTTCTACTAGCCTTATGACATTGATTTCATGTCTGAGGGATATTCCTTTGTACATAAGGACCACAACTTCTTTATCCATTTATCTCTTTCCTGGGATATTTAAGGTGTCATGAAGTGGAGGTTCTTGTCAACATAGCAGCCCTAAACATTGGGGTGCCTGTGTCTTGCTGATTTTTAGTTTTCCCAATTTATACGCCCATGAGTGGATGTGCCCTATGCTCCCTAAGCTGTGTTTTTTCGATGTTTCAGGACACACCGTACACTTCTCCAGAGTGGCTTTTGGCAATTTACATCCCGCCCATTAGCGTAGCAAGGCTGCCATTTCTCCATGGCCTGTACTGCATTTCTGGTTTTGTCACTTTTTGCAGCATGGCCCTTTTGACCGATGGGAAGCGAGACTTCTTTGTAGCGCTGATTTGCCTTTCCAGGTTGCTTGGTTGGCCAAAAAGGGCGTATGCGTTTTTTCCTGAATATATTCAGGAAAAAACGCTTACGCCCTTTTTGGCCAAGGGCATCACTGTCGACGTTTTGCCACTTTTCATGTGCTTTAAAGGCGATTCGAATCTACCTCCTGAAACCTGTTTCCTGCAATTCTGCCTTGCTTTCAAATCCTCTTCGTTGCCTTCCCTCAATATATCTGTGGATGAGAGTTATCATTTATAACTCTGCAGGTTTGTGAATTGCAGTGCCCCTGAGCTCCATTTTTCAACTGTCTTTTTTGGGAGCTGGCCGCAAAAGCACGGGATTGCCTCAGGCCCTATTCTGGTTCCCGGCGGCAGGCTGAGCCTGTGTTTAATTCTTCTTCCTGATGGGAAATTAGAGTGACCTGTGCCTGTCCCAACACCTAGATCTAGTCTCTCATTGGTTGCCCCTCTTCCCGTTCATCCTCAGGACAAATTGCAACCTGTAGGGAACAGGAGCTTAAAGGTGCTGATTCTCCAAGTAGGGAGATTGCTAGTAAAGTAGCTGGAAAGGCGAACCCTAGCACAA
Source organism: Eschrichtius robustus (assembly GCF_028021215.1). Classification (NCBI taxonomy): domain Eukaryota; kingdom Metazoa; phylum Chordata; class Mammalia; order Artiodactyla; family Eschrichtiidae; genus Eschrichtius; species Eschrichtius robustus. The sequence continues at coordinate 214,266 of NW_027175218.1, read as the reverse complement.
GGAGATGAGAAATGGGGTGCGTTTTAGAAACCTTTCAAAATCACACGGTGTACCATCTTCTGGGTTTCTCATGCATGTTTTCGATGTAGGAAGATGCCCTTGAACCTGGAGATTTGGGACCCATGGGATGGGTACCACGCAGTATTACTTTAAAGGGTCTGAGTTTGCTCTCCCAACCTCACCCAACCTCTCAGCCCCAAGAGTGTCCACCCTTATGTCTCATCCAGGTGTGGGTCTAGATATGGTCAATCCAGGTTGCATCACAGCCCCTGAACGAATTTTGTAAGAATTTCTCTCTCTTTCACTGTCTTTGTTTTACGGGTTTTTAAAAGTAATTTATTTTTATAATGGGGTTTAGCTGCTTTTCACGGCTGTGTTTATGCGGCTTTACACCCACTTGGCTCACTTCCAGAGAGATATCAATACATAGGTTTTACGATTCTTACTAGTCAGATATATTCTTGTGCGGTGAATAGGGGGTGTTGAGTCCAGTTCACTGAGCAAGGAGTAGGTCTTGTCTATTACATATTGGGTGTATGGAACGGTATCTGAGCGAATTTGAAACCCTTGTTTTATGCATCACCCCACCTCACCTTTCCCGTTAAGCAGCCATAGTGTGTTTTCTAAACGTGTGACTCTGTTCTGTTTTGTAATTCAGTTCAAGTGTAGCGGTTTTTACATTCCCTCTATAAGTGATAGCTTATGATAAGTGTCTTTTTCTGTGTGACTTATTTCACTTAGAATCGTCATACCTAAATCCACTCATCTTGCTTCTACTAGCCTTATGACATTGATTTCACGTCTGAGGGATATTCCTTTGTACATAAGGACCACAACTTCTTTATCCATTTATCTCTTTCCTGGGATATTTAAGGTGTCATGAAGTGGAGGTTCTTGTCAACATAGCAGCCCTAAACATTGGGGTGCCTGTGTCTTGCTGATTTTTAGTTTTCCCAATTTATACGCCCATGAGTGGATGTGCCCTATGCTCCCTAAGATGTGTTTTTTCGATGTTTCAGGACACACCGTACACTTCTCCAGAGTGGCTTTTGGCAATTTACATCCCGCCCATTAGCGTAGCAAGGCTGCCATTTCTCCATGGCCTGTACTGCATTTCTGGTTTTGTCACTTTTTGCAGCATGGCCCTTTTGACCGATGGGAAGCGAGACTTCTTTGTAGCGCTGATTTGCCTTTCCAGGTTGCTTGGTTGGCCAAAAAGGGCGTATGCGTTTTTTCCTGAATATATTCAGGAAAAAACGCTTACGCCCTTTTTGGCCAAGGGCATCACTGTCGACGTTTTGCCACTTTTCATGTGCTTTAAAGGCGATTCGAATCTACCTCCTGAAACCTGTTTCCTGCAATTCTGCCTTGCTTTCAAATCCTCTTCGTTGCCTTCCCTCAATATATCTGTGGATGAGAGTTATCATTTATAACTCTGCAAGTTTGTGAATTGCAGTGCCCCTGAGCTCCATTTTTCAACTGTCTTTTTTGGGAGCTGGCCGCAAAAGCACGGGATTGCCTCAGGCCCTATTCTGGTTCCCGGCGGCAGGCTGAGCCTGTGTTTAATTCTTCTTCCTGATGGGAAATTAGAGTGACCTGTGCCTGTCCCAACACCTAGATCTAGTCTCTCATTGGTTGCCCCTCTTCCCGTTCATCCTCAGGACAAATTGCAACCTGTAGGGAACAGGAGCTTAAAGGTGCTGATTCTCCAAGTAGGGAGATTGCTAGTAAAGTAGCTGGAAAGGCGAACCCGAGCACAAGGAGATGAGAAATTGGGTGCGTTTTAGAAACCTTTCAAAATCACACGGTGTACCATCTTCTGGGTTTCTCATGCATGTTTTCGATGTAGGAAGATGCCCTTGAACCTGGAGATTTGGGACCCATGGGATGGGTACCACACAGTATTACTTTAAACGATCTGCGTTTGCTCACCCAACCTCACCCAACCTCTAAGCCCCAAGAGTGTCCACCTTATGTCTCATCCAGCTGTGGGTCTAGATATGGTCAATCCAGGTTGCATCACAGCCTCTGAACGAATTTTGTAAGAATTTCTCTCTCTTTCACTGTCTTTGTTTTACGGGTTTTTAAAAGTAATTTATTTTTATAATGGGGTTTAGCTGCTTTTCACGGCTGTGTTTATGCGGCTTTACACCCACTTGACTCACTTCCAGACAGATATCAATACATAGGTTTTAAGATTCTTACTAGTCACATATATTCTTGTGCGGTGAATAGGGGGTGTTGAGTCCAGTTCACTGAGCAAGGAGTAGGTCTTGTCTATTACATATTGGGTGTATGGAACGGTATCTGAGCGAATTTGAAACCCTTGTTTTATGCATCACCCCACCTCACCTTTCCCGTTAAGCAGCCATAGTGTGTTTTCTAAACGTGTGACTCTGTTCTGTTTTGTAATTCAGTTCAAGTGTAGCGGTTTTTACATTCCCTCTATAAGTGATAGCTTATGATAAGTGTCTTTTTCTGTGTGACTTATTTCACTTAGAATCGTCATACCTAAATCCACTCATCTTGCTTCTACTAGCCTTATGACATTGATTTCATGTCTGAGTGATATTCCTTTGTACATAAGGACCACAACTTCTTTATCCATTTTTCTCTTTCCTGGGATATTTAAGGTGTCATGAAGTGGAGGTTCTTGTCAACATAGCAGCCCTAAACATTGGGGTGCCTGTGTCTTGCTGATTTTTAGTTTTCCCATTTTATACGCCCATGAGTGGACGTGCCCTATGCTCCCTAAGCTGTGTTTTTTCGATGTTTCAGGACACACCGTACACTTCTCTAGAGTGGCTGTTGGCAATTTACATCCCGCCCATCAGCGTAGCAAGGCTGCCATTTCTCCATGGCCTGTCCTGCATTTCTGGTTTTGACACTTTTTGCAGCATGGCCCTTTTGACCGATGGGAAGCGAGACCTCTTTGTAGCGCTGATTTGCATTTCCAGGTTGCTTGGTTGGCCAAAAAGGGCGTATGCGTTTTTTCCTGAATATATTCAGGAAAAAACGCATACGCCCTTTTTGGCCAAGGGCATCATTGTCGACGTTTTGCCGCTTTTCATGTGCTTTAAAGGCGATTCGAATCTACCTCCTGAAATCTGCTTCCTGCAATTCTGCCTTGCTTTCAAATCCTCTTCGTTGCCTTCCCTCAATATATCTGTGGATGAGAGTTATCATTTATAACTCTGCGGGTTTGTGAATTGCAGTGTCCCTGAGCTCCATTTTTCAACTCGCTTTTTTGGGAGCTGGCCACAAAAGCGCGAGATTGCCTCAGGCCTTATTCTGGTTCCTGGCGGCAGGCTGAGCCTGTGGTTAATTCTTCTTCCTGATGGGAAAATAGAGTGACCTGTGCCTCTACCAACACCTAGATCTAGTCTCTCATTGGTTGCCCCTCTTCCCGTTCATCCTCAGGACAAATTGCAACCTGTAGGGAACAGAAGCTTAAAGGTGCTGATTCTCCAAGTAGGGAGATTGCTAGTAAAGTAGCTGGAAAGGCGAACCCTAGCACAAGGAGATGAGAAATGGGGTGCGTTTTAGAAACCTTTCAAAATCACACGGTGTACCATCTTCTGGGTTTCTCATGCATGTTTTCGATGTAGGAAGATGCCCTTGAACCTGGAGATTTGGGACCCATGGGATGGGTACCACGCAGTATTACTTTAAAGGTTCTGAGTTTGCTCTCCCAACCTCACCCAACCTCTCAGCCCCAAGAGTGTCCACCCTTATGTCTCATCCAGCTGTGGGTCTAGATATGGTCAATCCAGGTTGCATCACAGCCCCTGAACGAATTTTGTAAGAATTTCTCTCTCTTTCACTGTCTTTGTTTTACGGGTTTTTAAAAGTAATTTATTTTTATAATGGGGTTTAGCTGCTTTTCACGGCTGTGTTTATGCGGCTTTACACCCACTTGACTCACTTCCAGAGAGATATCAATACATAGGTTTTACGATTCTTACTAGTCACATATATTCTTGTGCGGTGAATAGGGGGTGTTGAGTCCAGTTCACTGAGCAAGGAGTAGGTCTTGTCTATTACATATTGGGTGTATGGAACAGTATCTGAGCGAATTTGAAACCCTTGTTTTATGCATCACCCCACCTCACCTTTCCCGTTAAGCAGCCATAGTGTGTTTTCTAAACGTGTGACTCTGTTCTGTTTTGTAATTCAGTTCAAGTGTAGCGGTTTTTACATTCCCTCTATAAGTGATATCTTATGATAAGTGTCTTTTTCTGTGTGACTTATTTCACTTAGAATCGTCATACCTAAATCCACTCATCTTGCTTCTACTAGCCTTATGACATTGATTTCATGTCTGAGTGACATTCCATTGTACATAAGGACCACAACTTCTTTATCCATTTTTCTCTTTCCTGGGATATTTAAGGTGTCATGAAGTGGAGGTTCTTGTCAACATAGCAGCCCTAAACATTGGGGTGCCTGTGTCTTGCTGATTTTTAGTTTTCCCAATTTATACGCCCATGAGTGGACGTGCCCTATGCTCCCTAAGCTGTGTTTTTTTGATGTTTCAGGACACACCGTACACTTCTCCAGAGTGGCTTTTGGCAATTTACATCCCGCCCATCAGCGTAGCAAGGCTGCCATTTCTCCATGGCCTGTACTGCATTTCTGGTTTTGACACTTTTTGCAGCATGGCCCTTTTGACCGATGGGAAGCGAGACTTCCTTGTAGCGCTGATTTGCCTTTCCAGGTTGCTTGGTTGGCCAAAAAGGGCGTATGCGTTTTTTCCTGAATATATTCAGGAAAAAACGCATACGCCCTTTTTGGCCAAGGGCATCATTGTCGACGTTTTGCCGCTTTTCATGTGCTTTAAAGGCCATTCGAATCTACCTCCTGAAATCTCTTTCCTGCAATTCTGCCTTGCTTTCAAATCCTCTTCGTTGCCTTCCCTCAATATATCTGTGGATGAGAGTTATCATTTATAACTCTGCGGGTTTGTGAATTGCAGTGTCCCTGAGCTCCATTTTTCAACTCGCTTTTTTGGGAGCTGGCCGCAAAAGCGCGGGATTGCCTCAGGCCTTATTCTGGTTCCTGGAGGCAGGCAGAGCCTGTGGTTAATTCTTCTTCCTGATGGGAAAATAGAGTGACCTGTGCCTGTCCCAACACCTAGATCTAGTCTCTCATTGGTTGCCCCTCTTCCCGTTCATCCTCAGGACAAATTGCAACCTGTAGGGAACAGGAGCTTAAAGGTGCTGATTCTCCAAGTAGGGAGATTGCTAGTAAAGTAGCTGGAAAGGCGAACCCGAGCACAAGGAGATGAGAAATTGGGTGCGTTTTAGAAACCTTTCAAAATCACACGGTGCACCATCTTCTGGGTTTCTCATGCATGTTTTCGATGTAGGAAGATGCCCTTGAACCTGGAGATTTGGGACCCATGGGATGGGTACCACACAGTATTACTTTAAAGGGTCTGCGTTTGCTCACCCAACCTCACCCAACCTCTAAGCCCCAAGAGTGTCCACCCTTATGTCTCATCCAGCTGTGGGTCTAGATATGGTCAATCCAGTTTGCATCACAGCCTCTGAACGTATTTTGTAAGAATTTCTCTCTCTTTCACTGTCTTTGTTTTACGGGTTTTTAAAAGTAATTTATTTTTATAATGGGGTTTAGCTGCTTTTCACGGCTGTGTTTATGCGGCTTTACACCCACTTGACACACTTCCAGAGAGATATCAATACATAGGTTTTACGATTCTTACTAGTCACATATATTCTTGTGCGGTGAATAGGGGTTGTTGAGTCCAGTTCACTGAGCAAGGAGTAGGTCTTGTCTATTACATATTGGGTGAATGGAACAGTATCTGAGCGAATTTGAAACCCTTGTTTTATGCATCACCCCACCTCACCTTTCCCGTTAAGCAGCCATAGTGTGTTTTCTAAACGTGTGACTCTGTTCTGTTTTGTAATTCAGTTCAAGTGTAGCGGTTTTTACATTCCCTCTATAAGTGATATCTTATGATAAGTGTCTTTTTCTGTGTGACTTATTTCACTTAGAATCGTCATACCTAAATCCACTCATCTTGCTTCTACTAGCCTTATGACATTGATTTCATGTCTGAGTGATATTCCATTGTACATAAGGACCACAACTTCTTTATCCATTTTTCTCTTTCCTGGGATATTTAAGGTGTCATGAAGTGGAGGTTCTTGTCAACATAGCAGCCCTAAACATTGGGGTGCCTGTGTCTTGCTGATTTTTAGTTTTCCCAATTTATACGCCCATGAGTGGACGTGCCCTATGCTCCCTAAGCTGTGTTTTTTCGATGTTTCAGGACACACCGTACACTTCTCTAGAGTGGCTGTTGGCAATTTACATCCCGCCCATCAGCGTAGCAAGGCTGCCATTTCTCCATGGCCTGTCCTGCATTTCTGGTTTTGACACTTTTTGCAGCATGGCCCTTTTGACCGATGGGAAGCGAGACCTCTTTGTAGCGCTGATTTGCCTTTCCAGGTTGCTTGGTTGGCCAAAAAGTGCGTATGCGTTTTTTCCTGAATATATTCAGGAAAAAACGCATACGCCCTTTTTGGCCAAGGGCATCATTGTCGACGTTTTGCCGCTTTTCATGTGCTTTAAAGGCGATTCGAATCTACCTCCTGAAATCTGCTTCCTGCAATTCTGCCTTGCTTTCAAATCCTCTTCGTTGCCTTCCCTCAATATATCTGTGGATGAGAGTTATCATTTATAACTCTGCGGGTTTGTGAATTGCAGTGTCCCTGAGCTCCATTTTTCAACTCGCTTTTTTGGGAGCTGGCCACAAAAGCGCGAGATTGCCTCAGGCCTTATTCTGGTTCCTGGCGGCAGGCTGAGCCTGTGGTTAATTCTTCTTCCTGATGGGAAAATAGAGTGACCTGTGCCTCTACCAACACCTAGATCTAGTCTCTCATTGGTTGCCCCTCTTCCCGTTCATCCTCAGGACAAATTGCAACCTGTAGGGAACAGAAGCTTAAAGGTGCTGATTCTCCAAGTAGGGAGATTGCTAGTAAAGTAGCTGGAAAGGCGAACCCTAGCACAAGGAGATGAGAAATGGGGTGCGTTTTAGAAACCTTTCAAAATCACACGGTGTACCATCTTCTGGGTTTCTCATGCATGTTTTCGATGTAGGAAGATGCCCTTGAACCTGGAGATTTGGGACCCATGGGATGGGTACCACGCAGTATTACTTTAAAGGGTCTGAGTTTGCTCTCCCAACCTCACCCAACCTCTCAGCCCCAAGAGTGTCCACCCTTATGTCTCATCCAGGTGTGGGTCTAGATATGGTCAATCCAGGTTGCATCACAGCCCCTGAACGAATTTTGTAAGAATTTCTCTCTCTTTCACTGTCTTTGTTTTACGGGTTTTTAAAAGTAATTTATTTTTATAATGGGGTTTAGCTGCTTTTCACGGCTGTGTTTATGCGGCTTTACACCCACTTGACTCACTTCCAGAGAGATATCAATACATAGGTTTTACGATTCTTACTAGTCACATATATTCTTGTGCGGTGAATAGGGGGTGTTGAGTCCAGTTCACTGAGCAAGTAGTAGGTCTTGTCTATTACATAATCGGTGTATGGAACAGTATCTGAGCGAATTTGAAACCCTTGTTTTATGCATCACCCCACCTCACCTTTCCCGTTAAGCAGCCATAGTGTGTTTTCTAAACGTGTGACTCTGTTCTGTTTTGTAATTCAGTTCAAGTGTAGCGGTTTTTACATTCCCTCTATAAGTGATATCTTATGATAAGTGTCTTTTTCTGTGTGACTTATTTCACTTAGAATCGTCATACCTAAATCCACTCATCTTGCTTCTACTAGCCTTATGACATTGATTTCATGTCTGAGTGATATTACATTGTACATAAGGACCACAACTTCTTTATCCATTTTTCTCTTTCCTGGGATATTTAAGGTGTCATGAAGTGGAGGTTCTTGTCAACATAGCAGCCCTAAACATTGGGGTGCCTGTGTCTTGCTGATTTTTAGTTTTCCCAATTTATACGCCCATGAGTGGACGTGCCCTATGCTCCCTAAGCTGTGTTTTTTTGATGTTTCAGGACACACCGTACACTTCTCCAGAGTGGCTTTTGGCAATTTACATCCCGCCCATCAGCGTAGCAAGGCTGCCATTTCTCCATGGCCTGTACTGCATTTCTGGTTTTGACACTTTTTGCAGCATGGCCCTTTTGACCGATGGGAAGCGAGACTTCTTTGTAGCGCTGATTTGCCTTTCCAGGTTGCTTGGTTGGCCAAAAAGGGCGTATGCGTTTTTTCCTGAATATATTCAGGAAAAAACGCATACGCCCTTTTTGGCCAAGGGCATCATTGTCGACGTTTTGCCGCTTTTCATGTGCTTTAAAGGCCATTCGAATCTACCTCCTGAAATCTCTTTCCTGCAATTCTGCCTTGCTTTCAAATCCTCTTCGTTGCCTTCCCTCAATATATCTGTGGATGAGAGTTATCATTTATAACTCTGCGGGTTTGTGAATTGCAGTGTCCCTGAGCTCCATTTTTCAACTCGCTTTTTTGGGAGCTGGCCGCAAAAGCGCGGGATTGCCTCAGGCCTTATTCTGGTTCCTGGAGGCAGGCAGAGCCTGTGGTTAATTCTTCTTCCTGATGGGAAAATAGAGTGACCTGTGCCTGTCCCAACACCTAGATCTAGTCTCTCATTGGTTGCCCCTCTTCCCGTTCATCCTCAGGACAAATTGCAACCTGTAGGGAACAGGAGCTTAAAGGTGCTGATTCTCCAAGTAGGGAGATTGCTAGTAAAGTAGCTGGAAAGGCGAACCCGAGCACAAGGAGATGAGAAATTGGGTGCGTTTTAGAAACCTTTCAAAATCACCCGGTGCACCATCTTCTGGGTTTCTCATGCATGTTTTCGATGTAGGAAGATGCCCTTGAACCTGGAGATTTGGGACCCATGGGATGGGTACCACACAGTATTACTTTAAAGGGTCTGCGTTTGCTCACCCAACCTCACCCAACCTCTCAGCCCCAAGAGTGTCCACCCTTATGTCTCATCCAGCTGTGGGTCTAGATATGGTCAATCCAGGTTGCATCACAGCCTCTGAACGAATTTTGTAAGAATTTCTCTCTCTTTCACTGTCTTTGTTTTACGGGTTTTTAAAAGTAATTTATTTTTATAATGGGGTTTAGCTGCTTTTCACGGCTGTGTTTATGCGGCTTTACACCCACTTGACACACTTCCAGAGAGATATCAATACATAGGTTTTACGATTCTTACTAGTCACATATATTCTTGTGCGGTGAATAGGGGTTGTTGAGTCCAGTTCACTGAGCAAGGAGTAGGTCTTGTCTATTACATATTGGGTGTATGGAACAGTATCTGAGCGAATTTGAAACCCTTGTTTTATGCATCACCCCACCTCACCTTTCCCGTTAAGCAGCCATAGTGTGTTTTCTAAACGTGTGACTCTGTTCTGTTTTGTAATTCTGTTCAAGTGTAGCGGTTTTTACATTCCCTCTATAAGTGATATCTTATGATAAGTGTCTTTTTCTGTGTGACTTATTTCACTTAGAATCGTCATACCTAAATCCACTCATCTTGCTTCTACTAGCCTTATGACATTGATTTCATGTCTGAGTGATATTCCTTTGTACATAAGGACCACAACTTCTTTATCCATTTTTCTCTTTCCTGGGATATTTAAGGTGTCATGAAGTGGAGGTTCTTGTCAACATAGCAGCCCTAAACATTGGGGTGCTTGTGTCTTGCTGATTTTTAGTTTTCCCAATTTATACGCCCATGAGTGGACGTGCCCTATGCTCCCTAAGCTGTGTTTTTTCGATGTTTCAGGACACACCGTACACTTCTCTAGAGTGGCTGTTGGCAATTTACATCCCGCCCATCAGCGTAGCAAGGCTGCCATTTCTCCATGGCCTGTCCTGCATTTCTGGTTTTGACACTTTTTGCAGCATGGCCCTTTTGACCGATGGGAAGCGAGACCTCTTTGTAGCGCTGATTTGCCTTTCCAGGTTGCTTGGTTGGCCAAAAAGGGCGTATGCGTTTTTTCCTGAATATATTCAGGAAAAAACGCATACGCCCTTTTTGGCCAAGGGCATCATTGTCGACGTTTTGCCGCTTTTCATGTGCTTTAAAGGCGATTCGTATCTACCTCCTGAAATCTGCTTCCTGCAATTCTGCCTTGCTTTCAAATCCTCTTCGTTTCCTTCCCTCAATATATCTGTGGATGAGAGTTATCATTTATAACTCTGCAGGTTTGTGAATTGCAGTGCCCCTGAGCTCCATTTTTCAACTCGCTTTTATGGGAGCTGGCCGCAAAAGCATGGGATTGCCTCAGGCCCTATTCTGGTTCCCGGCGGCAGGCTGAGCCTGTGTTTAATTCTTCTTCCTGATGGGAAATTAGAGTGACCTGTGCCTGTCCCAACACCTAGATCTAGTCTCTCATTGGTTGCCCCTCTTCCCGTTCATCCTCAGGACAAATTGCAACCTGTACGGAACAGAAGCTTAAAGGTGCTGATTCTCCAAGTAGGGAGATTGCTAGTAAAGTAGCTGGAAAGGCGAACCCGAGCACAAGGAGATGAGAAATTGGGTGCGTTTTAGAAACCTTTCAAAATCACACGGTGTACCATCTTCTGGGTTTCTCATGCACGTTTTCGATGTAGGAAGATGCCCTTGAACCTGGAGATTTGGGACCCATGGGATGGGTACCACACAGTATTACTTTAAAGGATCTGCGTTTGCTCACCCAACCTCACCCAACCTCTAAGCCCCAAGAGTGTCCACCCTTATGTCTCATCCAGCTGTGGGTCTAGATATGGTCAATCCAGGTTGCATCACAGCCTCTGAACGAATTTTGTAAGAATTTCTCTCTCTTTCACTGTCTTTGTTTTACGGGTTTTTAAAAGTAATTTATTTTTATAATGGGGTTTAGCTGCTTTTCACGGCTGTGTTTATGCGGCTTTACACCCACTTGACTCACTTCCAGACAGATATCAATATATAGGTTTTAAGATTCTTACTAGTCACATATATTCTTGTGCGGTGAATAGGGGGTGTTGAGTCCAGTTCACTGAGCAAGGAGTAGGTCTTGTCTATTACATATTGGGTGTATGGAACGGTATCTGAGCGAATTTGAAACCCTTGTTTTATGCATCACCCCACCTCACCTTTCCCATTAAGCAGCCATAGTGTGTTTTCTAAACGTGTGACTCTGTTCTGTTTTGTAATTCAGTTCAAGTGTAGCGGTTTTTACATTCCCTCTATAAGTGATATCTTATGATAAGTGTCTTTTTCTGTGTGACTTATTTCACTTAGAATCGTCATACCTAAATCCACTCATCTTGCTTCTACTAGCCTTATGACATTGATTTCATGTCTGAGTGATATTCCTTTGTACATAAGGACCACAACTTCTTTATCCATTTTTCTCTTTCCTGGGACATTTAAGGTGTCATGAAGTGGAGGTTCTTGTCAACATAGCAGCCCTAAACATTGGGGTGCCTGTGTCTTGCTGATTTTTAGTTTTCCCAATTTATACGCCCATGAGTGGACGTGCCCTATGCTCCCTAAGCTGTGTTTTTTCGATGTTTCAGGACACACCGTACACTTCTCTAGAGTGGCTGTTGGCAATTTACATCCCGCCCATCAGCGTAGCAAGGCTGCCATTTCTCCATGGCCTGTCCTGCATTTCTGGTTTTGACACTTTTTGCAGCATGGCCCTTTTGACCGATGGGAAGCGAGACCTCTTTGTAGCGCTGATTTCCCTTTCCAGGTTGCTTGGTTGGCCAAAAAGGGCCTATGCGTTTTTTCCTGAATATATTCAGGAAAAAACGCATACGCCCTTTTTGGCCAAGGGCATCATTGTCGACGTTTTGCCGCTTTTCATGTGCTTTAAAGGCGATTCGAATCTACCTCCTGAAATCTGCTTCCTGCAATTCTGCCTTGCTTTCAAATCCTCTTCGTTGCCTTCCCTCAATATATCTGTGGATGAGAGTTATCATTTATAACTCTGCGGGTTTGTGAATTGCAGTGTCCCTGAGCTCCATTTTTCAACTCGCTTTTTTGGGAGCTGGCCACAAAAGCGCGAGATTGCCTCAGGCCTTATTCTGGTTCCTGGCGGCAGGCTGAGCCTGTGGTTAATTCTTCTTCCTGATGGGAAAATAGAGTGACCTGTGCCTCTACCAACACCTAGATCTAGTCTCTCATTGGTTGCCCCTCTTCCCGTTCATCCTCAGGACAAATTGCAACCTGTAGGGAACAGGAGCTTAAAGGTGCTGATTCTCCAAGTAGGGAGATTGCTAGTAAAGTAGCTGGAAAGGCGAACCCTAGCACAAGGAGATGAGAAATTGGGTGCGTTTTAGAAACCTTTCAAAATCACACGGTGCACCATCTTCTGGGTTTCTCATGCATGTTTTCGATGTAGGAAGATGCCCTTGAACCTGGAGATTTGGGACCCATGGGATGGGTACCACACAGTATTACTTTAAAGGGTCTGCGTTTGCTCACCCAACCTCACCCAACCTCTAAGCCCCAAGAGTGTCCACCCTTATGTCTCATCCAGCTGTGGGTCTAGATATGGTCAATCCAGGTTGCATCACAGCCTCTGAACGAATTTTGTAAGAATTTCTCTCTCTTTCACTGTCTTTGTTTTACGGGTTTTTAAAAGTAATTTATTTTTATAATGGGGTTTAGCTGCTTTTCACGGCTGTGTTTATGCAGCTTTACACCCACTTGACACACTTCCAGAGAGATATCAATACATAGGTTTTACGATTCTTACTAGTCACATATATTCTTGTGCGGTGAATAGGGGTTGTTGAGTCCAGTTCACTGAGCAAGGAGTAGGTCTTGTCTATTACATATTGGGTGTATGGAACAGTATCTGAGCGAATTTGAAACCCTTGTTTTATGCATCACCCCACCTCACCTTTCCCGTTAAGCAGCCATAGTGTGTTTTCTAAACGTGTGACTCTGTTCTGTTTTGTAATTCAGTTCAAGTGTAGCGGTTTTTACATTCCCTCTATAAGTGATATCTTATGATAAGTGTCTTTTTCTGTGTGACTTATTTCACTTAGAATCGTCATACCTAAATCCACTCATCTTGCTTCTACTAGCCTTATGACATTGATTTCATGTCTGAGTGATATTCCTTTGTACATAAGGACCACAACTTCTTTATCCATTTTTCTCTTTCCTGGGATATTTAAGGTGTCATGAAGTGGAGGTTCTTGTCAACATAGCAGCCCTAAACATTGGGGTGCCTGTGTCTTGCTGATTTTTAGTTTTCCCAATTTATACGCCCATGAGTGGACGTGCCCTATGCTCCCTAAGCTGTGTTTTTTCGATGTTTCAGGACACACCGTACACTTCTCTAGAGTGGCTGTTGGCAATTTACATCCCGCCCATCAGCGTAGCAAGGCTGCCATTTCTCCATGGCCTGTCCTGCATTTCTGGTTTTGACACTTTTTGCAGCATGGCCCTTTTGACCGATGGGAAGCGAGACCTCTTTGTAGCGCTGATTTGCCTTTCCAGGTTGCTTGGTTGGCCAAAAAGGGCGTATGCGTTTTTTCCTGAATATATTCAGGAAAAAACGCATACGCCCTTTTTGGCCAAGGGCATCATTGTCGACGTTTTGCCGCTTTTCATGTGCTTTAAAGGCGATTCGAATCTACCTCCTGAAATCTGCTTCCTGCAATTCTGCCTTGCTTTCAAATCCTCTTCGTTGCCTTCCCTCAATATATCTGTGGATGAGAGTTATCATTTATAACTCTGCAGGTTTGTGAATTGCAGTGCCCCTGAGCTCCATTTTTCAACTCGCTTTTTTGGGAGCTGGCCGCAAAAGCACGGGATTGCCTCAGGCCCTATTCTGGTTCCCGGCGGCAGGCTGAGCCTGTGTTTAATTCTTCTTCCTGATGGGAAATTAGAGTGACCTGTGCCTGTCCCAACACCTAGATCTAGTCTCTCATTGGTTGCCCCTCTTCCCGTTCATCCTCAGGACAAATTGCAACCTGTAGGGAACAGGAGCTTAAAGGTGCTGATTCTCCAAGTAGGGAGATTGCTAGTAAAGTAGCTGGAAAGGCGAACCCGAGCACAAGGAGATGAGAAATTGGGTGCGTTTTAGAAACCTTTCAAAATCACACGGTGTACCATCTTCTGGGTTTCTCATGCACGTTTTCGATGTAGGAAGATGCCCTTGAACCTGGAGATTTGGGACCCATGGGATGGGTACCACACAGTATTACTTTAAAGGATCTGCGTTTGCTCACCCAACCTCACCCAACCTCTAAGCCCCAAGAGTGTCCACCCTTATGTCTCATCCAGCTGTGGGTCTAGATATGGTCAATCCAGGTTGCATCACAGCCTCTGAACGAATTTTGTAAGAATTTCTCTCTCTTTCACTGTCTTTGTTTTACGGGTTTTTAAAAGTAATTTATTTTTATAATGGGGTTTAGCTGCTTTTCACGGCTGTGTTTATGCGGCTTTACACCCACTTGACTCACTTCCAGACAGATATCAATATATAGGTTTTAAGATTCTTACTAGTCACATATATTCTTGTGCGGTGAATAGGGGGTGTTGAGTCCAGTTCACTGAGCAAGGAGTAGGTCTTGTCTATTACATATTGGGTGTATGGAACGGTATCTGAGCGAATTTGAAACCCTTGTTTTATGCATCACCCCACCTCACCTTTCCCGTTAAGCAGCCATAGTGTGTTTTCTAAACGTGTGACTCTGTTCTGTTTTGTAATTCAGTTCAAGTGTAGCGGTTTTTACATTCCCTCTATAAGTGATATCTTATGATAAGTGTCTTTTTCTGTGTGACTTATTTCACTTAGAATCGTCATACCTAAATCCACTCATCTTGCTTCTACTAGCCTTATGACATTGATTTCATGTCTGAGTGATATTCCTTTGTACATAAGGACCACAACTTCTTTATCCATTTTTCTCTTTCCTGGGATATTTAAGGTGTCATGAAGTGGAGGTTCTTGTCAACATAGCAGCCCTAAACATTGGGGTGCCTGTGTCTTGCTGATTTTTAGTTTTCCCAATTTATACGCCCATGAGTGGACGTGCCCTATGCTCCCTAAGCTGTGTTTTTTCGATGTTTCAGGACACACCGTACACTTCTCTAGAGTGGCTGTTGGCAATTTACATCCCGCCCATCAGCGTAGCAAGGCTGCCATTTCTCCATGGCCTGTCCTGCATTTCTGGTTTTGACACTTTTTGCAGCATGGCCCTTTTGACCGATGGGAAGCGAGACCTCTTTGTAGCGCTGATTTGCCTTTCCAGGTTGCTTGGTTGGCCAAAAAGGGCCTATGCGTTTTTTCCTGAATATATTCAGGAAAAAACGCATACGCCCTTTTTGGCCAAGGGCATCATTGTCGACGTTTTGCCGCTTTTCATGTGCTTTAAAGGCGATTCGAATCTACCTCCTGAAATCTGCTTCCTGCAATTCTGCCTTGCTTTCAAATCCTCTTCGTTGCCTTCCCTCAATATATCTGTGGATGAGAGTTATCATTTATAACTCTGCGGGTTTGTGAATTGCAGTGTCCCTGAGCTCCATTTTTCAACTCGCTTTTTTGGGAGCTGGCCACAAAAGCGCGAGATTGCCTCAGGCCTTATTCTGGTTCCTGGCGGCAGGCTGAGCCTGTGGTTAATTCTTCTTCCTGATGGGAAAATAGAGTGACCTGTGCCTCTACCAACACCTAGATCTAGTCTCTCATTGGTTGCCCCTCTTCCCGTTCATCCTCAGGACAAATTGCAACCTGTAGGGAACAGGAGCTTAAAGGTGCTGATTCTCCAAGTAGGGAGATTGCTAGTAAAGTAGCTGGAAAGGCGAACCCTAGCACAAGGAGATGAGAAATGGGGTGCGTTTTAGAAACCTTTCAAAATCACACGGTGTACCATCTTCTGGGTTTCTCATGCATGTTTTCGATGTAGGAAGATGCCCTTGAACCTGGAGATTTGGGACCCATGGGATGGGTACCACGCAGTATTACTTTAAAGGGTCTGAGTTTGCTCTCCCAACCTCACCCAACCTCTCAGCCCCAAGAGTGTCCACCCTTATGTCTCATCCAGGTGTGGGTCTAGATATGGTCAATCCAGGTTGCATCACAGCCCTTGAACAAATTTTGTAAGAATTTCTCTCTCTTTCACTGTCTTTGTTTTACGGGTTTTTAAAAGTAATTTATTTTTATAATGGGGTTTAGCTGCTTTTCACGGCTGTGTTTATGCGGCTTTACACCCACTTGGCTCACTTCCAGAGAGATATCAATACATAGGTTTTACGATTCTTACTAGTCAGATATATTCTTGTGCGGTGAATAGGGGGTGTTGAGTCCAGTTCACTGAGCAAGGAGTAGGTCTTGTCTATTACATATTGGGTGTATGGAACGGTATCTGAGCGAATTTGAAACCCTTGTTTTATGCATCACCCCACCTCACCTTTCCCGTTAAGCAGCCATAGTGTGTTTTCTAAACGTGTGACTCTGTTCTGTTTTGTAATTCAGTTCAAGTGTAGCGGTTTTTACATTCCCTCTATAAGTGATAGCTTATGATAAGTGTCTTTTTCTGTGTGACTTATTTCACTTAGAATCGTCATACCTAAATTCACTCATCTTGCTTCTACTAGCCTTATGACATTGATTTCATGTCTGAGGGATATTCCATTGTACATAAGGACCACAACTTCTTTATCCATTTTTCTCTTTCCTGGGATATTTAAGGTGTCATGAAGTGGAGGTTCTTGTCAACATATCAGCCCTAAACATTGGGGTGCCTGTGTCTTGCTGATTTTTAGTTTTCCCAATTTATACGCCCATGAGTGGACGTGCCCTATGCTCCCTAAGCTGTGTTTTTTCGATGTTTCAGGACACACCGTACACTTCTCCAGAGTGGCTTTTGGCAATTTACATCCCGCCCATCAGCGTAGCAAGGCTGCCATTTCTCCATGGCCTGTACTGCATTTCTGGTTTTGACACTTTTTGCAGCATGGCCCCTTTAACCGATGGGAAGCGAGACTTCTTTGTAGCGCTGATTTGCCTTTCCAGGTTGCTTGGTTGGCCAAAAAGGGCGTATGCGTTTTTTCCTGAATATATTCAGGAAAAAACGCATACGCCCTTTTTGGCCAAGGGCATCATTGTCGACGTTTTGCCGCTTTTCATGTGCTTTAAAGGCCATTCGAATCTACCTCCTGAAATCTCTTTCCTGCAATTCTGCCTTGCTTTCAAATCCTCTTCGTTGCCTTCCCTCAATATATCTGTGGATGAGAGTTATCATTTATAACTCTGCGGGTTTGTGAATTGCAGTGTCCCTGAGCTCCATTTTTCAACTCGCTTTTTTGGGAGCTGGCCGCAAAAGCGCAGGATTGCCTCAGGCCCTATTCTGGTTCCTGGAGGCAGGCAGAGCCTGTGGTTAATTCTTCTTCCTGATGGGAAAATAGAGTGACCTGTGCCTGTCCCAACACCTAGATCTAGTCTCTCATTGGTTGCCCCTCTTCCCGTTCATCCTCAGGACAAATTGCAACCTGTAGGGAACAGGAGCTTAAAGGTGCTGATTCTCCAAGTAGGGAGATTGCTAGTAAAGTAGCTGGAAAGGCGAACCCGAGCACAAGGAGATGAGAAATTGGGTGCGTTTTAGAAACCTTTCAAAATCACACGGTGCACCATCTTCTGGGTTTCTCATGCATGTTTTCGATGTAGGAAGATGCCCTTGAACCTGGAGATTTTGGACACATGGGATGCGTACCACACAGTATTACTTTAAAGGGTCTGCGTTTGCTCACCCAACCTCACCCAACCTCTAAGCCCCAAGAGTGTCCACCCTTATGTCTCATCTAGCTGTGGGTCTAGATATGGTCAATCCAGGTTGCATCACAGCCTCTGAACGAATTTTGTAAGAATTTCTCTCTCTTTCACTGTCTTTGTTTTACGGGTTTTTAAAAGTAATTTATTTTTATAATGGGGTTTAGCTGCTTTTCACGGCTGTGTTTATGCAGCTTTACACCCACTTGACACACTTCCAGAGAGATATCAATACATAGGTTTTACGATTCTTACTAGTCACATATATTCTTGTGCGGTGAATAGGGGTTGTTGAGTCCAGTTCACTGAGCAAGGAGTAGGTCTTGTCTATTACATATTGGGTGTATGGAACAGTATCTGAGCGAATTTGAAACCCTTGTTTTATGCATCACCCCACCTCACCTTTCCCGTTAAGCAGCCATAGTGTGTTTTCTAAACGTGTGACTCTGTTCTGTTTTGTAATTCAGTTCAAGTGTAGCGGTTTTTACATTCCCTCTATAAGTGATATCTTATGATAAGTGTCTTTTTCTGTGTGACTTATTTCACTTAGAATCGTCATACCTAAATCCACTCATCTTGCTTCTACTAGCCTTATGACATTGATTTCATGTCTGAGTGATATTCCTTTGTACATAAGGACCACAACTTCTTTATCCATTTTTCTCTTTCCTGGGATATTTAAGGTGTCATGAAGTGGAGGTTCTTGTCAACATAGCAGCCCTAAACATTGGGGTGCCTGTGTCTTGCTGATTTTTAGTTTTCCCAATTTATACGCCCATGAGTGGACGTGCCCTATGCTCCCTAAGCTGTGTTTTTTCTATGTTTCAGGACACACCGTACACTTCTCTAGAGTGGCTGTTGGCAATTTACATCCCGCCCATCAGCGTAGCAAGGCTGCCATTTCTCCATGGCCTGTCCTGCATTTCTGGTTTTGACACTTTTTGCAGCATGGCCCTTTTGACCGATGGGAAGCGAGACCTCTTTGTAGCGCTGATTTGCCTTTCCAGGTTGCTTGGTTGGCCAAAAAGGGCGTATGCGTTTTTTCCTGAATATATTCAGGAAAAAACGCATATGCCCTTTTTGACCAAGGGCATCATTGTCGACGTTTTGCCGCTTTTCATGTGCTTTAAAGGCGATTCGAATCTACCTCCTGAAATCTGCTTCCTGCAATTCTGCCTTGCTTTCAAATCCTCTTCGTTGCCTTCCCTCAATATATCTGTGGATGAGAGTTATCATTTATAACTCTGCGGGTTTGTGAATTGCAGTGTCCCTGAGCTCCATTTTTCAGCTCGCTTTTTTGGGAGCTGGCCACAAAAGCGCGAGATTGCCTCAGGCCTTATTCTGGTTCCTGGCGGCAGGCTGAGCTTGTGGTTAATTCTTCTTCCTGATGGGAAAATAGAGTGACCTGTGCCTCTACCAACACCTAGATCTAGTCTCTCATTGGTTGCCCCTCTTCCCGTTCATCCTCAGGACAAATTGCAACCTGTAGGGAACAGGAGCTTAAAGGTGCTGATTCTCCAAGTAGGGAGATTGCTAGTAAAGTAGCTGGAAAGGCGAACCCTAGCACAAGGAGATGAGAAATGGGGTGCGTTTTAGAAACCTTTCAAAATCACACGGTGTACCATCTTCTGGGTTTCTCATGCATGTTTTCGATGTAGGAAGATGCCCTTGAACCTGGAGATTTGGGACCCATGGGATGGGTACCACGCAGTATTACTTTAAAGGGTCTGAGTTTGCTCTCCCAACCTCACCCAACCTCTCAGCCCCAAGAGTGTCCACCCTTATGTCTCATCCAGGTGTGGGTCTAGATATGGTCAATCCAGGTTGCATCACAGCCCCTGAACGAATTTTGTAAGAATTTCTCTCTCTTTCACTGTCTTTGTTTTACGGGTTTTTAAAAGTAATTTATTTTTATAATGGGGTTTAGCTGCTTTTCACGGCTGTGTTTATGCGGCTTTACACCCACTTGGCTCACTTCCAGAGAGATATCAATACATAGGTTTTACGATTCTTACTAGTCAGATATATTCTTGTGCGGTGAATAGGGGGTGTTGAGTCCAGTTCACTGAGCAAGGAGTAGGTCTTGTCTATTACATATTGGGTGTATGGAACGGTATCTGAGCGAATTTGAAACCCTTGTTTTATGCATCACCCCACCTCACCTTTCCCGTTAAGCAGCCATAGTGTGTTTTCTAAACGTGTGACTCTGTTCTGTTTTGTAATTCAGTTCAAGTGTAGCGGTTTTTACATTCCCTCTATAAGTGATAGCTTATGATAAGTGTCTTTTTCTGTGTGACTTATTTCACTTAGAATCGTCATACCTAAATCCACTCATCTTGCTTCTACTAGCCTTATGACATTGATTTCATGTCTGAGGGATATTCCTTTGTACATAAGGACCACAACTTCTTTATCCATTTATCTCTTTCCTGGGGTATTTAAGGTGTCATGAAGTGGAGGTTCTTGTCAACATAGCAGCCCTAAACATTGGGGTGCCTGTGTCTTGCTGATTTTTAGTTTTCCCAATTTATACGCCCATGAGTGGATGTGCCCTATGCTCCCTAAGCTGTGTTTTTTCGATGTTTCAGGACACACCGTACACTTCTCCAGAGTGGCTTTTGGCAATTTACATCCCGCCCATTAGCGTAGCAAGGCTGCCATTTCTCCATGGCCTGTACTGCATTTCTGGTTTTGTCACTTTTTGCAGCATGGCCCTTTTGACCGATGGGAAGCGAGACTTCTTTGTAGCGCTGATTTGCATTTCCAGGTTGCTTGGTTGGCCAAAAAGGGCGTATGCGTTTTTTCCTGAATATATTCAGGAAAAAACGCTTACGCCCTTTTTGGCCAAGGGCATCACTGTCGACGTTTTGCCACTTTTCATGTGCTTTAATGGCGATTCGAATCTACCTCCTGAAACCTGTTTCCTGCAATTCTGCCTTGCTTTCAAATCCTCTTCGTTGCCTTCCCTCAATATATCTGTGGATGAGAGTTATCATTTATAACTCTGCAGGTTTGTGAATTGCAGTGCCCCTGAGCTCCATTTTTCAATTCGCTTTTTTGGGAGCTGGCCGCAAAAGCACGGGATTGCCTCAGGCCCTATTCTGGTTCCCGGCGGCAGGATGAGCCTGTGTTTAATTCTTCTTCCTGATGGGAAATTAGAGTGACCTGTGCCTGTCCCAACACCTAGATCTAGTCTCTCATTGGTTGCCCCTCTTCCCGTTCATCCTCAGGACAAATTGCAACCTGTAGGGAACAGGAGCTTAAAGGTGCTGATTCTCCAAGTAGGGAGATTGCTAGTAAAGTAGCTGGAAAGGCGAACCCGAGCACAAGGAGATGAGAAATTGGGTGCGTTTTAGAAACCTTTCAAAATCACACGGTGTACCATCTTCTGGGTTCCTCATGCATGTTTTCGATGTAGGAAGATGCCCTTGAACCTGGAGATTTGGGACCCATGGGATGGGTACCACACAGTATTACTTTAAAGGGTCTGCGTTTGCTCACCCAACCTCACCCAACCTCTAAGCCCCAAGAGTGTCCACCCTTATGTCTCATCCAGCTGTGGGTCTAGATATGGTCAATCCAGGTTGCATCACAGCCTGTGAACGAATTTTGTAAGAATTTCTCTCTCTTTCACTGTCTTTGTTTTACGGGTTTTTAAAAGTAATTTATTTTTATAATGGGGTTTAGCTGCTTTTCACGGCTGTGTTTATGCGGCTTTACACCCACTTGACTCACTTCCAGACAGATATCAATATATAGGTTTTAAGATTCTTACTAGTCACATATATTCTTGTGCGGTGAATAGGGGGTGTTGAGTCCAGTTCACTGAGCAAGGAGTAGGTCTTGTCTATTACATATTGGGTGTATGGAACGGTATCTGAGCGAATTTGAAACCCTTGTTTTATGCATCACCCCACCTCACCTTTCCCGTTAAGCAGCCATAGTGTGTTTTCTAAACGTGTGACTCTGTTCTGTTTTGTAATTCAGTTCAAGTGTAGCGGTTTTTACATTCCCTCTATAAGTGATATCTTATGATAAGTGTCTTTTTCTGTGTGACTTATTTCACTTAGAATCGTCATACCTAAATCCACTCATCTTGCTTCTACTAGCCTTATGACATTGATTTCATGTCTGAGTGATATTCCTTTGTACATAAGGACCACAACTTCTTTATCCATTTTTCTCTTTCCTGGGATATTTAAGGTGTCATGAAGTGGAGGTTCTTGTCAACATAGCAGCCCTAAACATTGGGGTGCCTGTGTCTTGCTGATTTTTAGTTTTCCCAATTTATACGCCCATGAGTGGACGTGCCCTATGCTCCCTAAGCTGTGTTTTTTCGATGTTTCAGGACACACCGTACACTTCTCTAGAGTGGCTGTTGGCAATTTACATCCCGCCCATCAGCGTAGCAAGGCTGCCATTTCTCCATGGCCTGTCCTGCATTTCTGGTTTTGACACTTTTTGCAGCATGGCCCTTTTGACCGATGGGAAGCGAGACCTCTTTGTAGCGCTGATTTGCCTTTCCAGGTTGCTTGGTTGGCCAAAAAGGGCGTATGCGTTTTTTCCTGAATATATTCAGGAAAAAACGCATACGCCCTTTTTGGCCAAGGGCATCATTGTCGACGTTTTGCCGCTTTTCATGTGCTTTAAAGGCGATTCGAATCTACCTCCTGAAATCTGCTTCCTGCAATTCTGCCTTGCTTTCAAATCCTCTTCGTTGCCTTCCCTCAATATATCTGTGGATGAGAGTTATCATTTATAACTCTGCGGGTTTGTGAATTGCAGTGTCCCTGAGCTCCATTTTTCAACTCGCTTTTTTGGGAGCTGGCCACAAAAGCGCGAGATTGCCTCAGGCCTTATTCTGGTTCCTGGCGGCAGGCTGAGCCTGTGGTTAATTCTTCTTCCTGATGGGAAAATAGAGTGACCTGTGCCTCTACCAACACCTAGATCTAGTCTCTCATTGGTTGCCCCTCTTCCCGTTCATCCTCAGGACAAATTGCAACCTGTAGGGAACAGGAGCTTAAAGGTGCTGATTCTCCAAGTAGGGAGATTGCTAGTAAAGTAGCTGGAAAGGCGAACCCTAGCACAAGGAGATGAGAAATGGGGTGCGTTTTAGAAACCTTTCAAAATCACACGGTGTACCATCTTCTGGGTTTCTCATGCATGTTTTCGATGTAGGAAGATGCCCTTGAACCTGGAGATTTGGGACCCATGGGATGGGTACCACGCAGTATTACTTTAAAGGGTCTGAGTTTGCTCTCCCAACCTCACCCAACCTCTCAGCCCCAAGAGTGTCCACCCTTATGTCTCATCCAGGTGTGGGTCTAGTTATGGTCAATCCAGGTTGCATCACAGCCCCTGAACGAATTTTGTAAGAATTTCTCTCTCTTTCACTGTCTTTGTTTTACGGGTTTTTAAAAGTAATTTATTTTTATAATGGGGTTTAGCTGCTTTTCACGGCTGTGTTTATGCGGCTTTACAACCACTTGACTCACTTCCAGACAGATATCAATATATAGGTTTTAAGATTCTTACTAGTCAGATATATTCTTGTGCGGTGAATAGGGGGTGTTGAGTCCAGTTCACTGAGCAAGGAGTAGGTCTTGTCTATTACATATTGGGTGTATGGAACGGTATCTGAGCGAATTTGAAACCCTTGTTTTATGCATCACCCCACCTCACCTTTCCCGTTAAGCAGCCATAGTGTGTTTTCTAAACGTGTGACTCTGTTCTGTTTTGTAATTCAGTTCAAGTTTAGCGGTTTTTACATTCCCTCTATAAGTGATAGCTTATGATAAGTGTCTTTTTCTGTGTGACTTATTTCACTTAGAATCGTCATACCTAAATCCACTCATCTTGCTTCTACTAGCCTTATGACATTGATTTCATGTCTGAGGGATATTCCTTTGTACATAAGGACCACAACTTCTTTATCCATTATTCTCTTTCCTGGGATATTTAAGGTGTCATGAAGTGGAGGTTCTTGTCAACATAGCAGCCCTAAACATTGGGGTGCCTGTGTCTTGCTGATTTTTAGTTTTCCCAATTTATACGCCCATGAGTGGACGTGCCCTATGCTCCCTAAGCTGTGTTTTTTCGATGTTTCAGAACACACCGTACACTTCTCTAGATTGGCTGTTGGCAATTTACATCCCGCCCATCAGCGTAGCAAGGCTGCCATTTCTCCATGGCCTGTCCTGCATTTCTGGTTTTGACACTTTTTGCAGCATGGCCCTTTTGACCGATGGGAAGCGAGACCTCTTTGTAGCGCTGATTTGCCTTTCCAGGTTGCTTGGTTGGCCAAAAAGGGCGTATGCGTTTTTTCCTGAATATATTCAGGAAAAAACGCATACGCCCTTTTTGGCCAAGGGCATCATTGTCGACGTTTTGCCGCTTTTCATGTGCTTTAAAGGCGATTCGAATCTACCTCCTGAAATCTGCTTCCTGCAATTCTGCCTTGCTTTCAAATCCTCTTCGTTGCCTTCCCTCAATATATCTGTGGATGAGAGTTATCATTTATAACTCTGCGGGTTTGTGAATTGCAGTGTCCCTGAGCTCCATTTTTCAACTCGCTTTTTTGGGAGCTGGCCGCAAAAGCGCGGGATTTCCTCAGGCCCTATTCTGGTTCCTGGAGGCAGGCAGAGCCTGTGGTTAATTCTTCTTCCTGATGGGAAAATAGAGTGACCTGTGCCTGTCCCAACACCTAGATCTAGTCTCTCATTGGTTGCCCCTCTTCCCGTTCATCCTCAGGACAAATTGCAACCTGTAGGGAACAGGAGCTTAAAGGTGCTGATTCTCCAAGTAGGGAGATTGCTAGTAAAGTAGCTGGAAAGGCGAACCCGAGCACAAGGAGATGAGAAATTGGGTGCGTTTTAGAAACCTTTCAAAATCACACGGTGCACCATCTTCTGGGTTTCTCATGCATGTTTTCGATGTAGGAAGATGCCCTTGAACCTGGAGATTTGGGACCCATGGGATGGGTACCACACAGTATTACTTTAAAGGGTCTGCGTTTGCTCACCCAACCTCACCCAACCTCTAAGCCCCAAGAGTGTCCACCCTTATGTCTCATCCAGCTGTGGGTCTAGATATGGTCAATCCAGGTTGCATCACAGCCTCTGAACGAATTTTGTAAGAATTTCTCTCTCTTTCACTGTCTTTGTTTTACGGGTTTTTAAAAGTAATTTATTTTTATAATGGGGTTTAGCTGCTTTTCACGGCTGTGTTTATGCAGCTTTACACCCACTTGACACACTTCCAGAGAGATATCAATACATAGGTTTTACGATTCTTACTAGTCACATATATTCTTGTGCGGTGAATAGGGGTTGTTGAGTCCAGTTCACTGAGCAAAGAGTAGGTCTTGTCTATTACATATTGGGTGTATGGAACAGTATCTGAGCAAATTTGAAACCCTTGTTTTATGCATCACCCCACCTCACCTTTCCCGTTAAGCAGCCATAGTGTGTTTTCTAAACGTGTGACTCTGTTCTGTTTTGTAATTCAGTTCAAGTGTAGCGGTTTTTACATTCCCTCTATAAGTGATATCTTATGATAAGTGTCTTTTTCTGTGTGACTTATTTCACTTAGAATCGTCATACCTAAATCCACTCATCTTGCTTCTACTAGCCTTATGACATTGATTTCATGTCTGAGTGATATTCCTTTGTACATAAGGACCACAACTTCTTTATCCATTTTTCTCTTTCCTGGGACATTTAAGGTGTCATGAAGTGGAGGTTCTTGTCAACATAGCAGCCCTAAACATTGGGGTGCCTGTGTCTTGCTGATTTTTAGTTTTCCCAATTTATACGCCCATGAGTGGACGTGCCCTATGCTCCCTAAGCTGTGTTTTTTCGATGTTTCAGGACACACCGTACACTTCTCTAGAGTGGCTGTTGGCAATTTACATCCCGCCCATCAGCGTAGCAAGGCTGCCATTTCTCCATGGCCTGTCCTGCATTTCTGGTTTTGACACTTTTTGCAGCATGGCCCTTTTGACCGATGGGAAGCGAGACCTCTTTGTAGCGCTGATTTGCCTTTCCAGGTTGCTTGGTTGGCCAAAAAGGGCGTATGCGTTTTTTCCTGAATATATTCAGGAAAAAACGCATACGCCCTTTTTGGCCAAGGGCATCATTGTCGACGTTTTGCCGCTTTTCATGTGCTTTAAAGGCGATTCGAATCTACCTCCTGAAATCTGCTTCCTGCAATTCTGCCTTGCTTTCAAATCCTCTTCGTTGCCTTCCCTCAATATATCTGTGGATGAGAGTTATCATTTATAACTCTGCGGGTTTGTGAATTGCAGTGTCCCTGAGCTCCATTTTTCAACTCGCTTTTTTGGGAGCTGGCCACAAAAGCGCGAGATTGCCTCAGGCCTTATTCTGGTTCCTGGCGGCAGGCTGAGCCTGTGGTTAATTCTTCTTCCTGATGGGAAAATAGAGTGACCTGTGCCTGTCCCAACACCTAGATCTAGTCTCTCATTGGTTGCCCCTCTTCCCGTTCATCCTCAGGACAAATTGCAACCTGTAGGGAACAGGAGCTTAAAGGTGCTGATTCTCCAAGTAGGGAGATTGCTAGTAAAGTAGCTGGAAAGGCGAACCCTAGCACAAGGAGATGAGAAATGGGGTGCATTTTAGAAACCTTTCAAAATCACACGGTGTACCATCTTCTGGGTTTCTCATGCATGTTTTCGATGTAGGAAGATGCCCTTGAACCTGGAGATTTGGGACCCATGGGATGGGTACCACGCAGTATTACTTTAAAGGGTCTGAGTTTGCTCTCCCAACCTCACCCAACCTCTCAGCCCCAAGAGTGTCCACCCTTATGTCTCATCCAGGTGTGGGTCTAGATATGGTCAATCCAGGTTGCATCACAGCCCCTGAACGAATTTTGTAAGAATTTCTCTCTCTTTCACTGTCTTTGTTTTACGGGTTTTTAAAAGTAATTTATTTTTATAATGGGGTTTAGCTGCTTTTCACGGCTGTGTTTATGCGGCTTTACACCCACTTGGCTCACTTCCAGAGAGATATCAATACATAGGTTTTACGATTCTTACTAGTCAGATATATTCTTGTGCGGTGAATAGGGGGTGTTGAGTCCAGTTCACTGAGCAAGGAGTAGGTCTTGTCTATTACATATTGGGTGTATGGAACGGTATCTGAGCGAATTTGAAACCCTTGTTTTATGCATCACCCCACCTCACCTTTCCCGTTAAGCAGCCATAGTGTGTTTTCTAAACGTGTGACTCTGTTCTGTTTTGTAATTCAGTTCAAGTGTAGCGGTTTTTACATTCCCTCTATAAGTGATAGCTTATGATAAGTGTCTTTTTCTGTGTGACTTATTTCACTTAGAATCGTCATACCTAAATCCACTCATCTTGCTTCTACTAGCCTTATGACATTGATTTCATGTCTGAGGGATATTCCTTTGTACATAAGGACCACAACTTCTTTATCCATTTATCTCTTTCCTGGGATATTTAAGGTGTCATGAAGTGGAGGTTCTTGTCAACATAGCAGCCCTAAACATTGGGGTGCCTGTGTATTGCTGATTTTTAGTTTTCCCAATTTATACGCCCATGAGTGGATGTGCCCTATGCTCCCTAAGCTGTGTTTTTTCGATGTTTCAGGACACACCGTACACTTCTCCAGAGTGGCTTTTGGCAATTTACATCCCGCCCATTAGCGTAGCAAGGCTGCCATTTCTCCATGGCCTGTACTGCATTTCTGGTTTTGTCACTTTTTGCAGCATGGCCCTTTTGACCGATGGGAAGCGAGACTTCTTTGTAGCGCTGATTTGCATTTCCAGGTTGCTTGGTTGGCCAAAAAGGGCGTATGCGTTTTTTCCTGAATATATTCAGGAAAAAACGCTTACGCCCTTTTTGGCCAAGGGCATCACTGTCGACGTTTTGCCACTTTTCATGTGCTTTAATGGCGATTCGAATCTACCTCCTGAAACCTGTTTCCTGCAATTCTGCCTTGCTTTCAAATCCTCTTCGTTGCCTTCCCTCAATATATCTGTGGATGAGAGTTATCATTTATAACTCTGCAGGTTTGTGAATTGCAGTGCCCCTGAGCTCCATTTTTCAATTCGCTTTTTTGGGAGCTGGCCGCAAAAGCACGGGATTGCCTCAGGCCCTATTCTGGTTCCCGGCGGCAGGATGAGCCTGTGTTTAATTCTTCTTCCTGATGGGAAATTAGAGTGACCTGTGCCTGTCCCAACACCTAGATCTAGTCTCTCATTGGTTGCCCCTCTTCCCGTTCATCCTCAGGACAAATTGCAACCTGTAGGGAACAGGAGCTTAAAGGTGCTGATTCTCCAAGTAGGGAGATTGCTAGTAAAGTAGCTGGAAAGGCGAACCCGAGCACAAGGAGATGAGAAATTGGGTGCGTTTTAGAAACCTTTCAAAATCACACGGTGTACCATCTTCTGGGTTTCTCATGCATGTTTTCGATGTAGGAAGATGCCCTTGAACCTGGAGATTTGGGACCCATGGGATGGGTACCACACAGTATTACTTTAAAGGGTCTGCGTTTGCTCACCCAACCTCACCCAACCTCTAAGCCCCAAGAGTGTCCACCCTTATGTCTCATCCAGCTGTGGGTCTAGATATGGTCAATCCAGGTTGCATCACAGCCTGTGAACGAATTTTGTAAGAATTTCTCTCTCTTTCACTGTCTTTGTTTTACGGGTTTTTAAAAGTAATTTATTTTTATAATGGGGTTTAGCTGCTTTTCACGGCTGTGTTTATGCGGCTTTACACCCACTTGACTCACTTCCAGACAGATATCAATATATAGGTTTTAAGATTCTTACTAGTCACATATATTCTTGTGCGGTGAATAGGGGGTGTTGAGTCCAGTTCACTGAGCAAGGAGTAGGTCTTGTCTATTACATATTGGGTGTATGGAACGGTATCTGAGCGAATTTGAAACCCTTGTTTTATGCATCACCCCACCTCACCTTTCCCGTTAAGCAGCCATAGTGTGTTTTCTAAACGTGTGACTCTGTTCTGTTTTGTAATTCAGTTCAAGTGTAGCGGTTTTTACATTCCCTCTATAAGTGATATCTTATGATAAGTGTCTTTTTCTGTGTGACTTATTTCACTTAGAATCGTCATACCTAAATCCACTCATCTTGCTTCTACTAGCCTTATGACATTGATTTCATGTCTGAGTGATATTCCTTTGTACATAAGGACCACAACTTCTTTATCCATTTTTCTCTTTCCTGGGATATTTAAGGTGTCATGAAGTGGAGGTTCTTGTCAACATAGCAGCCCTAAACATTGGGGTGCCTGTGTCTTGCTGATTTTTAGTTTTCCCAATTTATACGCCCATGAGTGGACGTGCCCTATGCTCCCTAAGCTGTGTTTTTTCGATGTTTCAGGACACACCGTACACTTCTCTAGAGTGGCTGTTGGCAATTTACATCCCGCCCATCAGCGTAGCAAGGCTGCCATTTCTCCATGGCCTGTCCTGCATTTCTGGTTTTGACACTTTTTGCAGCATGGCCCTTTTGACCGATGGGAAGCGAGACCTCTTTGTAGCGCTGATTTGCCTTTCCAGGTTGCTTGGTTGGCCAAAAAGGGCGTATGCGTTTTTTCCTGAATATATTCAGGAAAAAACGCATACGCCCTTTTTGGCCAAGGGCATCATTGTCGACGTTTTGCCGCTTTTCATGTGCTTTAAAGGCGATTCGAATCTACCTCCTGAAATCTGCTTCCTGCAATTCTGCCTTGCTTTCAAATCCTCTTCGTTGCCTTCCCTCAATATATCTGTGGATGAGAGTTATCATTTATAACTCTGCGGGTTTGTGAATTGCAGTGTCCCTGAGCTCCATTTTTCAACTCGCTTTTTTGGGAGCTGGCCACAAAAGCGCGAGATTGCCTCAGGCCTTATTCTGGTTCCTGGCGGCAGGCTGAGCCTGTGGTTAATTCTTCTTCCTGATGGGAAAATAGAGTGACCTGTGCCTCTACCAACACCTAGATCTAGTCTCTCATTGGTTGCCCCTCTTCCCGTTCATCCTCAGGACAAATTGCAACCTGTAGGGAACAGGAGCTTAAAGGTGCTGATTCTCCAAGTAGGGAGATTGCTAGTAAAGTAGCTGGAAAGGCGAACCCTAGCACAAGGAGATGAGAAATGGGGTGCGTTTTAGAAACCTTTCAAAATCACACGGTGTACCATCTTCTGGGTTTCTCATGCATGTTTTCGATGTAGGAAGATGCCCTTGAACCTGGAGATTTGGGACCCATGGGATGGGTACCACGCAGTATTACTTTAAAGGGTCTGAGTTTGCTCTCCCAACCTCACCCAACCTCTCAGCCCCAAGAGTGTCCACCCTTATGTCTCATCCAGGTGTGGGTCTAGTTATGGTCAATCCAGGTTGCATCACAGCCCCTGAACGAATTTTGTAAGAATTTCTCTCTCTTTCACTGTCTTTGTTTTACGGGTTTTTAAAAGTAATTTATTTTTATAATGGGGTTTAGCTGCTTTTCACGGCTGTGTTTATGCGGCTTTACACCCACTTGACTCACTTCCAGACAGATATCAATATATAGGTTTTAAGATTCTTACTAGTCACATATATTCTTGTGCGGTGAATAGGGGGTGTTGAGTCCAGTTCACTGAGCAAGGAGTAGGTCTTGTCTATTACATATTGGGTGTATGGAACGGTATCTGAGCGAATTTGAAACCCTTGTTTTATGCATCACCCCACCTCACCTTTCCCGTTAAGCAGCCATAGTGTGTTTTCTAAACGTGTGACTCTGTTCTGTTTTGTAATTCAGTTCAAGTGTAGCGGTTTTTACATTCCCTCTATAAGTGATAGCTTATGATAAGTGTCTTTTTCTGTGTGACTTATTTCACTTAGAATCGTCATACCTAAATCCACTCATCTTGCTTCTACTAGCCTTATGACATTGATTTCATGTCTGAGGGATATTCCTTTGTACATAAGGACCACAACTTCTTTATCCATTTTTCTCTTTCCTGGGATATTTAAGGTGTCATGAAGTGGAGGTTCTTGTCAACATAGCAGCCCTAAACATTGGGGTGCCTGTGTCTTGCTGATTTTTAGTTTTCCCAATTTATACGCCCATGAGTGGACGTGCCCTATGCTCCCTAAGCTGTGTTTTTTCGATGTTTCAGGACACACCGTACACTTCTCTAGAGTGGCTGTTGGCAATTTACATCCCGCCCATCAGCGTAGCAAGGCTGCCATTTCTCCATGGCCTGTCCTGCATTTCTGGTTTTGACACTTTTTGCAGCATGGCCCTTTTGACCGATGGGAAGCGAGACCTCTTTGTAGCGCTGATTTGCCTTTCCAGGTTGCTTGGTTGGCCAAAAAGGGCGTATGCGTTTTTTCCTGAATATATTCAGGAAAAAACGCATACGCCCTTTTTGGCCAAGGGCATCATTGTCGACGTTTTGCCGCTTTTCATGTGCTTTAAAGGCGATTCGAATCTACCTCCTGAAATCTGCTTCCTGCAATTCTGCCTTGCTTTCAAATCCTCTTCGTTGCCTTCCCTCAATATATCTGTGGATGAGAGTTATCATTTATAACTCTGCGGGTTTGTGAATTGCAGTGTCCCTGAGCTCCATTTTTCAACTCGCTTTTTTGGGAGCTGGCCACAAAAGCGCGAGATTGCCTCAGGCCTTATTCTGGTTCCTGGCGGCAGGCTGAGCCTGTGGTTAATTCTTCTTCCTGATGGGAAAATAGAGTGACCTGTGCCTCTACCAACACCTAGATCTAGTCTCTCATTGGTTGCCCCTCTTCCCGTTCATCCTCAGGACAAATTGCAACCTGTAGGGAACAGGAGCTTAAAGGTGCTGATTCTCCAAGTAGGGAGATTGCTAGTAAAGTAGCTGGAAAGGCGAACCCTAGCACAAGGAGATGAGAAATGGGGTGCGTTTTAGAAACCTTTCAAAATCACACGGTGTACCATCTTCTGGGTTTCTCATGCATGTTTTCGATGTAGGAAGATGCCCTTGAACCTGGAGATTTGGGACCCATGGGATGGGTACCACGCAGTATTACTTTAAAGGGTCTGAGTTTGCTCTCCCAACCTCACCCAACCTCTCAGCCCCAAGAGTGTCCACCCTTATGTCTCATCCAGGTGTGGGTCTAGTTATGGTCAATCCAGGTTGCATCACAGCCCCTGAACGAATTTTGTAAGAATTTCTCTCTCTTTCACTGTCTTTGTTTTACGGGTTTTTAAAAGTAATTTATTTTTATAATGGGGTTTAGCTGCTTTTCACGGCTGTGTTTATGCGGCTTTACACCCACTTGACTCACTTCCAGACAGATATCAATATATAGGTTTTAAGATTCTTACTAGTCACATATATTCTTGTGCGGTGAATAGGGGGTGTTGAGTCCAGTTCACTGAGCAAGGAGTAGGTCTTGTCTATTACATATTGGGTGTATGGAACGGTATCTGAACGAATTTGAAACCCTTGTTTTATGCATCACCCCACCTCACCTTTCCCGTTAAGCAGCCATAGTGTGTTTTCTAAACGTGTGACTCTGTTCTGTTTTGTAATTCAGTTCAAGTGTAGCGGTTTTTACATTCCCTCTATAAGTGATAGCTTATGATAAGTGTCTTTTTCTGTGTGACTTATTTCACTTAGAATCGTCATACCTAAATCCACTCATCTTGCTTCTACTAGCCTTATGACATTGATTTCATGTCTGAGGGATATTCCTTTGTACATAAGGACCACAACTTCTTTATTCATTATTCTCTTTCCTGGGATATTTAAGGTGTCATGAAGTGGAGGTTCTTGTCAACATAGCAGCCCTAAACATTGGGGTGCCTGTGTCTTGCTGATTTTTAGTTTTCCCAATTTATACGCCCATGAGTGGACGAGCCCTATGCTCCCTAAGCTGTGTTTTTTCGATGTTTCAGAACACACCGTACACTTCTCTAGAGTGGCTGTTGGCAATTTACATCCCGCCCATCAGCGTAGCAAGGCTGCCATTTCTCCATGGCGTGTCCTGCATTTCTGGTTTTGACACTTTTTGCAGCATGGCCCTTTTGACCGATGGGAAGCGAGACCTCTTTGTAGCGCTGATTTGCCTTTCCAGGTTGCTTGGTTGGCCAAAAAGGGCGTATGCGTTTTTTCCTGAATATATTCAGGAAAAAACGCATACGCCCTTTTTGGCCAAGGGCATCATTGTCGACGTTTTGCCGCTTTTCATGTGCTTTAAAGGCGATTCGAATCTACCTCCTGAAATCTGCTTCCTGCAATTCTGCCTTGCTTTCAAATCCTCTTCGTTGCCTTCCCTCAATATATCTGTGGATGAGAGTTATCATTTATAACTCTGCGGGTTTGTGAATTGCAGTGTCCCTGAGCTCCATTTTTCAACTCGCTTTTTTGGGAGCTGGCCGCAAAAGCGTGGGATTGCCTCAGGCCCTATTCTGGTTCCTGGAGGCAGGCAGAGCCTGTGGTTAATTCTTCTTCCTGATGGGAAAATAGAGTGACCTGTGCCTGTCCCAACACCTAGATCTAGTCTCTCATTGGTTGCCCCTCTTCCCGTTCATCCTCAGGACAAATTGCAACCTGTAGGGAACAGGAGCTTAAAGGTGCTGATTCTCCAAGTAGGGAGATTGCTAGTAAAGTAGCTGGAAAGGCGAACCCGAGCACAAGGAGATGAGAAATTGGGTGCGTTTTAGAAACCTTTCAAAATCACACGGTGCACCATCTTCTGGGTTTCTCATGCATGTTTTCGATGTAGGAAGATGCCCTTGAACCTGGAGATTTGGGACCCATGGGATGGGTACCACACAGTATTACTTTAAAGGGTCTGCGTTTGCTCACCCAACCTCACCCAACCTCTAAGCCCCAAGAGTGTCCACCCTTATGTCTCATCCAGCTGTGGGTCTAGATATGGTCAATCCAGGTTGCATCACAGCCTCTGAACGAATTTTGTAAGAATTTCTCTCTCTTTCACTGTCTTTGTTTTACGGGTTTTTAAAAGTAATTTATTTTTATAATGGGGTTTAGCTGCTTTTCACGGCTGTGTTTATGCAGCTTTACACCCACTTGACACACTTCCAGAGAGATATCAATACATAGGTTTTACGATTCTTACTAGTCACATATATTCTTGTGCGGTGAATAGGGGTTGTTGAGTCCAGTTCACTGAGCAAGGAGTAGGTCTTGTCTATTACATATTGGGTGTATGGAACAGTATCTGAGCGAATTTGAAACCCTTGTTTTATGCATCACCCCACCTCACCTTTCCCGTTAAGCAGCCATAGTGTGTTTTCTAAACGTGTGACTCTGTTCTGTTTTGTAATTCAGTTCAAGTGTAGCGGTTTTTACATTCCCTCTATAAGTGATATCTTATGATAAGTGTCTTTTTCTGTGTGACTTATTTCACTTAGAATCGTCATACCTAAATCCACTCATCTTGCTTCTACTAGCCTTATGACATTGATTTCATGTCTGAGTGATATTCCTTTGTACATAAGGACCACAACTTCTTTATCCATTTTTCTCTTTCCTGGGATATTTAAGGTGTCATGAAGTGGAGGTTCTTGTCAACATAGCAGCCCTAAACATTGGGGTGCCTGTGTCTTGCTGATTTTTAGTTTTCCCAATTTATACGCCCATGAGTGGACGTGCCCTATGCTCCCTAAGCTGTGTTTTTTCGATGTTTCAGGACACACCGTACACTTCTCTAGAGTGGCTGTTGGCAATTTACATCCCGCCCATCAGCGTAGCAAGGCTGCCATTTCTCCATGGCCTGTCCTGCATTTCTGGTTTTGACACTTTTTGCAGCATGGCCCTTTTGACCGATGGGAAGCGAGACCTCTTTGTAGCGCTGATTTGCCTTTCCAGGTTGCTTGGTTGGCCAAAAAGGGCGTATGCGTTTTTTCCTGAATATATTCAGGAAAAAACGCATACGCCCTTTTTGGCCAAGGGCATCATTGTCGACGTTTTGCCGCTTTTCATGTGCTTTAAAGGCGATTCGAATCTACCTCCTGAAATCTGCTTCCTGCAATTCTGCCTTGCTTTCAAATCCTCTTCGTTGCCTTCCCTCAATATATCTGTGGATGAGAGTTATCATTTATAACTCTGCGGGTTTGTGAATTGCAGTGTCCCTGAGCTCCATTTTTCAACTCGCTTTTTTGGGAGCTGGCCACAAAAGCGCGAGATTGCCTCAGGCCTTATTCTGGTTCCTGGCGGCAGGCTGAGCCTGTGGTTAATTCTTCTTCCTGATGGGAAAATAGAGTGACCTGTGCCTGTCCCAACACCTAGATCTAGTCTCTCATTGGTTGCCCCTCTTCCCGTTCATCCTCAGGACAAATTGCAACCTGTAGGGAACAGGAGCTTAAAGGTGCTGATTCTCCAAGTAGGGAGATTGCTAGTAAAGTAGCTGGAAAGGCGAACCCTAGCACAAGGAGAT
Organism: Eschrichtius robustus; assembly: GCF_028021215.1. Classification (NCBI taxonomy): domain Eukaryota; kingdom Metazoa; phylum Chordata; class Mammalia; order Artiodactyla; family Eschrichtiidae; genus Eschrichtius; species Eschrichtius robustus. The sequence goes on along the minus strand of NW_027175218.1, from coordinate 179,061 downwards.
GAGAAATGGGGTGCATTTTAGAAACCTTTCAAAATCACACGGTGTACCATCTTCTGGGTTTCTCATGCATGTTTTCGATGTAGGAAGATGCCCTTGAACCTGGAGATTTGGGACCCATGGGATGGGTACCACGCAGTATTACTTTAAAGGGTCTGAGTTTGCTCTCCCAACCTCACCCAACCTCTCAGCCCCAAGAGTGTCCACCCTTATGTCTCATCCAGGTGTGGGTCTAGATATGGTCAATCCAGGTTGCATCACAGCCCCTGAACGAATTTTGTAAGAATTTCTCTCTCTTTCACTGTCTTTGTTTTACGGGTTTTTAAAAGTAATTTATTTTTATAATGGGGTTTAGCTGCTTTTCACGGCTGTGTTTATGCGGCTTTACACCCACTTGGCTCACTTCCAGAGAGATATCAATACATAGGTTTTACGATTCTTACTAGTCAGATATATTCTTGTGCGGTGAATAGGGGGTGTTGAGTCCAGTTCACTGAGCAAGGAGTAGGTCTTGTCTATTACATATTGGGTGTATGGAACGGTATCTGAGCGAATTTGAAACCCTTGTTTTATGCATCACCCCACCTCACCTTTCCCGTTAAGCAGCCATAGTGTGTTTTCTAAACGTGTGACTCTGTTCTGTTTTGTAATTCAGTTCAAGTGTAGCGGTTTTTACATTCCCTCTATAAGTGATAGCTTATGATAAGTGTCTTTTTCTGTGTGACTTATTTCACTTAGAATCGTCATACCTAAATCCACTCATCTTGCTTCTACTAGCCTTATGACATTGATTTCATGTCTGAGGGATATTCCTTTGTACATAAGGACCACAACTTCTTTATCCATTTATCTCTTTCCTGGGATATTTAAGGTGTCATGAAGTGGAGGTTCTTGTCAACATAGCAGCCCTAAACATTGGGGTGCCTGTGTCTTGCTGATTTTTAGTTTTCCCAATTTATACGCCCATGAGTGGATGTGCCCTATGCTCCCTAAGCTGTGTTTTTTCGATGTTTCAGGACACACCGTACACTTCTCCAGAGTGGCTTTTGGCAATTTACATCCCGCCCATTAGCGTAGCAAGGCTGCCATTTCTCCATGGCCTGTACTGCATTTCTGGTTTTGTCACTTTTTGCAGCATGGCCCTTTTGACCGATGGGAAGCGAGATTTCTTTGTAGCGCTGATTTGCATTTCCAGGTTGCTTGGTTGGCCAAAAAGGGCGTATGCGTTTTTTCCTGAATATATTCAGGAAAAAACGCTTACGCCCTTTTTGGCCAAGGGCATCACTGTCGACGTTTTGCCACTTTTCATGTGCTTTAATGGCGATTCGAATCTACCTCCTGAAACCTGTTTCCTGCAATTCTGCCTTGCTTTCAAATCCTCTTCGTTGCCTTCCCTCAATATATCTGTGGATGAGAGTTATCATTTATAACTCTGCAGGTTTGTGAATTGCAGTGCCCCTGAGCTCCATTTTTCAATTCGCTTTTTTGGGAGCTGGCCGCAAAAGCACGGGATTGCCTCAGGCCCTATTCTGGTTCCCGGCGGCAGGATGAGCCTGTGTTTAATTCTTCTTCCTGATGGGAAATTAGAGTGACCTGTGCCTGTCCCAACACCTAGATCTAGTCTCTCATTGGTTGCCCCTCTTCCCGTTCATCCTCAGGACAAATTGCAACCTGTAGGGAACAGGAGCTTAAAGGTGCTGATTCTCCAAGTAGGGAGATTGCTAGTAAAGTAGCTGGAAAGGCGAACCCGAGCACAAGGAGATGAGAAATTGGGTGCGTTTTAGAAACCTTTCAAAATCACACGGTGTACCATCTTCTGGGTTTCTCATGCATGTTTTCGATGTAGGAAGATGCCCTTGAACCTGGAGATTTGGGACCCATGGGATGGGTACCACACAGTATTACTTTAAAGGGTCTGCGTTTGCTCACCCAACCTCACCCAACCTCTAAGCCCCAAGAGTGTCCACCCTTATGTCTCATCCAGCTGTGGGTCTAGATATGGTCAATCCAGGTTGCATCACAGCCTCTGAACGAATTTTGTAAGAATTTCTCTCTCTTTCACTGTCTTTGTTTTACGGGTTTTTAAAAGTAATTTATTTTTATAATGGGGTTTAGCTGCTTTTCACGGCTGTGTTTATGCGGCTTTACACCCACTTGACTCACTTCCAGACAGATATCAATATATAGGTTTTAAGATTCTTACTAGTCACATATATTCTTGTGCGGTGAATAGGGGGTGTTGAGTCCAGTTCACTGAGCAAGGAGTAGGTCTTGTCTATTACATATTGGGTGTATGGAACGGTATCTGAGCGAATTTGAAACCCTTGTTTTATGCATCACCCCACCTCACCTTTCCCGTTAAGCAGCCATAGTGTGTTTTCTAAACGTGTGACTCTGTTCTGTTTTGTAATTCAGTTCAAGTGTAGCGGTTTTTACATTCCCTCTATAAGTGATATCTTATGATAAGTGTCTTTTTCTGTGTGACTTATTTCACTTAGAATCGTCATACCTAAATCCACTCATCTTGCTTCTACTAGCCTTATGACATTGATTTCATGTCTGAGTGATATTCCTTTGTACATAAGGACCACAACTTCTTTATCCATTTTTCTCTTTCCTGGGATATTTAAGGTGTCATGAAGTGGAGGTTCTTGTCAACATAGCAGCCCTAAACATTGGGGTGCCTGTGTCTTGCTGATTTTTAGTTTTCCCAATTTATACGCCCATGAGTGGACGTGCCCTATGCTCCCTAAGCTGTGTTTTTTCGATGTTTCAGGACACACCGTACACTTCTCTAGAGTGGCTGTTGGCAATTTACATCCCGCCCATCAGCGTAGCAAGGCTGCCATTTCTCCATGGCCTGTCCTGCATTTCTGGTTTTGACACTTTTTGCAGCATGGCCCTTTTGACCGATGGGAAGCGAGACCTCTTTGTAGCGCTGATTTGCCTTTCCAGGTTGCTTGGTTGGCCAAAAAGGGCGTATGCGTTTTTTCCTGAATATATTCAGGAAAAAACGCATACGCCCTTTTTGGCCAAGGGCATCATTGTCGACGTTTTGCCGCTTTTCATGTGCTTTAAAGGCGATTCGAATCTACCTCCTGAAATCTGCTTCCTGCAATTCTGCCTTGCTTTCAAATCCTCTTCGTTGCCTTCCCTCAATATATCTGTGGATGAGAGTTATCATTTATAACTCGGCGGGTTTGTGAATTGCAGTGTCCCTGAGCTCCATTTTTCAACTCGCTTTTTTGGGAGCTGGCCACAAAAGCGCGAGATTGCCTCAGGCCTTATTCTGGTTCCTGGCGGCAGGCTGAGCCTGTGGTTAATTCTTCTTCCTGATGGGAAAATAGAGTGACCTGTGCCTCTACCAACACCTAGATCTAGTCTCTCATTGGTTGCCCCTCTTCCCGTTCATCCTCAGGACAAATTGCAACCTGTAGGGAACAGGAGCTTAAAGGTGCTGATTCTCCAAGTAGGGAGATTGCTAGTAAAGTAGCTGGAAAGGCGAACCCTAGCACAAGGAGATGAGAAATGGGGTGCGTTTTAGAAACCTTTCAAAATCACACGGTGTACCATCTTCTGGGTTTCTCATGCATGTTTTCGATGTAGGAAGATGCCCTTGAACCTGGAGATTTGGGACCCATGGGATGGGTACCACGCAGTATTACTTTAAAGGGTCTGAGTTTGCTCTCCCAACCTCACCCAACCTCTCAGCCCCAAGAGTGTCCACCCTTATGTCTCATCCAGGTGTGGGTCTAGTTATGGTCAATCCAGGTTGCATCACAGCCCCTGAACGAATTTTGTAAGAATTTCTCTCTCTTTCACTGTCTTTGTTTTACGGGTTTTTAAAAGTAATTTATTTTTATAATGGGGTTTAGCTGCTTTTCACGGCTGTGTTTATGCGGCTTTACACCCACTTGACTCACTTCCAGACAGATATCAATACATAGGTTTTACGATTCTTACTAGTCAGATATATTCTTGTGCGGTGAATAGGGGGTGTTGAGTCCAGTTCACTGAGCAAGGAGTAGGTCTTGTCTATTACATATTGGGTGTATGGAACGGTATCTGAGCGAATTTGAAACCCTTGTTTTATGCATCACCCCACCTCACCTTTCCCGTTAAGCAGCCATAGTGTGTTTTCTAAACGTGTGACTCTGTTCTGTTTTGTAATTCAGTTCAAGTGTAGCGGTTTTTACATTCCCTCTATAAGTGATAGCTTATGATAAGTGTCTTTTTCTGTGTGACTTATTTCACTTAGAATCGTCATACCTAAATCCACTCATCTTGCTTCTACTAGCCTTATGACATTGATTTCATGTCTGAGGGATATTCCTTTGTACATAAGGACCACAACTTCTTTATCCATTTATCTCTTTCCTGGGATATTTAAGGTGTCATGAAGTGGAGGTTCTTGTCAACATAGCAGCCCTAAACATTGGGGTGCCTGTGTCTTGCTGATTTTTAGTTTTCCCAATTTATACGCCCATGAGTGGACGTGCCCTATGCTCCCTAAGCTGTGTTTTTTCGATGTTTCAGGACACACCGTACACTTCTCTAGAGTGGCTGTTGGCAATTTACATCCCGCCCATCAGCGTAGCAAGGCTGCCATTTCTCCATGGCCTGTCCTGCATTTCTGGTTTTGACACTTTTTGCAGCATGGCCCTTTTGACCGATGGGAAGCGAGACCTCTTTGTAGCGCTGATTTGCCTTTCCAGGTTGCTTGGTTGGCCAAAAAGGGCGTATGCGTTTTTTCCTGAATATATTCAGGAAAAAACGCATACGCCCTTTTTGGCCAAGGGCATCATTGTCGACGTTTTGCCGCTTTTCATGTGCTTTAAAGGCGATTCGAATCTACCTCCTGAAATCTGCTTCCTGCAATTCTGCCTTGCTTTCAAATCCTCTTCGTTGCCTTCCCTCAATATATCTGTGGATGAGAGTTATCATTTATAACTCTGCGGGTTTGTGAATTGCAGTGTCCCTGAGCTCCATTTTTCAACTCGCTTTTTTGGGAGCTGGCCACAAAAGCGCGAGATTGCCTCAGGCCTTATTCTGGTTCCTGGCGGCAGGCTGAGCCTGTGGTTAATTCTTCTTCCTGATGGGAAAATAGAGTGACCTGTGCCTCTACCAACACCTAGATCTAGTCTCTCATTGGTTGCCCCTCTTCCCGTTCATCCTCAGGACAAATTGCAACCTGTAGGGAACAGGAGCTTAAAGGTGCTGATTCTCCAAGTAGGGAGATTGCTAGTAAAGTAGCTGGAAAGGCGAACCCTAGCACAAGGAGATGAGAAATGGGGTGCGTTTTAGAAACCTTTCAAAATCACACGGTGTACCATCTTCTGGGTTTCTCATGCATGTTTTCGATGTAGGAAGATGCCCTTGAACCTGGAGATTTGGGACCCATGGGATGGGTACCACGCAGTATTACTTTAAAGGGTCTGAGTTTGCTCTCCCAACCTCACCCAACCTCTCAGCCCCAAGAGTGTCCACCCTTATGTCTCATCCAGGTGTGGGTCTAGTTATGGTCAATCCAGGTTGCATCACAGCCCCTGAACGAATTTTGTAAGAATTTCTCTCTCTTTCACTGTCTTTGTTTTACGGGTTTTTAAAAGTAATTTATTTTTATAATGGGGTTTAGCTGCTTTTCACGGCTGTGTTTATGCGGCTTTACACCCACTTGACTCACTTCCAGACAGATATCAATACATAGGTTTTACGATTCTTACTAGTCAGATATATTCTTGTGCGGTGAATAGGGGGTGTTGAGTCCAGTTCACTGAGCAAGGAGTAGGTCTTGTCTATTACATATTGGGTGTATGGAACGGTATCTGAGCGAATTTGAAACCCTTGTTTTATGCATCACCCCACCTCACCTTTCCCGTTAAGCAGCCATAGTGTGTTTTCTAAACGTGTGACTCTGTTCTGTTTTGTAATTCAGTTCAAGTGTAGCGGTTTTTACATTCCCTCTATAAGTGATAGCTTATGATAAGTGTCTTTTTCTGTGTGACTTATTTCACTTAGAATCGTCATACCTAAATCCACTCATCTTGCTTCTACTAGCCTTATGACATTGATTTCATGTCTGAGGGATATTCCTTTGTACATAAGGACCACAACTTCTTTATCCATTTATCTCTTTCCTGGGATATTTAAGGTGTCATGAAGTGGAGGTTCTTGTCAACATAGCAGCCCTAAACATTGGGGTGCCTGTGTCTTGCTGATTTTTAGTTTTCCCAATTTATACGCCCATGAGTGGATGTGCCCTATGCTCCCTAAGCTGTGTTTTTTCGATGTTTCAGGACACACCGTACACTTCTCCAGAGTGGCTTTTGGCAATTTACATCCCGCCCATTAGCGTAGCAAGGCTGCCATTTCTCCATGGCCTGTACTGCATTTCTGGTTTTGTCACTTATTGCAGCATGGCCCTTTTGACCGATGGGAAGCGAGACTTCTTTGTTGCACTGATTTGCCTTTCCAGGTTGCTTGGTTGGCCAAAAAGGGCGTATGCGTTTTTTCCTGAATATATTCAGGAAAAAACGCTTACGCCCTTTTTGGCCAAGGGCATCACTGTCGACGTTTTGCCACTTTTCATGTGCTTTAAAGGCGATTCGAATCTACCTCCTGAAACCTGTTTCCTGCAATTCTGCCTTGCTTTCAAATCCTCTTCGTTGCCTTCCCTCAATATATCTGTGGATGAGAGTTATCATTTATAACTCTGCGGGTTTGTGAATTGCAGTGTCCCTGAGCTCCATTTTTCAACTCGCTTTTTTGGGAGCTGGCCGCAAAAGCGCGGGATTGCCTCAGGCCCTATTCTGGTTCCTGGAGGCAGGCAGAGCCTGTGGTTAATTCTTCTTCCTGATGGGAAAATAGAGTGACCTGTGCCTGTCCCAACACCTAGATCTAGTCTCTCATTGGTTGCCCCTCTTCCCGTTCATCCTCAGGACAAATTGCAACCTGTAGGGAACAGGAGCTTAAAGGTGCTGATTCTCCAAGTAGGGAGATTGCTAGTAAAGTAGCTGGAAAGGCGAACCCGAGCACAAGGAGATGAGAAATTGGGTGCGTTTTAGAAACCTTTCAAAATCACACGGTGCACCATCTTCTGGGTTTCTCATGCATGTTTTCGATGTAGGAAGATGCCCTTGAACCTGGAGATTTGGGACCCATGGGATGGGTACCACACAGTATTACTTTAAAGGGTCTGCGTTTGCTCACCCAACCTCACCCAACCTCTAAGCCCCAAGAGTGTCCACCCTTATGTCTCATCCAGCTGTGGGTCTAGATATGGTCAATCCAGGTTGCATCACAGCCTCTGAACGAATTTTGTAAGAATTTCTCTCTCTTTCACTGTCTTTGTTTTACGGGTTTTTAAAAGTAATTTATTTTTATAATGGGGTTTAGCTGCTTTTCACGGCTGTGTTTATGCAGCTTTACACCCACTTGACACACTTCCAGAGAGATATCAATACATAGGTTTTACGATTCTTACTAGTCACATATATTCTTGTGCGGTGAATAGGGGTTGTTGAGTCCAGTTCACTGAGCAAGGAGTAGGTCTTGTCTATTACATATTGGGTGTATGGAACAGTATCTGAGCGAATTTGAAACCCTTGTTTTATGCATCACCCCACCTCACCTTTCCCGTTAAGCAGCCATAGTGTGTTTTCTAAACGTGTGACTCTGTTCTGTTTTGTAATTCAGTTCAAGTGTAGCGGTTTTTACATTCCCTCTATAAGTGATATCTTATGATAAGTGTCTTTTTCTGTGTGACTTATTTCACTTAGAATCGTCATACCTAAATCCACTCATCTTGCTTCTACTAGCCTTATGACATTGATTTCATGTCTGAGTGATATTCCTTTGTACATAAGGACCACAACTTCTTTATCCATTTTTCTCTTTCCTGGGATATTTAAGGTGTCATGAAGTGGAGGTTCTTGTCAACATAGCAGCCCTAAACATTGGGGTGCCTGTGTCTTGCTGATTTTTAGTTTTCCCAATTTATACGCCCATGAGTGGACGTGCCCTATGCTCCCTAAGCTGTGTTTTTTCGATGTTTCAGGACACACCGTACACTTCTCTAGAGTGGCTGTTGGCAATTTACATCCCGCCCATCAGCGTAGCAAGGCTGCCATTTCTCCATGGCCTGTCCTGCATTTCTGGTTTTGACACTTTTTGCAGCATGGCCCTTTTGACCGATGGGAAGCGAGACCTCTTTGTAGCGCTGATTTGCCTTTCCAGGTTGCTTGGTTGGCCAAAAAGGGCGTATGCGTTTTTTCCTGAATATATTCAGGAAAAAACGCATACGCCCTTTTTGGCCAAGGGCATCATTGTCGACGTTTTGCCGCTTTTCATGTGCTTTAAAGGCGATTCGTATCTACCTCCTGAAATCTGCTTCCTGCAATTCTGCCTTGCTTTCAAATCCTCTTCGTTGCCTTCCCTCAATATATCTGTGGATGAGAGTTATCATTTATAACTCTGCGGGTTTGTGAATTGCAGTGTCCCTGAGCTCCATTTTTCAACTCGCTTTTTTGGGAGCTGGCCACAAAAGCGCGAGATTGCCTCAGGCCTTATTCTGGTTCCTGGCGGCAGGCTGAGCCTGTGGTTAATTCTTCTTCCTGATGGGAAAATAGAGTGACCTGTGCCTGTCCCAACACCTAGATCTAGTCTCTCATTGGTTGCCCCTCTTCCCGTTCATCCTCAGGACAAATTGCAACCTGTAGGGAACAGGAGCTTAAAGGTGCTGATTCTCCAAGTAGGGAGATTGCTAGTAAAGTAGCTGGAAAGGCGAACCCTAGCACAAGGAGATGAGAAATGGGGTGCATTTTAGAAACCTTTCAAAATCACACGGTGTACCATCTTCTGGGTTTCTCATGCATGTTTTCGATGTAGGAAGATGCCCTTGAACCTGGAGATTTGGGACCCATGGGATGGGTACCACGCAGTATTACTTTAAAGGGTCTGAGTTTGCTCTCCCAACCTCACCCAACCTCTCAGCCCCAAGAGTGTCCACCCTTATGTCTCATCCAGGTGTGGGTCTAGATATGGTCAATCCAGGTTGCATCACAGCCCCTGAACGAATTTTGTAAGAATTTCTCTCTCTTTCACTGTCTTTGTTTTACGGGTTTTTAAAAGTAATTTATTTTTATAATGGGGTTTAGCTGCTTTTCACGGCTGTGTTTATGCGGCTTTACACCCACTTGGCTCACTTCCAGAGAGATATCAATACATAGGTTTTACGATTCTTACTAGTCAGATATATTCTTGTGCGGTGAATAGGGGGTGTTGAGTCCAGTTCACTGAGCAAGGAGTAGGTCTTGTCTATTACATATTGGGTGTATGGAACGGTATCTGAGCGAATTTGAAACCCTTGTTTTATGCATCACCCCACCTCACCTTTCCCGTTAAGCAGCCATAGTGTGTTTTCTAAACGTGTGACTCTGTTCTGTTTTGTAATTCAGTTCAAGTGTAGCGGTTTTTACATTCCCTCTATAAGTGATAGCTTATGATAAGTGTCTTTTTCTGTGTGACTTATTTCACTTAGAATCGTCATACCTAAATCCACTCATCTTGCTTCTACTAGCCTTATGACATTGATTTCATGTCTGAGGGATATTCCTTTGTACATAAGGACCACAACTTCTTTATCCATTTATCTCTTTCCTGGGATATTTAAGGTGTCATGAAGTGGAGGTTCTTGTCAACATAGCAGCCCTAAACATTGGGGTGCCTGTGTCTTGCTGATTTTTAGTTTTCCCAATTTATACGCCCATGAGTGGACGTGCCCTATGCTCCCTAAGCTGTGTTTTTTCGATGTTTCAGGACACACCGTACACTTCTCCAGAGTGGCTTTTGGCAATGTACATCCCGCCCATCAGCGTAGCAAGGCTGCCATTTCTCCATGGCCTGTACTGCATTTCTGGTTTTGACACTTTTTGCAGCATGGCCCTTTTGACCGATGGGAAGCGAGACTTCTTTGTAGCGCTGATTTGCCTTTCCAGGTTGCTTGGTTGGCCAAAAAGGGCGTATGCGTTATTTCCTGAATATATTCAGGAAAAAACGCATACGCCCTTTTTGGCCAAGGGCATCATTGTCGACGTTTTGCCGCTTTTCATGTGCTTTAAAGGCGATTCGAATCTACCTCCTGAAATCTGTTTCCTGCAATTCTGCCTTGCTTTCAAATCCTCTTCGTTGCCTTCCCTCAATATATCTGTGGATGAGAGTTATCACTTATAACTCTGCGGGTTTGTGAATTGCAGTGTCCCTGAGCTCCATTTTTCAACTCGCTTTTTTGGGAGCTGGCCGCAAAAGCGCGGGATTGCCTCAGGCCCTATTCTGGTTCCTGGCGGCAGGCTGAGCCTGTGGTTAATTCTTCTTCCTGATGGGAAAATAGAGTGACCTGGGCCTGTCCCAACACCTAGATCTAGTCTCTCATTGGTTGCCCCTCTTCCCGTTCATCCTCAGGACAAATTGCAACCTGTAGGGAACAGGAGCTTAAAGGTGCTGATTCTCCAAGTAGGGAGATTGCTAGTAAAGTAGCTGGAAAGGCGAACCCGAGCAGAAGGAGATGAGAAATTGGGTGCGTTTTAGAAACCTTTCAAAATCACACGGTGTACCATCTTCTGGGTTTCTCATGCATGTTTTCGATGTAGGAAGATGCCCTTGAACCTGGAGATTTGGGACCCATGGGATGGGTACCACACAGTATTACTTTAAAGGGTCTGCGTTTGCTCACCCAACCTCACCCAAACTCTAAGCCCCAAGAGTGTCCACCCTTATGTCTCATCCAGCTGTGGGTCTAGATATGGTCAATCCAGGTTGCATCACAGCCTCTGAACGAATTTTGTAAGAATTTCTCTCTCTTTCACTGTCTTTGTTTTACGGGTTTTTAAAAGTAATTTATTTTTATAATGGGGTTTAGCTGCTTTTCACGGCTGTGTTTATGCGGCTTTACACCCACTTGACTCACTTCCAGACAGATATCAATACATAGGTTTTAAGATTCTTACTAGTCACATATATTCTTGTTCGGTGAATAGGGGGTGTTGAGTCCAGTTCACTGAGCAAGGGGTAGGTCTTGTCTATTACATATTGGGTGTATGGAACGGTATCTGAGCGAATTTGAAACCCTTGTTTTATGCATCACCCCACCTCACCTTTCCCGTTAAGCAGCCATAGTGTGTTTTCTAAACGTGTGACTCTGTTCTGTTTTGTAATTCAGTTCAGGTGTAGCGGTTTTTACATTCCCTCTATAAGTGATAGCTTATGATAAGTGTCTTTTTCTGTGTCACTTATTTCACTTAGAATCGTCATACCTAAATCCACTCATCTTGCTTCTACTAGCCTTATGACATTGATTTCATGTCTGAGTGATATTCCTTTGTACATAAGGACCACAACTTCTTTATCCATTTTTCTCTTTCCTGGGATATTTAAGGTGTCATGAAGTGGAGGTTCTTGTCAACATAGCAGCCCTAAACATTGGGGTGCCTGTGTCTTGCTGATTTTTAGTTTTCCCAATTTATACGCCCATGAGTGGACTTGCCCTATGCTCCCTAAGCTGTGTTTTTTCGATGTTTCAGGACACACCGTACACTTCTCCAGAGTGGCTTTTGGCAATTTACATCCCGCCCATCAGCATAGCAAGGCTGCCATTTCTCCATGGCCTGTACTGCATTTCTGGTTTTGACACTTTTTGCAGCATGGCCCTTTTGACCGATGGGAAGCGAGACCTCTTTGTAGCGCTGATTTGCCTTTCCAGGTTGCTTGGTTGGCCAAAAAGGGCGTATGCGTTTTTTCCTGAATATATTCAGGAAAAAACGCATACGCCCTTTTTGGCCAAGGGCGTCATTGTCGACGTTTTGCCGCTTTTCATGTGCTTTAAAGGCCATTCGAATCTACCTCCTGAAATCTCTTTCCTGCAATTCTGCCTTGCTTTCAAATCCTCTTCGTTGCCTTCCCTCAATATATCTGTGGATGAGAGTTATCATTTATAACTCTGCGGGTTTGTGAATTGCAGTGTCCCTGAGCTCCATTTTTCAACTCGCTTTTTTGGGAGCTGGCCGCAAAAGCGCGGGATTGCCTCAGGCCCTATTCTGGTTCCTGGAGGCAGGCAGAGCCTGTGGTTAATTCTTCTTACTGATGGGAAAATAGAGTGACCTGTGCCTGTCCCAACACCTAGATCTAGTCTCTCATTGGTTGCCCCTCTTCCCGTTCATCCTCAGGACAAATTGCAACCTGTAGGGAACAGGAGCTTAAAGGTGCTGATTCTCCAAGTAGGGAGATTGCTAGTAAAGTAGCTGGAAAGGCGAACCCGAGCACAAGGAGATGAGAAATTGGGTGCGTTTTAGAAACCTTTCAAAATCACACGGTGCACCATCTTCTGGGTTTCTCATGCATGTTTTCGATGTAGGAAGATGCCCTTGAACCTGGAGATTTGGGACCCATGGGATGGGTACCACGCAGTATTACTTTAAAGGGTCTGTGTTTGCTCACCCAACCTCACCCAACCTCTAAGCCCCAAGAGTGTCCACCCTTATGTCTCATCCAGCTGTGGGTCTAGATATGGTCAATCCAGGTTGCATCACAGCCTCTGAACGAATTTTGTAAGAATTTCTCTCTCTTTCACTGTCTTTGTTTTACGGGTTTTTAAAAGTAATTTATTTTTATAATGGGGTTTAGCTGCTTTTCACGGCTGTGTTTTTGCGGCTTTACACCAACTTGACACACTTCCAGAGAGATATCAATACATAGGTTTTAAGATTCTTACTAGTCACATATATTCTTGTGCGGTGAATAGGGGGTGTTGAGTCCAGTTCACTGAGCAAGGAGTAGGTCTTGTCTATTACATATTGGGTGTATGGAACGGTATCTGAGCGAATTTGAAACCCTTGTTTTATGCATCACCCCACCTCACCTTTCCCGTTAAGCAGCCATAGTGTGTTTTCTAAACGTGTGACTCTGTTCTGTTTTGTAATTCAGTTCAGGTGTAGCGGTTTTTACATTCCCTCTATAAGTGATAGCTTATGATAAGTGTCTTTTTCTGTGTCAGTTGTTTCACTTAGAATCGTCATACCTAAATCCACTCATCTTGCTTCTACTAGCCTTATGATATTGATTTCATGTCTGAGTGATATTCCTTTGTACATAAGGACCACAACTTCTTTATCCATTTTTCTCTTTCCTGGGATATTTAAGGTGGCATGAAGTGGAGGTTCTTGTCAACATAGCAGCCCTAAACATTGGGGTGCCTGTGTCTTGCTGATTTTTAGTTTTCCCAATTTATACGCCCATGAGTGGACGTGCCCTATGCTCCCTAAGCTGTGTTTTTTCGATGTTTCAGGACACACCGTACACTTCTCCAGAGTGGCTTTTGGCAATGTACATCCCGCCCATCAGCGTAGCAAGGCTGCCATTTCTCCATGGCCTGTACTGCATTTCTGGTTTTGACACTTTTTGCAGCATGGCCCTTTTGACCGATGGGAAGCGAGACTTCTTTGTAGCGCTGATTTGCCTTTCCAGGTTGCTTGGTTGGCCAAAAAGGGCGTATGCGTTATTTCCTGAATATATTCAGGAAAAAACGCATACGCCCTTTTTGGCCAAGGGCATCATTGTCGACGTTTTGCCGCTTTTCATGTGCTTTAAAGGCGATTCGAATCTACCTCCTGAAATCTGTTTCCTGCAATTCTGCCTTGCTTTCAAATCCTCTTCGTTGCCTTCCCTCAATATATCTGTGGATGAGAGTTATCACTTATAACTCTGCGGGTTTGTGAATTGCAGTGTCCCTGAGCTCCATTTTTCAACTCGCTTTTTTGGGAGCTGGCCGCAAAAGCACGGGATTGCCTCAGGCCCTATTCTGGTTCCTGGCGGCAGGCTGAGCCTGTGGTTAATTCTTCTTCCTGATGGGAAAATAGAGTGACCTGGGCCTGTCCCAACACCTAGATCTAGTCTCTCATTGGTTGCCCCTCTTCCCGTTCATCCTCAGGACAAATTGCAACCTGTACAGAACAGGAGGTTAAAGGTGCTGATTCTCCAAGTAGGGAGATTGCTAGTGAAGTAGCTGGAATGGCGAACCCGAGCACAAGGAGATGAGAAATGAGGTGCGTTTTAGAAACCTTTCAAAATCACACGGTGTACCTTCTTCTGGGTTCCTCATGCAAGTTTTCGATGTAGGAAGATGCCCTTGAACCTGGAGATTTGGGACCCATGGGATGGGTACCATGCAGTATTACTTTAAAGGGTCTGCGTTTGCTCACCCAACCTCACCCAACCTCTCAGCCCCAAGAGTGTCCACCCTTATGTCTCATCCAGCTGTGGGTCTAGATATGGTCAATCCAGGTTGCATCACAGCCCCTGAACGAATTTTGTAAGAATTTCTCTCTCTTTCACTGTCTTTATTTTACGGGTTTTTAAAAGTAATTTATTTTTATAATGGGGTTTAGCTGCTTTTCACGGCTGTGTTTATGCGGCTTTACACCCACTTGACTCACTTCCAGACAGATATCAATACATAGGTTTTAAGATTGTTACTAGTCACATATATTATTGTGCGGTGAATAGGGGGTGTTGAGTCCAGTTCACTGAGCAAGGAGTAGGTCTTGTCTATTACATATTGGGTGTATGGAACGGTATCTGAGCGAATTTGAACCCCTTGTTTTATGCATCACCCCACCTCACCTTTCCCGTTAAGCAGCCATAGTGTGTTTTCTAAACGTGTGATTCTGTTCTGTTCTGTAATTCAGTTCAAGTGTAGCGGTTTTTACATTCCCTCTATAAGTGATAGCTTATGATAAGTGTCTTTTTCTGTGTGACTTATTTCACTTAGAATCGTCGTACCTAAGTCCACTCATCTTGCTTCTACTAGCCTTATGACATTGATTTCATGTCTGAGTGATATTCCATTGTACGTAAGGACCACAACTTCTTTATCCATTTTTCTCTTTCCTGGGATATTTAAGGTGTCATGAAGTGGAGGTTCTTGTCAACAGAGCAGCCCTAAACTTTGGGGTGCCTGTGTCTTGCTGATTTTTAGTTTTCCCAATTTATACGCCCATGAGTGGACGTGCCCTATGCTCCCTAAGCTGTGTTTTTTCGATGTTTCAGGACACACCGTACACTTCTCCAGAGTGGCTGTTGGCAACTTACATCCCGCCCATCAGCGTAGCAAGGCTGCCATTTCTCCATGGCCTGTCCTGCATTTCTGGTTTTGACACTTTTTGCAGCATGGCCCTTTTGACCGATGGGAAGCGAGACTTCTTTGTAGCGCTGATTTGCCTTTCCAGGTTGCTTGGTTGGCCAAAAAGTGCGTATGCGTTTTTTCCTGAATATATTCAGGAAAAAACACATACGCCCTTCTTAGCCAAGGGCATCATTGTCGACGTTTTGCCGCTTTTCATGTGCTTTACAGGCGATTCGAATCTACCTCCTGAAATCTGTTTCCTGCAATTCTGCCTTGCTTTCAAATCCTCTTCGTTGCCTTCCCTCAATATATCTGTGGATGAGAGTTATCATTTATAACTCTGCGGGTTTGTGAATTGCAGTGTCCCTGTGCTCCATTTTTCAACTCGCTTTTTTGGGAGCTGGCCGCAAAAGCGCGGGATTGCCTCAGGCCCTATTGTGCTTCTGGGCGGCAGGCTGAGCCTGTGATTAATTCTTCTTCCTGATGGGAAAATAGAGTGACCTGTGCCTGTCCCAACACCTAGATCTAGTCTCTCATTGGTTGCCCCTCTTCCCGTTCATCCTCAGGACAATATGCAACCTGTAGGGAACAGGAGGTTAAAGGTGCTGATTCTCCAAGTAAGTTGATTGCTAGTAAAGTAGATGGAAAGGCGAACCCGAGCACAAGGAGATGAGAAATGGGGTGTGTTTTAGAAACCTTTCAAAATCACACGGTGTACCATCTTCTGAGTTCCTCATGCATGTTTTCGATGTAGGAAGATGCCCTTGAACCTGGAGATTTGGGACCCATGGGATGGGTATCACGCAGTATTACTTTAAAGGGTCTGCGTTTGCTCACCCAACCTCTCAGCCCCAAGAGCGTCCACCCTTATGTCTCATCCAGCTGTGGGTCTAGATATGGTCAATCCAGGTGGCATCACAGCCCCTGAACGAATTTTGTAAGAATTTCTCTCTCTTTCACTGTCTTTGTTTTACGGGTTTTTAAAAGTAATTTATTTTTATAATGGGGTTTAGCTGCTTTTCACGGCTGTGTTTATGCGGATTTACACCCACTTGACTCACTTCCAGACAGATATCAATACATAGGTTTTAAGATTGTTACTAGTCACATATATTCTTGTGCGGTGAATAGGGGGTGTTGAGTCCAGTTCACGGAGCAAGGAGTAGGTCTTGTCTATTACATATTGGGTGTATGGAACGGTATCTGAGCGAATTTGAACCCCTTGATTTATGCATCACCCCACCTCACCTTTCCCGTTAAGCAGCCATAGTGTGTTTTCTAAACGTGTGACTCTGTTCTGTTTTGTAATTCAGTTCAAGTGTAGCGGTTTTTACATTCCCTCTATAAGTGATAGCTTATGATAAGTGTCTTTTTCTGTGTGACTTATTTCACTTAGAATCGTCGTACCTAAGTCCACTCATCTTGCTTCTACTAGCCTTATGACATTGATTTCATGTCTGAGTGATATTCCATTGTACATAAGGACCACAACTTTTTTATCCATTTTTCTCTTTCCTGGGATATTTAAGGTGTCATGAAGTGGAGGTTCTTGTCAACAGAGCAGCCCCAAACTTTGGGGTGCCTGTGTCTTGCTGATTTTTAGTTTTCCCAATTTATACGCCCATGAGTGGACGTGCCCCATGCTCACTAAGCTGTGTTTTTTCAATGTTTCAGGACACACCGTACACTTCTCCAGAGTGGCTGTTGGCAATTTACATCCCGCCCATCAGCGTAGCAAGGCTGCCATTTCTCCATGGCCTGTCCTGCATTTCTGGTTTTGACACTTTTTGCAGCATGGCCCTTTTGACCCATGGGAAGCGAGACTTCTTTGTAGCGCTGATTTGCCTTTCCAGGTTGCTTGATTAGCCAAAAAGGGCGTATGCGTTTTTTCCTGAATATATTCAGGAAAAAACGCATTCGCCCTTTTTGGCCAAGGGCATCATTGTCGACGTTTTGCCGCTTTTCATGTGCCTTAAAGGCGATTCGAATCTACCTCCTGAAATCTGTTTCCTGCAATTCTGCCTTGCTTTCAAATCCTCTTCGTTGACTTCCCTCAATATATCTGTGGATGAGAGTTATCACTTATAACTCTGCGGGTTTGTGAATTGCAGTGTCCCTGAGCTCCATTTTTCAACTGTCTTTTTTGAGAGCTGGCCGAAAAAGCACGGGATTGCCTCAGGCCCTATTCTGGTTCCTGGCAGCAGGCTGAGCCTGTGGTTAATTCTTCTTCCTGATGGGAAAATAGAGTGACCTGTGCCTGTCCCAACAGCTAGATCTAGTCTCTCATTGGTTCCCCCTCTTCCCGTTCATCCTCAGGACAAATTGCAACCTGTAGGGAACAGGAGGTTAAAGGTGCTGATTCTCCAAGTAGGGAGACTGCTAGTAAAGTAGCTGGAATGGCGAACCCGAGCACAAGGAGATGAGAAATGAGGTGCGTGTTAGAAACCTTTCAAAATCACACGGTGTACCATCTTCTGAGATTCTCATGCATGTTTTCGATGTAGGAAGATGCCCTTGAACCTGGAGACTTGGGACCCATGGGATGGGTACCACGCAGTATTACTTTAAAGGGTCTGCGTTTGCTCACCCAACCTAACCCAACCTTTCAGCCCCAAGACTGTCCACCCTTATGTCTCATCCAGCTGTGCGTGTAGATATGGTCAATCCAGGTTGCATCACAGCCTCTGAACGAATTTTGTAAGAATTTCTCTCTCTTTCACTGTCTTTGTTTTACGGGTTTTTAAAAGTAATTTATTTTTATAATGGGGTTTAGCTGCTTTTCACGGCTGTGTTTATGCGGATTTACACCCACTTGACTCACTTCCAGACAGATATCAATACATAGGTTTTAAGATTGTTACTAGTCACATATATTCTTGTGCGGTGAATAGGGGGTGTTGAGTCCAGTTCACGGAGCAAGGAGTAGGTCTTGTCTATTACATATTGGGTGTATGGAACGGTATCTGAGCGAATTTGAACCCCTTGATTTATGCATCACCCCACCTCACCTTTCCCGTTAAGCAGCCATAGTGTGTTTTCTAAACGTGTGACTCTGTTCTGTTTTGTAATTCAGTTCAAGTGTAGCGGTTTTTACATTCCCTCTATAAGTGATAGCTTATGATAAGTGTCTTTTTCTGTGTGACTTATTTCACTTAGAATCGTCGTACCTAAGTCCACTCATCTTGCTTCTACTAGCCTTATGACATTGATTTCATGTCTGAGTGATATTCCATTGTACATAAGGACCACAACTTTTTTATCCATTTTTCTCTTTCCTGGGATATTTAAGGTGTCATGAAGTGGAGGTTCTTGTCAACAGAGCAGCCCCAAACTTTGGGGTGCCTGTGTCTTGCTGATTTTTAGTTTTCCCAATTTATACGCCCATGAGTGGACGTGCCCTATGCTCACTAAGCTGTGTTTTTTCAATGTTTCAGGACACACCGTACACTTCTCCAGAGTGGCTGTTGGCAATTTACATCCCGCCCATCAGCGTAGCAAGGCTGCCATTTCTCCATGGCCTGTCCTGCATTTCTGGTTTTGACACTTTTTGCAGCATGGCCCTTTTGACCCATGGGAATCGAGACTTCTTTGTAGCGCTGATTTGCCTTTCCAGGTTGCTTGATTGGCCAAAAAGGGCGTATGCGTTTTTTCCTGAATATATTCAGGAAAAAACGCATTCGCCCTTTTTGGCCAAGGGCATCATTGTCGACGTTTTGCCGCTTTTCATGTGCCTTAAAGGCGATTCGAATCTACCTCCTGAAATCTGTTTCCTGCAATTCTGCCTTGCTTTCAAATCCTCTTCGTTGACTTCCCTCAATATATCTGTGGATGAGAGTTATCACTTATAACTCTGCGGGTTTGTGAATTGCAGTGTCCCTGAGCTCCATTTTTCAACTGTCTTTTTTGAGAGCTGGCCGCAAAAGCACGGGATTGCCTCAGGCCCTATTCTGGTTCCTGGCAGCAGGCTGAGCCTGTGGTTAATTCTTCTTCCTGATGGGAAAATAGAGTGACCTGTGCCTGTCCCAACAGCTAGATCTAGTCTCTCATTGGTTCCCCCTCTTCCCGTTCATCCTCAGGACAAATTGCAACCTGTAGGGAACAGGAGGTTAAAGGTGCTGATTCTCCAAGTAGGGAGATTGCTAGTAAAGTAGCTGGAATGGCGAACCCGAGCACAAGGAGATGAGAAATGAGGTGCGTGTTAGAAACCTTTCAAAATCACACGGTGTACCATCTTCTGAGTTTCTCATGCATGTTTTCGATGTAGGAAGATGCCCTTGAACCTGGAGACTTGGGACCCATGGGATGGGTACCACGCAGTATTACTTTAAAGGGTCTGCGTTTGCTCACCCAACCTAACCCAACCTTTCAGCCCCAAGAGTGTCCACCCTTATGTCTCATCCAGCTGTGCGTGTAGATATGGTCAATCCAGGTTGCATCACAGCCTCTGAACGAATTTTGTAAGAATTTCTCTCTCTTTCACTGTCTTTGTTTTACGGGTTTTTAAAAGTAATTTATTTTTATAATGGGGTTTAGCTGCTTTTCACGGCTGTGTTTATGCGGATTTACACCCACTTGACTCACTTCCAGACAGATATCAATACATAGGTTTTAAGATTGTTACTAGTCACATATATTCTTGTGCGGTGAATAGGGGGTGTTGAGTCCAGTTCACTGAGCAAGGAGTAGGTCTTGTCTATTACATATTGGGTGTATGGAACGGTATCTGAGCGAATTTGAAACCCTTGTTTTATGCATCACCCCACCTCACCTTTCCCGTTAAGCAGCCATAGTGTGTTTTCTAAACGTGTGATTCTGTTCTGTTCTGTAATTCAGATCAAGTGTAGCGGTTTTTACATTCCCTCTATAAGTGATAGCTTATGATAAGTGTCTTTTTCTGTGTGACTTATTTCACTTAGAATCGTCGTACCTAAGTCCACTCATCTTGCTTCTACTAGCCTTATGACATTGATTTCATATCTGAGTGATATTGCATTGTACATAAGGACCACAATTTCTTTATCCATTTTTCTCTTTCCTGGGATATTTAAGGTGTCATGAAGTGGAGGTTCTTGTCAACAGAGCAGCCCTAAACTTTGGGGTGCCTGTGTCTTGCTGATTTTTAGTTTTCCCAATTTATACGCCCATGAGTGGACGTGCCCTATGCTCCCTAAGCTGTGTTTTTTCGATGTTTCAGGACACACCGTACACTTCTCCAGAGTGGCTGTTGGCAATTAACATCCCGCCCATCAGCGTAGCAAGGCTGCCATTTCTCCATGGCCTGTCCTGCATTTCCGGTTTGGACACTTTTTGCAGCATGACCCTTTTGACCGATGGGAAGCGAGACTTCTTTGTAGCACTGATTTGCCTTTCCAGGTTGCTTGCTTGGCCAAAAAGGGCGTATGCGGTTTTTCCTGAATATATTCAGGAAAAAACGCATACGCCCTTTTTGGCCAAGGGCATCATTGTCGACGTTTTGCCGCTTTTCATGTGCCTTAAAGGCGATTCGAATCTACCTCCTGAAATCTGTTTCCTGCAATTCTGCCTTGCTTTCAAATCCTCTTCGTTGACTTCCCTCAATATATCTGTGGATGAGAGTTATCACTTATAACTCTGCGGGTTTGTGAATTGCAGTGTCCCTGAGCTCCATTTTTCAACTGTCTTTTTTGAGAGCTGGCCGCAAAAGCACGGGATTGCCTCAGGCCCTATTCTGGTTCCTGGCAGCAGGCTGAGCCTGTGGTTAATTCTTCTTCCTGATGGGAAAATAGAGTGACCTGTGCCTGTCCCAACAGCTAGATCTAGTCTCTCATTGGTTCCCCCTCTTCCCGTTCATCCTCAGGACAAATTGCAACCTGTAGGGAACAGGAGGTTAAAGGTGCTGATTCTCCAAGTAGGGAGATTGCTAGTAAAGTAGCTGGAATGGCGAACCCGAGCACAAGGAGATGAGAAATGAGGTGCGTGTTAGAAACCTTTCAAAATCACACGGTGTACCATCTTCTGAGATTCTCATGCATGTTTTCGATGTAGGAAGATGCCCTTGAACCTGGAGACTTGGGACCCATGGGATGGGTACCACGCAGTATTACTTTAAAGGGTCTGCGTTTGCTCACCCAACCTAACCCAACCTTTCAGCCCCAAGACTGTCCACCCTTATGTCTCATCCAGCTGTGCGTGTAGATATGGTCAATCCAGGTTGCATCACAGCCTCTGAACGAATTTTGTAAGAATTTCTCTCTCTTTCACTGTCTTTGTTTTACGGGTTTTTAAAAGTAATTTATTTTTATAATGGGGTTTAGCTGCTTTTCACGGCTGTGTTTATGCGGATTTACACCCACTTGACTCACTTCCAGACAGATATCAATACATAGGTTTTAAGATTGTTACTAGTCACATATATTCTTGTGCGGTGAATAGGGGGTGTTGAGTCCAGTTCACTGAGCAAGGAGTAGGTCTTGTCTATTACATATTGGGTGTATGGAACGGTATCTGAGCGAATTTGAAACCCTTGTTTTATGCATCACCCCACCTCACCTTTCCCGTTAAGCAGCCATAGTGTGTTTTCTAAACGTGTGATTCTGTTCTGTTCTGTAATTCAGATCAAGTGTAGCGGTTTTTACATTCCCTCTATAAGTGATAGCTTATGATAAGTGTCTTTTTCTGTGTGACTTATTTCACTTAGAATCGTCGTACCTAAGTCCACTCATCTTGCTTCTACTAGCCTTATGACATTGATTTCATATCTGAGTGATATTGCATTGTACATAAGGACCACAATTTCTTTATCCATTTTTCTCTTTCCTGGGATATTTAAGGTGTCATGAAGTGGAGGTTCTTGTCAACAGAGCAGCCCTAAACTTTGGGGTGCCTGTGTCTTGCTGATTTTTAGTTTTCCCAATTTATACGCCCATGAGTGGACGTGCCCTATGCTCCCTAAGCTGTGTTTTTTCGATGTTTCAGGACACACCGTACACTTCTCCAGAGTGGCTGTTGGCAATTAACATCCCGCCCATCAGCGTAGCAAGGCTGCCATTTCTCCATGGCCTGTCCTGCATTTCTGGTTTGGACACTTTTTGCAGCATGACCCTTTTGACCGATGGGAAGCGAGACTTCTTTGTAGCACTGATTTGCCTTTCCAGGTTGCTTGGTTGGCCAAAAAGGGCGTATGCGGTTTTTCCTGAATATATTCAGGAAAAAACGCATACGCCCTTTTTGGCCAAGGGCATCATTGTCGACGTTTTGCCGCTTTTCATGTGCTTTAAAGGCGATTCGAATCTACCTCCTGAAACCTGTTTCCTGCAATTCTGCCTTGCTTTCAAATCCTCTTCGTTGCCTTCCCTCAATATATTTGTGGACGAGAGTTATCATTTATAACTCAGCAGGTTTGTGAATGGCCGTCCCCCTGAGCTCCATTTTTCAACTCTCTTTTTTGGGAGCTGGCCGCAAAAGCACGGGATTGCCTCAGGCCCTATTCTGGTTCCCGGCGGCAGGCTGAGCCTGTGGTTAATTCTTCTTCCTGATGGGAAAATAGAGTGACCTGTGCCTGTCCCAACACCTAGATCTATTCTCTCATTGGTTTCCCCTCTTCCCGTTCATCCTCAGGACAAATTGCAACCTGTACAGAACAGGAGGTTAAAGGTGCTGATTCTCCAAGTAGGGAGATTGCTAGTGAAGAAGCTGGAATGGCGAACCCGAGCACAAGGAGATGAGAAATGAGGTGCGTTTTAGAAACCTTTCAAAATCACACGGTGTACCTTCTTCTGGGTTCCTCATGCATGTTTTCGATGTAGGAAGATGCCCTTGAACCTGGAGATTTGGGACCCATGGGATGGGTATCACGCAGTATTACTTTAAAGGGTCTGCGTTTGCTCACCCAACCTCTCAGCCCCAAGAGTGTCCACCCTTATGTCTCATCCAGCTGTGGGTCTAGATATGGTCAATCCAGGTGGCATCACAGCCCCTGAACGAATTTTGTAAGAATTTCTCTCTCTTTCACTGTCTTTGTTTTACGGGTTTTTAAAAGTAATTTATTTTTATAATGGGGTTTAGCTGCTTTTCACGGCTGTGTTTATGCGGATTTACACCCACTTGACTCACTTCCAGACAGATATCAATACATAGGTTTTAAGATTGTTACTAGTCACATATATTCTTGTGCGGTGAATAGGGGGTGTTGAGTCCAGTTCACGGAGCAAGGAGTAGGTCTTGTCTATTACATATTGGGTGTATGGAACGGTATCTGAGCAAATTTGAACCCCTTGTTTTATGCATCACCCCACCTCACCTTTCCCGTTAAGCAGCCATAGTGTATTTTCTAAACGTGTGACTCTGTTCTGTTTTGTAATTCAGTTCAAGTGTAGCGGTTTTTACATTCCCTCTATAAGTGATAGCTTATGATAAGTGTCTTTTTCTGTGTGACTTATTTCACTTAGAATCGTCGTACCTAAGTCCACTCATCTTGCTTCTACTAGCCTTATGACATTGATTTCATGTCTGAGTGATATTCCATTGTACATAAGGACCACAACTTTTTTATCCATTTTTCTCTTTCCTGGGATATTTAAGGTGTCATGAAGTGGAGGTTCTTGTCAACAGAGCAGCCCCAAACTTTAGGGTGCCTGTGTCTTGCTGATTTTTAGTTTTCCCAATTTATACGCCCATGAGTGGATGTGCCCTATGCTCACTAAGCTGTGTTTTTTCGATGTTTCAGGACACACCGTACACTTCTCCAGAGTGGCTGTTGGCAACTTACATCCCGCCCATCAGCGTAGCAAGGCTGCCATTTCTCCATGGCCTGTCCTGCATTTCTGGTTTTGACACTTTTTGCAGCATGGCCCTTTTGACCGATGGGAAGCGAGACTTCTTTGTAGCGCTGATTTGCCTTTCCAGGTTGCTTGGTTGGCCAAAAAGTGCGTATGCGTTTTTTCCTGAATATATTCAGGAAAAAACACATACGCCCTTCTTAGCCAAGGGCATCATTGTCGACGTTTTGCCGCTTTTCATGTGCTTTACAGGCGATTCGAATCTACCTCCTGAAATCTGTTTCCTGCAATTCTGCCTTGCTTTCAAATCCTCTTCGTTGCCTTCCCTCAATATATCTGTGGATGAGAGTTATCGTTTATAACTCTGCGGGTTTGTGAATTGCAGTGTCCCTGTGCTCCATTTTTCAACTCGCTTTTTTGGGAGCTGGCCGCAAAAGCGCGGGATTGCCTCAGGCCCTATTCTGGTTCCCGGCGGCAGGCTGAGCCTGTGGTTAATTCTTCTTCCTGATGGGAAAATAGAGTGACCTGTGCCTGTCCCAACACCTAGATCTATTCTCTCATTGGTTTCCCCTCTTCCCGTTCATCCTCAGGACAAATTGCAACCTGTACAGAACAGGAGGTTAAAGGTGCTGATTCTCCAAGTAGGGAGATTGCTAGTGAAGAAGCTGGAATGGCGAACCCGAGCACAAGGAGATGAGAAATGAGGTGCGTTTTAGAAACCTTTCAAAATCACACGGTGTACCTTCTTCTGGGTTCCTCATGCAAGTTTTCGATGTAGGAAGATGCCCTTGAACCTGGAGATTTGGGACCCATGGGATGGGTACCATGCAGTATTACTTTAAAGGGTCTGCGTTTGCTCACCCAACCTCACCCAACCTCTCAGCCCCAAGAGTGTCCACCCTTATGTCTCATCCAGCTGTGGGTCTAGATATGGTCAATCCAGGTTGCATCACAGCCCCTGAACGAATTTTGTAAGAATTTCTCTCTCTTTCACTGTCTTTGTTTTACGGGTTTTTAAAAGTAATTTATTTTTATAATGGGGTTTAGCTGCTTTTCACGGCTGTGTTTATGCGGCTTTACACCCACTTGACTCACTTCCAGACAGATATCAATACATAGGTTTTAAGATTGTTACTAGTCACATATATTCTTGTGCGGTGAATAGGGGGTGTTGAGTCCAGTTCACTGAGCAAGGAGTAGGTCTTGTCTATTACATATTGGGTGTATGGAACGGTATCTGAGCGAATTTGAACCCCTTGTTTTATGCATCACCCCACCTCACCTTTCCCGTTAAGCAGCCATAGTGTGTTTTCTAAACGTGTGATTCTGTTCTGTTCTGTAATTCAGTTCAAGTGTAGCGGTTTTTACATTCCCTCTATAATTGATAGCTTATGATAAGTGTCTTTTTCTGTGTGACTTATTTCACTTAGAATCGTCATACCTAAGTCCACTCATCTTGCTTCTACTAGCCTTATGACATTGATTTCATGTCTGATTGATATTCCATTGTACATAAGGACCACAACTTCTTTATCCATTTTTCTCTTTCCTGGGATATTTAAGGTGTCATGAAGTGGAGGTTCTTGTCAACAGAGCAGCCCTAAACTTTGGGGTGCCTGTGTCTTGCTGATTTTTAGTTTTCCCAATTTATACGCCCATGAGTGGACGTGCCCTATGCTCCCTAAGCTGTGTTTTTTCGATGTTTCAGGACACACCGTACACTTCTCCAGAGTGGCTGTTGGCAACTTACATCCCGCCCATCAGCGTAGCAAGGCTGCCATTTCTCCATGGCCTGTCCTGCATTTCTGGTTTTGACACTTTTAGCAGCATGGCCCTTTTGACCGATGGGAAGCGAGACTTCTTTGTAGCGCTGATTTGCCTTTCCAGGTTGCTTGGTTGGCCAAAAAGTGCGTATGCGTTTTTTCCTGAATATATTCAGGAAAAAACGCATACGCCCTTCTTGGCCAAGGTCATCATTGTCAACGTTTTGCCGCTTTTCATGTGCTTTACAGGCGATTCGAATCTACCTCCTGAAATCTGTTTCCTGCAATTCTGCCTTGCTTTCAAATCCTCTTCGTTGCCTTCCCTCAATATATCTGTGGATGAGAGTTATCATTTATAACTCTGCGGGTTTGTGAATTGCAGTGTCCCTGAGCTCCATTTTTCAACTCGCTTTTTTGGGAGCTGGCCGCAAAAGCGCGGGATTGCCTCAGGCCCTATTGTGCTTCTGGGCGGCAGGCTGAGCCTGTGATTAATTCTTCTTCCTGATGGGAAAATAGAGTGACCTGTGCCTGTCCCAACACCTAGATCTAGTCTCTCATTGGTTGCCCCTCTTCCCGTTCATCCTCAGGACAAATTGCAACCTGTAGGGAACAGGAGGTTAAAGGTGCTGATTCTCCAAGTAAGTTGATTGCTAGTAAAGTAGCTGGAAAGGCGAACCCGAGCACAAGGATATGAGAAATGGGGTGTGTTTTAGAAAGCTTTCAAAATCACACGGTGTACCATCTTCTGAGTTTCTCATGCATGTTTTCGATGTAGGAAGATGCCCTTGAACCTGGAGATTTGGGACCCATGGGATGGGTATCACGCAGTATTACTTTAAAGGGTCTGCGTTTGCTCACCCAACCTCTCAGCCCCAAGAGTGTCCACCCTTATGTCTCATCCAGCTGTGGGTCTAGATATGGTCAATCCAGGTGGCATCACAGCCCCTGAACGAATTTTGTAAGAATTTCTCTCTCTTTCACTGTCTTTGTTTTACGGGTTTTTAAAAGTAATTTATTTTTATAATGGGGTTTAGCTGCTTTTCACGGCTGTGTTTATGCGGATTTACACCCACTTGACTCACTTCCAGACAGATATCAATACATAGGTTTTAAGATTGTTACTAGTCACATATATTCTTGTGCGGTGAATAGGGGGTGTTGAGTCCAGTTCACGGAGCAAGGAGTAGGTCTTGTCTATTACATATTGGGTGTATGGAACGTTATCTGAGCAAATTTGAACCCCTTGTTTTATGCATCACCCCACCTCACCTTTCCCGTTAAGCAGCCATAGTGTATTTTCTAAACGTGTGACTCTGTTCTGTTTTGTAATTCAGTTCAAGTGTAGCGGTTTTTACATTCCCTCTATAAGTGATAGCTTATGATAAGTGTCTTTTTCTGTGTGACTTATTTCACTTAGAATCGTCGTACCTAAGTCCACTCATCTTGCTTCTACTAGCCTTATGACATTGATTTCATGTCTGAGTGATATTCCATTGTACATAAGGACCACAACTTTTTTATCCATTTTTCTCTTTCCTGGGATATTTAAGGTGTCATGAAGTGGAGGTTCTTGTCAACAGAGCAGCCCCAAACTTTGGGGTGCCTGTGTCTTGCTGATTTTTAGTTTTCCCAATTTATACGCCCATGAGTGGACGTGCCCTATGCTCACTAAGCTGTGTTTTTTCGATGTTTCAGGACACACCGTACACTTCTCCAGAGTGGCTGTTGGCAATTTACATCCCGCCCATCAGCGTAGCAAGGCTGCCATTTCTCCATGGCCTGTCCTGCATTTCTGGTTTTGACACTTTTTGCAGCATGGCCGTTTTGACCCATGGGAAGCGAGACTTCTTTGTAGCGCTGATTTGCCTTTCCAGGTTGCTTGATTGGCCAAAAAGGGCGTATGCGTTTTTTCCTGAATATATTCAGGAAAAAACGCATTCGCCCTTTTTGGCCAAGGGCATCATTGTCGACGTTTTGCCGCTTTTCATGTGCCTTAAAGGCGATTCGAATCTACCTCCTGAAATCTGTTTCCTGCAATTCTGCCTTGCTTTCAAATCCTCTTCGTTGACTTCCCTCAATATATCTGTGGATGAGAGTTATCACTTATAACTCTGCGGGTTTGTGAATTGCAGTGTCCCTGAGCTCCATTTTTCAACTGTCTTTTTTGAGAGCTGGCCGCAAAAGCACGGGATTGCCTCAGGCCCTATTCTGGTTCCTGGCAGCAGGCTGAGCCTGTGGTTAATTCTTCTTCCTGATGGGAAAATAGAGTGACCTGTGCCTGTCCCAACAGCTAGATCTAGTCTCTCATTGGTTGCCCCTCTTCCCGTTCATCCTCAGGACAAATTGCAACCTGTAGGGAACAGGAGGTTAAAGGTGCTGATTCTCCAAGTAGGGAGATTGCTAGTAAAGTACCTGGAATGGCGAACCCGAGCACAAGGAGATGAGAAATGAGGTGCGTTTTAGAAACCTTTCAAAATCACACGGTGTACCATCTTCTGAGTTTCTCATGCATGTTTTCGATGTAGGAAGATGCCCTTGAACCTGGAGACTTGGGACCCATGGGATGGGTACCACGCAGTATTATTTTAAAGGGTCTGCGTTTGCTCACCCAACCTAACCCAACCTTTCAGCCCCAAGACTGTCCACCCTTACGTCTCATCCAGCTGTGCGTGTAGATATGGTCAATCCAGGTTGCATCACAGCCTCTGAACGAATTTTGTAAGAATTTCTCTCTCTTTCACTGTCTTTGTTTTACGGGTTTTTAAAAGTAATTTATTTTTATAATGGGGTTTAGCTGCTTTTCACGGCTGTGTTTATGCGGATTTACACCCACTTGACTCACTTCCAGACAGATATCAATACATAGGTTTTAAGATTGTTACTAGTCACATATATTCTTGTGCGGTGAATACGGGGTGTTGATTCCAGTTCACTGAGCAAGGAGTAGGTCTTGTCTATTACATATTGGGTGTATGGAACGGTATCTGAGCGAATTTGAAACCCTTGTTTTATGCATCACCCCACCTCACCTTTCCCGTTAAGCAGCCATAGTGTGTTTTCTAAACGTGTGATTCTGTTCTGTTCTGTAATTCAGTTCAAGTGTAGCGGTTTTTACATTCCCTCTATAAGTGATAGCTTATGATAAGTGTCTTTTTCTGTGTGACTTATTTCACTTAGAATCGTCGTACCTAAGTCCACTCATCTTGCTTCTACTAGCCTTATGACATTGATTTCATGTCTGAGTGATATTCCTTTGTACATAAGGACCACAACTTCTTTATCCATTTTTCTCTTTCCTGGGATATTTAAGGTGTCATGAAGTGGAGGTTCTTGTCAACAGAGCAGCCCTAAACTTTGGGGTGCCTGTGTCTTGCTGATTTTTAGTTTTCCCAATTTATACGCCCATGAGTGGACGTGCCCTATGCTCCCTAAGCTGTGTTTTTTCGATGTTTCAGGACACACCGTACACTTCTCCAGAGTGGCTGTTGGCAATTAACATCCCGCCCATCAGCGTAGCAAGGCTGCCATTTCTCCATGGCCTGTCCTGCATTTCTGGTTTTGACACTTTTTGCAGCATGACCCTTTTGACCGATGGGAAGCGAGACTTCGTTGTAGCACTGATTTGCCTTTCCAGGTTGCTTGGTTGGCCAAAAAGGGCGTATGCGTTTTTTCCTGAATATATTCAGGAAAAAACGCATACGCCCTTTTTGGCCAAGGGCATCATTGTCGACGTTTTGCCGCTTTTCATGTGCTTTAAAGGCGATTCGTATCCACCTCCTGAAACCTGTTTCCTGCAATTCTGCCTTGCTTTCAAATCCTCTTCGTTGCCTTCCCTCAATATATTTGTGGACGAGAGTTATCATTTATAACTCAGCAGGTTTGTGAATGGCAGTCCCCCTGAGCTCCATTTTTCAACTGTCTTTTTTGGGAGCTGGCCGCAAAAGCACGGGATTGCCTCAGGCCCTATTCTGGTTCCCGGCGGCAGGCTGAGCCTGTGGTTAATTCTTCTTCCTGATGGGAAAATAGAGTGACCTGTGCCTGTCCCAACACCTAGATCTATTCTCTCATTGGTTTCCCCTCTTCCCGTTCATCCTCAGGACAAATTGCAACCTGTACAGAACAGGCGGTTAAAGGTGCTGATTCTCCAAGTAGGGAAATTGCTAGTGAAGTAGCTGGAATGGCGAACCCGAGCACAAGGAGATGAGAAATGAGGTGCGTTTTAGAAACCTTTCAAAATCACACGGTGTACCTTCTTCTGGGTTCCTCATGCAAGTTTTCGATGTAGGAAGATGCCCTTGAACCTGGAGATTTGGGACCCATGGGATGGGTACCATGCAGTATTACTTTAAAGGGTCTGCGTTTGCTCACCCAACCTCACCCAAACTCTCAGCCCCAAGAGTGTCCACCCTTATGTCTCATCCAGCTGTGGGTCTAGATATGGTCAATCCAGGTTGCATCACAGCCCCTGAACGAATTTTGTAAGAATTTCTCTCTCTTTCACTGTCTTTGTTTTACGGGTTTTTAAAAGTAATTTATTTTTATAATGGGGTTTAGCTGCTTTTCACGGCTGTGTTTATGCGGCTTTACACCCACTTGACTCACTTCCAGACAGATATCAATACATAGGTTTTAAGATTGTTACTAGTCACATATATTATTGTGCGGTGAATAGGGGGTGTTGAGTCAAGTTCACTGAGCAAGGAGTAGGTCTTGTATATTACATATTGGGTGTATGGAACGGTATCTGAGCAAATTTGAACCCCTTGTTTTATGCATCACCCCACCTCACCTTTCCCGTTAAGCAGCCATAGTGTGTTTTCTAAACGTGTGATTCTGTTCTGTTCTGTAATTCAGTTCAAGTGTAGCGGTTTTTACATTCCCTCTATAAGTGATAGCTTATGATAAGTGTCTTTTTCTGTGTGACTTATTTCACTTAGAATCGTCGTACCTAAGTCCACTCATCTTGCTTCTACTAGCCTTATGACTTTGATTTCATGTCTGAGTGATATTCCATTGTACGTAAGGACCACAACTTCTTTATCCATTTTTCTCTTTCCTGGGATATTTAAGGTGTCATGAAGTGGAGGTTCTTGTCAACAGAGCAGCCCTAAACTTTGGGGTGCCTGGGTCTTGCTGATTTTTAGTTTTCCCAATTTATACGCCCATGAGTGGACGTGCCCTATGCTCCCTAAGCTGTGTTTTTTCGATGTTTCAGGACACACCGTACACTTCTCCAGAGTGGCTGTTGGCAACTTACATCCCGCCCATCAGCGTAGCAAGGCTGCCATTTCTCCATGGCCTGTCCTGCATTTCTGGTTTTGACACTTTTTGCAGCATGGCCCTTTTGACCGATGGGAAGCGAGAGTTCTTTGTAGCGCTGATTTGCCTTTCCAGGTTGCTTGGTTGGCCAAAAAGTGCGTATGCGTTTTTTCCTGAATATATTCAGGAAAAAACACATACGCCCTTCTTAGCCAAGGGCATCATTGTCGACGTTTTGCCGCTTTTCATGTGCTTTACAGGCAATTCGAATCTACCTCCTGAAATCTGTTTCCTGCAATTCTGCCTTGCTTTCAAATCCTCTTCGTTGCCTTCCCTCAATATATCTGTGGATGAGAGTTATCATTTATAACTCTGCGGGTTTGTGAATTGCAGTGTCCCTGTGCTCCATTTTTCAACTCGCTTTTTTGGGAGCTGGCCGCAAAAGCGCGGGATTGCCTCAGGCCCTATTGTGCTTCTGGGCGGCAGGCTGAGCCTGTGATTAATTCTTCTTCCTGATGGGAAAATAGAGTGACCTGTGCCTGTCCCAACACCTAGATCTAGTCTCTCATTGGTTGCCCCTCTTCCCGTTCATCCTCAGGACAAATTGCAACCTGTAGGGAACAGGAGGTTAAAGGTGCTGATTCTCCAAGTAAGTTGATTGCTAGTAAAGTAGCTGGAAAGGCGAACCCGAGCACAAGGAGATGAGAAATGGGGTGTGTTTTAGAAACCTTTCAAAATCACACGGTGTACCATCTTCTGAGTTTCTCATGCATGTTTTCGATGTAGGAAGATGCCCTTGAACCTGGAGATTTGGGACCCATGGGATGGGTACCACGCAGTATTACTTTAAAGGGTCTGCGTTTGCTCACCCAACCTCTCAGCCCCAAGAGTGTCCACCCTTATGTCTCATCCAGCTGTGGGTCTAGATATGGTCAATCCAGGTGGCATCACTGCCCCTGAACGAATTTTGTAAGAATTTCTCTCTCTTTCACTGTCTTTGTTTTACGGGTTTTTAAAAGTAATTTATTTTTATAATGGGGTTTAGCTGCTTTTCACGGCTGTGTTTATGCGGATTTACACCCACTTGACTCACTTCCAGACAGATATCAATACATAGGTTTTAAGATTGTTACTAGTCACATATATTCTTGTGCGGTGAATAGGGGGTGTTGAGTCCAGTTCACGGAGCAAGGAGTAGGTCTTGTCTATTACATATTGGGTGTATGGAACGGTATCTGAGCAAATTTGAACCCCTTGTTTTATGCATCACCCCACCTCACCTTTCCCGTTAAGCAGCCATAGTGTGTTTTCTAAACGTGTGACTCTGTTCTGTTTTGTAATTCAGTTCAAGTGTAGCGGTTTTTACATTCCCTCTATAAGTGATAGCTTATGATAAGTGTCTTTTTCTGTGTGACTTATTTCACTTAGAATCGTCGTACCTAAGTCCACTCATCTTGCTTCTACTAGCCTTATGACATTGATTTCATGTCTGAGTGATATTCCATTGTACATAAGGACCACAACTTTTTTATCCATTTTTCTCTTTCCTGGGATATTTAAGGTGTCATGAAGTGGAGGTTCTTGTCAACAGAGCAGCCCCAAACTTTGGGGTGCCTGTGTCTTGCTGATTTTTAGTTTTCCCAATTTATACGCCCATGAGTAGACGTGCCCTATGCTCACTAAGCTGTGTTTTTTCGATGTTTCAGGACACACCGTACACTTCTCCAGAGTGGCTGTTGGCAATTTACATCCCGCCCATCAGCGTAGCAAGGCTGCCATTTCTCCATGGCCTGTCCTGCATTTCTGGTTTTGACACTTTTTGCAGCATGGCCCTTTTGACCCATGGGAAGCGAGACTTCTTTGTAGCGCTGATTTGCCTTTCCAGGTTGCTTGGTTGGCCAAAAAGGGCGTATGCGTTTTTTCCTGAATATATTCAGGAAAAAACGCATACGCCCTTTTTGGCCAAGGGCATCATTGTCGACGTTTTGCCGCTTTTCATGTGCCTTAAAGGCGATTCGTATCTACCTCCTGAAATCTGTTTCCTGCAATTCTGCCTTGCTTTCAAATCCTCTTCGTTGACTTCCCTCAATATATCTGTGGATGAGAGTTATCACTTATAACTCTGCGGGTTTGTGAATTGCAGTGTCCCTGAGCTCCATTTTTCAACTCGCTTTTTTGGGAGCTGGCCGCAAAAACACGGGATTGCCTCAGGCCCTATTCTGGTTCCTGGCAGCAGGCTGAGCCTGTGGTTAATTCTTCTTCCTGATGGGAAAATAGAGTGACCTGTGCCTGTCCCAACAGCTAGATCTAGTCTCTCATTGGTTGCCCCTCTTCCCGTTCATCCTCAGGACAAATTGCAACCTGTAGGGAACAGGAGGTTAAAGGTGCTGATTCTCCAAGTAGGGAGATTGCTAGTAAAGTAGCTGGAATGGCGAACCCGAGCACAAGGAGATGAGAAATGAGGTGCGTTTTAGAAACCTTTCAAAATCACACGGTGTACCATCTTCTGAGTTTCTCATGCATGTTTTCGATGTAGGAAGATGCCCTTGAACCTGGAGACTTGGGACCCATGGGATGGGTACCACGCAGTATTACTTTAAAGGGTCTGCGTTTGCTCACCCAACCTAACCCAACCTTTCAGCCCCAAGACTGTCCACCCTTATGTCTCATCCAGCTGTGCGTGTAGATATGGTCAATCCAGGTTGCATCACAGCCTCTGAACGAATTTTGTAAGAATTTCTCTCTCTTTCACTGTCTTTGTTTTACGGGTTTTTAAAAGTAATTTATTTTTATAATGGGGTTTAGCTGCTTTTCACGGCTGTGTTTATACGGCTTTACACCCACTTGACTCACTTCCAGACAGATATCAATACATAGGTTTTAAGATTGTTACTAGTAACATATATTCTTGTGCGGTGAATACGGGGTGTTGATTCCAGTTCACTGAGCAAGGAGTAGGTCTTGTCTATTACATATTGGGTGTATGGAACGGTATCTGAGCGAATTTGAAACCCTTGTTTTATGCATCACCCCACCTCACCTTTCCCGTTAAGCAGCCATAGTGTGTTTTCTAAACGTGTGATTCTGTTCTGTTCTGTAATTCAGTTCAAGTGTAGCGGTTTTTACATTCCCTCTATAAGTGATAGCTTATGATAAGTGTCTTTTTCTGTGTGACTTATTTCACTTAGAATCGTCGTACCTAAGTCCACTCATCTTGCTTCTACTAGCCTTATGACATTGATTTCATGTCTGAGTGATATTCCTTTGTACATAAGGACCACAACTTCTTTATCAATTTTTCTCTTTCCTGGGATATTTAAGGTGTCATGAAGTGGAGGTTCTTGTCAACAGAGCAGCCCTAAACTTTGGGGTGCCTGTGTCTTGCTGATTTTTAGTTTTCCCAATTTATACGCCCATGAGTGGACGTGCCCTATGCTCCCTAAGCTGTGTTTTTTCGATGTTTCAGGACACACCGTACACTTCTCCAGAGTGGCTGTTGGCAATTAACATCCCGCCCATCAGCGTAGCAAGGCTGCCATTTCTCCATGGCCTGTCCTGCATTTCTGGTTTTGACACTTTTTGCAGCATGACCCTTTTGACCGATGGGAAGCGAGACTTCTTTGTAGCACTGATTTGCCTTTCCAGGTTGCTTGGTTGGCCAAAAAGGGCGTATGCGTTTTTTCCTGAATATATTCAGGAAAAAACGCATACGCCCTTTTTGGCCAAGGGCATCATTGTCGACGTTTTGCCGCTTTTCATGTGCTTTAAAGGCGATTCGTATCCACCTCCTGAAACCTGTTTCCTGCAATTCTGCCTTGCTTTCAAATCCTCTTCGTTGCCTTCCCTCAATATATTTGTGGACGAGAGTTATCATTTATAACTCAGCAGGTTTGTGAATGGCAGTCCCCCTGAGCTCCATTTTTCAACTGTCTTTTTTGGGAGCTGGCCGCAAAAGCACGGGATTGCCTCAGGCCCTATTCTGGTTCCCGGCGGCAGGCTGAGCCTGTGGTTAATTCTTCTTCCTGATGGGAAAATAGAGTGACCTGTGCCTGTCCCAACACCTAGATCTATTCTCTCATTGGTTTCCCCTCTTCCTGTTCATCCTCAGGACAAATTGCAACCTGTACAGAACAGGCGGTTAAAGGTGCTGATTCTCCAAGTAAGTTGATTGCTAGTAAAGTAGCTGGAAAGGCGAACCCGAGCACAAGGAGATGAGAAATGAGGTGTGTTTTAGAAAGCTTTCAAAATCACACGGTGTACCATCTTCTGAGTTTCTCATGCATGTTTTCGATGTAGGAAGATGCCCTTGAACCTGGAGATTTGGGACCCATGGGATGGGTATCACGCAGTATTACTTTAAAGGGTCTGCGTTTGCTCACCCAACCTCTCAGCCCCAAGAGTGTCCACCCTTATGTCTCATCCAGCTGTGGGTCTAGATATGGTCAATCCAGGTGGCATCACAGCCCCTGAACGAATTTTGTAAGAATTTCTCTCTCTTTCACTGTCTTTGTTTTACGGGTTTTTAAAAGTAATTTATTTTTATAATGGGGTTTAGCTGCTTTTCACGGCTGTGTTTATGCGGATTTACACCCACTTGACTCACTTCCAGACAGATATCAATACATAGGTTTTAAGATTGTTACTAGTCACATATATTCTTGTGCGGTGAATAGGGGGTGTTGAGTCCAGTTCACGGAGCAAGGAGTAGGTCTTGTCTATTACATATTGGGTGTATGGAACGGTATCTGAGCAAATTTGAACCCCTTGTTTTATGCATCACCCCACCTCACCTTTCCCGTTAAGCAGCCATAGTGTGTTTTCTAAACGTGTGACTCTGTTCTGTTTTGTAATTCAGTTCAAGTGTAGCGGTTTTTACATTCCCTCTATAAGTGATAGCTTATGATAAGTGTCTTTTTCTGTGTGACTTATTTCACTTAGAATCGTCGTACCTAAGTCCACTCACCTTGCTTCTACTAGCCTTATGACATTGATTTCATGTCTGAGTGATATTCCATTGTACATAAGGACCACAACTTTTTTATCCATTTTTCTCTTTCCTGGGATATTTAAGGTGTCATGAAGTGGAGGTTCTTGTCAACAGAGCAGCCCCAAACTTTGGGGTGCCTGTGTCTTGCTGATTTTTAGTTTTCCCAATTTATACGCCCATGAGTGGACGTGCCCTATGCTCACTAAGCTGTGTTTTTTCGATATTTCAGGACACACCGTACACTTCTCCAGAGTGGCTGTTTGCAATTTACATCCCGCCCATCAGCGTAGCAAGGCTGCCATTTCTCCATGGCCTGTCCTGCATTTCTGGTTTTGACACTTTTTGCAGCATGGCCCTTTTGACCCATGGGAAGCGAGACTTCTTTGTAGCGCTGATTTGCCTTTCCAGGTTGCTTGGTTGGCCAAAAAGGGCGTATGCGTTTTTTCCTGAATATATTCAGGAAAAAACGCATACGCCCTTTTTGGCCAAGGGCATCATTGTCGACGTTTTGCCGCTTTTCATGTGCCTTAAAGGCGATTCGAATCTACCTCCTGAAATCTGTTTCCTGCAATTCTGCCTTGCTTTCAAATCCTCTTCGTTGACTTCCCTCAATATATCTGTGGATGAGAGTTATCACTTATAACTCTGCGGGTTTGTGAATTGCAGTGTCCCTGAGCTCCATTTTTCAACTGTCTTTTTTGAGAGCTGGCCGCAAAAGCACGGGATTGCCTCAGGCCCTATTCTGGTTCCTGGCAGCAGGCTGAGCCTGTGGTTAATTCTTCTTCCTGATGGGAAAATAGAGTGACCTGTGCCTGTCCCAACAGCTAGATCTAGTCTCTCATTGGTTGCCCCTCTTCCCGTTCATCCTCAGGACAAATTGCAACCTGTAGGGAACAGGAGGTTAAAGGTGCTGATTCTCCAAGTAGGGAGATTGCTAGTAAAGTAGCTGGAATGGCGAACCCGAGCACAAGGAGATGAGAAATGAGGTGCGTTTTAGAAACCTTTCAAAATCACACGGTGTACCATCTTCTGAGTTTCTCATGCATGTTTTCGATGTAGGAAGATGCCCTTGAACCTGGAGACTTGGGACCCATGGGATGGGTACCACGCAGTATTACTTTAAAGGGTCTGCGTTTGCTCACCCAACCTAACCCAACCTTTCAGCCCCAAGACTGTCCACCCTTATGTCTCATCCAGCTGTGCGTGTAGATATGGTCAATCCAGGTTGCATCACAGCCTCTGAACGAATTTTGTAAGAATTTCTCTCTCTTTCACTGTCTTTGTTTTACGGGTTTTTAAAAGTAATTTATTTTTATAATGGGGTTTAGCTGCTTTTCACGGCTGTGTTTATGCGGATTTACACCCACTTGACTCACTTCCAGACAGATATGAATACATAGGTTTTAAGATTGTTACTAGTCACATATATTCTTGTGCGGTGAATACGGGGTGTTGATTCCAGTTCACTGAGCAAGGAGTAGGTCTTGTCTATTACATATTGGGTGTATGGAACGGTATCTGAGCGAATTTGAAACCCTTGTTTTATGCATCACCCCACCTCACCTTTCCCGTTAAGCAGCCATAGTGTGTTTTCTAAACGTGTGATTCTGTTCTGTTCTGTAATTCAGTTCAAGTGTAGCGGTTTTTACATTCCCTCTATAAGTGATAGCTTATGATAAGTGTCTTTTTCTGTGTGACTTATTTCACTTAGAATCGTCGTACCTAAGTCCACTCATCTTGCTTCTACTAGCCTTATGACATTGATTTCATGTCTGAGTGATATTCCTTTGTACATAAGGACCACAACTTCTTTATCCATTTTTCTCTTTCCTGGGATATTTAAGGTGTCATGAAGTGGAGGTTCTTTTCAACAGAGCAGCCCTAAACTTTGGGGTGCCTGTGTCTTGCTGATTTTTAGTTTTCCCAATTTATACGCCCATGAGTGGACGTGCCCTATGCTCCCTAAGCTGTGTTTTTTCGATGTTTCAGGACACACCGTACACTTCTCCAGAGTGGCTGTTGGCAATTAACATCCCGCCCATCAGCGTAGCAAGGCTGCCATTTCTCCATGGCCTGTCCTGCATTTCTGGTTTTGACACTTTTTGCAGCATGACCCTTTTGACCGATGGGAAGCGAGACTTCTTTGTAGCACTGATTTGCCTTTCCAGGTTGCTTGGTTGGCCAAAAAGGGCGTATGCGTTTTTTCCTGAATATATTCAGGAAAAAACGCATACGCCCTTTTTGGCCAAGGGCATCATTGTCGACGTTTTGCCGCTTTTCATGTGCTTTAAAGGCGATTCGAATCTACCTCCTGACACCTGTTTCCTGCAATTCTGCCTTCCTTTCAAATCCTCTTCGTTGCCTTCCCTCAATATATTTGTGGACGAGAGTTATCATTTATAACTCAGCAGGTTTGTGAATGGCAGTCCCCCTGAGCTCCATTTTTCAACTGTCTTTTTTGGGAGCTGGCCGCAAAAGCACGGGATTGCCTCAGGCCCTATTCTGGTTCCCGGCGGCAGGCTGAGCCTGTGGTTAATTCTTCTTCCTGATGGGAAAATAGAGTGACCTGTGCCTGTCCCAACACCTAGATCTATTCTCTCATTGGTTTCCCCTCTTCCCGTTCATCCTCAGGACAAATTGCAACCTGTACAGAACAGGAGGTTAAAGGTGCTGATTCTCCAAGTAGGGAAATTGCTAGTGAAGTAGCTGGAATGGCGAACCCGAGCACAAGGAGATGAGAAATGAGGTGCGTTTTAGAAACCTTTCAAAATCACACGGTGTACCTTCTTCTGGGTCCCTCATGCAAGTTTTCGATGTAGGAAGATGCCCTTGAACCTGGAGATTTGGGACCCATGGGATGGGTACCATGCAGTATTACTTTAAAGGGTCTGCGTTTGCTCACCCAACCTCACCCAACCTCTCAGCCCCAAGAGTGTCCACCCTTATGTCTCATCCAGCTGTGGGTCTAGATATGGTCAATCCAGGTTGCATCACAGCCCCTGAACGAATTTTGTAAGAATTTCTCTCTCTTTCACTGTCTTTGTTTTACGGGTTTTTAAAAGTAATTTATTTTTATAATGGGGTTTAGCTGCTTTTCACGGCTGTGTTTATGCGGCTTACACCCACTTGACTCACTTCCAGACAGATATAAATACATAGGTTTTAAGATTGTTACTAGTCACATATATTATTGTGCGGTGAATAGGGGGTGTTGAGTCCAGTTCACTGAGCAAGGAGTAGGTCTTGTATATTACATATTGGGTGTATGGAACGGTATCTGAGCGAATTTGAACCCCTTGTTTTATGCATCACCCCACCTCACCTTTCCCGTTAAGCAGCCATAGTGTGTTTTCTAAACGTGTGATTCTGTTCTGTTCTGTAATTCATTTCAAGTGTAGCGGTTTTTACATTCCCTCTATGAGTGATAGCTTATGATAAGTGTCTTTTTCTGTGTGACTTATTTCACTTAGAATCGTCGTACCTAAGTCCACTCATCTTGCTTCTACTAGCCTTATGACATTGATTTCATGTCTGAGTGATATTCCATTGTACGTAAGGACCACAACTTCTTTATCCATTTTTCTCTTTCCTGGGATATTTAAGGTGTCATGAAGTGGAGGTTCTTGTCAACAGAGCAGCCCTAAACTTTGGGGTGCCTGTGTCTTGCTGATTTTTAGTTTTCCCAATTTATACGCCCATGAGTGGACGTGCCCTATGCTCCCTAAGCTGTGTTTTTTCGATGTTTCAGGACACACCGTACACTTCTACAGAGTGGCTGTTGGCAATTTACATCCCGCCCATCAGTGTAGCAAGGCTGCCATTTCTACATGGCCTGTCCTGCATTTCTCGTTTTGACACTTTTTGCAGCATGGCCCTTTTCACCGATGGGAAGCGAGACTTCTTTGTAGCGCTGATTTGCCTTTCCAGGTTGCTTGGTTGGCCAAAAAGTGCGTATGCGTTTTTTCCTGAATATATTCAGGAAAAAACGCATACGCCCTTCTTGGCCAAGGGCATCATTGTCGACGTTTTGCCGCTTTTCATGTGCTTTACAGGCGATTCGAATCTACCTCCTGAAATCTGTTTCCTGCAATTCTGCCTTGCTTTCAAATCCTCTTCGTTGCCTTCCCTCAATATATCTGTGGATGAGAGTTATCATTTATAACTCTGCGCGTTTGTGAATTGCAGTGTCCCTGTGCTCCATTTTTCAACTCGCTTTTTTGGGAGCTGGCCGCAAAAGCGCGGGATTGCCTCAGGCCCTATTGTGCTTCTGGGCGGCAGGCTGAGCCTGTGATTAATTCTTCTTCCTGATGGGAAAATAGAGTGACCTGTGACTGTCCCAACACCTAGATCTAGTCTCTCATTGGTTGCCCCTCTTCCCGTTCATCCTCAGGACAAATTGCAACCTGTAGGGAACAGGAGGTTAAAGGTGCTGATTCTCCAAGTAAGTTGATTGCTAGTAAAGTAGCTGGAAAGGCGAACCCGAGCACAAGGAGATGAGAAATGGGGTGTGTTTTAGAAAGCTTTCAAAATCACACGGTGTACCATCTTCTGAGTTTCTCATGCATGTTTTCGATGTAGGAAGATGCCCTTGAACCTGGAGATTTGGGACCCATGGGATGGGTATCACGCAGTATTACTTTAAAGGGTCTGCGTTTGCTCACCCAACCTCTCATCCCCAAGTGTGTCCACCCTTATGTCTCATCCAGCTGTGGGTCTAGATATGGTCAATCCAGGTGGCATCACAGCCCCTGAACGAATTTTGTAAGAATTTCTCTCTCTTTCACTGTCTTTGTTTTACGGGTTTTTAAAAGTAATTTATTTTTATAATGGGGTTTAGCTGCTTTTCACGGCTGTGTTTATGCGGATTTACACCCACTTGACTCACTTCCAGACAGATATCAATACATAGGTTTTAAGATTGTTACTAGTCACATATATTCTTTTGCGGTGAATAGGGGGTGTTGAGTCCAGTTCACGGAGCAAGGAGTAGGTTTTGTCTATTACATATTGGGTGTATGGAACGGTATCTGAGCAAATTTGAACCCCTTGTTTTATGCATCACCCCACCTCACCTTTCCCGTTAAGCAGCCATAGTGTGTTTTCTAAACGTGTGACTCTGTTCTGTTTTGTAATTCAGTTCAAGTGTAGCGGTTTTTACATTCCCTCTATAAGTGATAGCTTATGATAAGTGTCTTTTTCTGTGTGACTTATTTCACTTAGAATCGTCGTACCTAAGTCCACTCATCTTGCTTCTACTAGCCTTATGACATTGATTTCATGTCTGAGTGATATTCCATTGTACATAAGGACCACAACTTTTTTATCCATTTTTCTCTTTCCTGGGATATTTAAGGTGTCATGAAGTGGAGGTTCTTGTCAACAGAGCAGCCCCAAACTTTGGGGTGCCTGTGTCTTGCTGATTTTTAGTTTTCCCAATTTATACGCCCATGAGTGGACGTGCCCTATGCTCACTAAGCTGTGTTTTTTCGATGTTTCAGGACACACCGTACACTTCTCCAGAGTGGCTGTTGGCAATTTACATCCCGCCCATCAGCGTAGCAAGGCTGCCATTTCTCCATGGCCTGTCCTGCATTTCTGGTTTTGACACTTTTTGCAGCATGGCCCTTTTGACCCATGGGAAGCGAGACTTCTTTGTAGCGCTGATTTGCCTTTCCAGGTTGCTTGGTTGGCCAAAAAGGGCGTATGCGTTTTTTCCTGAATATATTCAGGAAAAAACGCATACGCCCTTTTTGGCCAAGGGCATCATTGTCGACGTTTTGCCGCTTTTCATGTGCCTTAAAGGCGATTCGAATCTACCTCCTGAAATCTGTTTCCTGCAATTCTGCCTTGCTTTCAAATCCTCTTCGTTGACTTCCCTCAATATATCTGTGGATGAGAGTTATCACTTATAACTCTGCGGGTTTGTGAATTGCAGTGTCCCTGAGCTCCATTTTTCAACTGTCTTTTTTGAGAGCTGGCCGCAAAAGCACGGGATTGCCTCAGGCCCTATTCTGGTTCCTGGCAGCAGGCTGAGCCTGTGGTTAATTCTTCTTCCTGATGGGAAAATAGAGTGACCTGTGCCTGTCCCAACAGCTAGATCTAGTCTCTCATTGGTTGCCCCTCTTCCCGTTCATCCTCATGACAAATTGCAACCTGTAGGGAACAGGAGGTTAAAGGTGCTGATTCTCCAAGTAGGGAGATTGCTAGTAAAGTAGCTGGAATGGCGAACCCGAGCACAAGGAGATGAGAAATGAGGTGCGTTTTAGAAACCTTTCAAAATCACACGGTGTACCTTCTTCTGGGTTTCTCATGCATGTTTTCGATGTAGGAAGATGCCCTTGAACCTGGAGACTTGGGACCCATGGGATGGGTACCACGCAGTATTACTTTAAAGGGTCTGCGTTTGCTCACCCAACCTAACCCAACCTTTCAGCCCCAAGACTGTCCACCCTTATGTCTCATCCAGCTGTGCGTGTAGATATGGTCAATCCAGGTTGCATCACAGCCTCTGAACGAATTTTGTAAGAATTTCTCTCTCTTTCACTGTCTTTGTTTTACGGGTTTTTAAAAGTAATTAATTTTTATAATGGGGTTTAGCTGCTTTTCACGGCTGTGTTTATGCGGCTTTACACCCACTTGACTCACTTCCAGACAGATATCAATACATAGGTTTTAAGATTCTTACTAGTCACATATATTCTTGTGCGGTGAATAGGGGGTGTTGAGTCCAGTTCACTGAGCAAGGAGTAGGTCTTGTCTATTACATATTGGGTGTATGGAACGGTATCTGAGCGAATTTGAAACCCTTGTTTTATGCATCACCCCACCTCACCTTTCCCGTTAAGCAGCCATAGTGTGTTTTCTAAACGTGTGATTCTGTTCTGTTCTGTAATTCAGTTCAAGTGTAGCGGT
Organism: Eschrichtius robustus; assembly: GCF_028021215.1. Classification (NCBI taxonomy): domain Eukaryota; kingdom Metazoa; phylum Chordata; class Mammalia; order Artiodactyla; family Eschrichtiidae; genus Eschrichtius; species Eschrichtius robustus. The sequence continues at coordinate 136,215 of NW_027175218.1, read as the reverse complement.
TTTTACATTCCCTCTATAAGTGATAGCTTATGATAAGTGTCTTTTTCTGTGTGACTTATTTCACTTAGAATCGTCGTACCTAAGTCCACTCATCTTGCTTCTACTAGCCTTATGACATTGATTTCATGTCTGAGTGATATTCCATTGTACATAAGGACCACAACTTCTTTATCCATTTTTCTCTTTCCTGGGATATTTAAGGTGGCATGAAGTGGAGGTTCTTGTCAACATAGCAGCCCTAAACATTGGGGTGCCTGTGTCTTGCTGATTTTTAGTTTTCCCAATTTATACGCCCATGAGTGGACGTGCCCTATGCTCCCTAAGCTGTGTTTTTTCGATGTTTCAGGACACACCGTACACTTCTCCAGAGTGGCTTTTGGCAATGTACATCCCGCCCATCAGCGTAGCAAGGCTGCCATTTCTCCATGGCCTGTACTGCATTTCTGGTTTTGACACTTTTTGCAGCATGGCCCTTTTGACCGATGGGAAGCGAGACTTCTTTGTAGCGCTGATTTGCCTTTCCAGGTTGCTTGGTTGGCCAAAAAGGGCGTATGCGTTATTTCCTGAATATATTCAGGAAAAAACGCATACGCCCTTTTTGGCCAAGGGCATCATTGTCGACGTTTTGCCGCTGTTCATGTGCTTTAAAGGCGATTCGAATCTACCTCCTGAAATCTGTTTCCTGCAATTCTGCCTTGCTTTCAAATCCTCTTCGTTGCCTTCCCTCAATATATCTGTGGATGAGAGTTATCATTTATAACTCTGCGGGTTTGTGAATTGCAGTGTCCCTGTGCTCCATTTTTCAACTCGCTTTTTTGGGAGCTGGCCGCAAATGCGCGGGATTGCCTCAGGCCCTATTGTGCTTCTGGGCGGCAGGCTGAGCCTGTGATTAATTCTTCTTCCTGATGGGAAAATAGAGTGACCTGTGCCTGTCCCAACACCTAGATCTAGTCTCTCATTGGTTGCCCCTCTTCCCGTTCATCCTCAGGACAAATTGCAACCTGTAGGGAACAGGAGGTTAAAGGTGCTGATTCTCCAAGTAAGTTGATTGCTAGTAAAGTAGCTGGAAAGGCGAACCCGAGCACAAGGAGATGAGAAATGGGGTGTGTTTTAGAAAACTTTCAAAATCACACGGTGTACCATCTTCTGAGTTTCTCATGCATGTTTTCGATGTAGGAAGATGCCCTTGAACCTGGAGATTTGGGACCCATGGGATGGGTACCACGCAGTATTACTTTAAAGGGTCTGCGTTTGCTCACCCAACCTCTCAGCCCCAAGAGTGTCCACCCTTATGTCTCATCCAGCTGTGGGTCTAGATATGGTCAATCCAGGTGGCATCACCGCCCCTGAACGAATTTTGTAAGAATTTCTCTCTCTTTCACTGTCTTTGTTTTACGGGTTTTTAAAAGTAATTTATTTTTATAATGGGGTTTAGCTGCTTTTCACGGCTGTGTTTATGCGGATTTACACCCACTTGACTCACTTCCAGACAGATATCAATACATAGGTTTTAAGATTGTTACTAGTCACATATATTCTTGTGCGGTGAATAGGGGGTGTTGAGTCCAGTTCACGGAGCAAGGAGTAGGTCTTGTCTATTACATATTGGGTGTATGGAACGGTATCTGAGCAAATTTGAACCCCTTGTTTTATGCATCACCCCACCTCACCTTTCCCGTTAAGCAGCCATAGTGTGTTTTCTAAACGTGTGACTCTGTTCTGTTTTGTAATTCAGTTCAAGTGTAGCGGTTTTTACATTCCCTCTATAAGTGATAGCTTATGATAAGTGTCTTTTTCTGTGTGACTTATTTCACTTAGAATCGTCGTACCTAAGTCCACTCATCTTGCTTCTACTAGCCTTATGACATTGATTTCATGTCTGAGTGATATTCCATTGTACATAAGGACCACAACTTTTTTATCCATTTTTCTCTTTCCTGGGATATTTAAGGTGTCATGAAGTGGAGGTTCTTGTCAACAGAGCAGCCCCAAACTTTGGGGTGCCTGTGTCTTGCTGATTTTTAGTTTTCCCATTTTATACGCCCATGAGTAGACGTGCCCTATGCTCACTAAGCTGTGTTTTTTCGATGTTTCAGGACACACCGTACACTTCTCCAGAGTGGCTGTTGGCAATTTACATCCCGCCCATCAGCGTAGCAAGGCTGCCATTTCTCCATGGCCTGTCCTGCATTTCTGGTTTTGACACTTTTTGCAGCATGGCCCTTTTGACCCATGGGAAGAGAGACTTCTTTGTAGCGCTGATTTGCATTTCCAGGTTGCTTGGTTGGCCAAAAAGGGCGTATGCGTTTTTTCCTGAATATATTCAGGAAAAAACGCATACGCCCTTTTTGGCCAAGGGCATCATTGTCGACGTTTTGCCGCTTTTCATGTGCCTTAAAGGCGATTCGTATCTACCTCCTGAAATCTGTTTCCTGCAATTCTGCCTTGCTTTCAAATCCTCTTCGTTGACTTCCCTCAATATATCTGTGGATGAGAGTTATCACTTATAACTCTGCGGGTTTGTGAATTGCAGTGTCCCTGAGCTCCATTTTTCAACTCGCTTTTTTGGGAGCTGGCCGCAAAAACACGGGATTGCCTCAGGCCCTATTCTGGTTCCTGGCAGCAGGCTGAGCCTGTGGTTAATTCTTCTTCCTGATGGGAAAATAGAGTGACCTGTGCCTGTCCCAACAGCTAGATCTAGTCTCTCATTGGTTGCCCCTCTTCCCGTTCATCCTCAGGACAAATTGCAACCTGTAGGGAACAGGAGGTTAAAGGTGCTGATTCTCCAAGTAGGGAGATTGCTAGTAAAGTAGCTGGAATGGCGAACCCGAGCACAAGGAGATGAGAAATGAGGTGCGTTTTAGAAACCTTTCAAAATCACACGGTGTACCATCTTCTGAGTTTCTCATGCATGTTTTCGATGTAGGAAGATGCCCTTGAACCTGGAGACTTGGGACCCATGGGATGGGTACCACGCAGTATTACTTTAAAGGGTCTGCGTTTGCTCACCCAACCTAACCCAACCTTTCAGCCCCAAGACTGTCCACCCTTATGTCTCATCCAGCTGTGCGTGTAGATATGGTCAATCCAGGTTGCATCACAGCCTCTGAACGAATTTTGTAAGAATTTCTCTCTCTTTCACTGTCTTTGTTTTACGGGTTTTTAAAAGTAATTTATTTTTATAATGGGGTTTAGCTGCTTTTCACGGCTGTGTTTATACGGCTTTACACCCACTTGACTCACTTCCAGACAGATATCAATACATAGGTTTTAAGATTGTTACTAGTAACATATATTCTTGTGCGGTGAATACGGGGTGTTGATTCCAGTTCACTGAGCAAGGAGTAGGTCTTGTCTATTACATATTGGGTGTATGGAACGGTATCTGAGCGAATTTGAAACCCTTGTTTTATGCATCACCCCACCTCACCTTTCCCGTTAAGCAGCCATAGTGTGTTTTCTAAACGTGTGATTCTGTTCTGTTCTGTAATTCAGTTCAAGTGTAGCGGTTTTTACATTCCCTCTATAAGTGATAGCTTATGATAAGTGTCTTTTTCTGTGTGACTTATTTCACTTAGAATCGTCGTACCTAAGTCCACTCATCTTGCTTCTACTAGCCTTATGACATTGATTTCATGTCTGAGTGATATTCCTTTGTACATAAGGACCACAACTTCTTTATCAATTTTTCTCTTTCCTGGGATATTTAAGGTGTCATGAAGTGGAGGTTCTTGTCAACAGAGCAGCCCTAAACTTTGGGGTGCCTGTGTCTTGCTGATTTTTAGTTTTCCCAATTTATACGCCCATGAGTGGACGTGCCCTATGCTCCCTAAGCTGTGTTTTTTCGATGTTTCAGGACACACCGTACACTTCTCCAGAGTGGCTGTTGGCAATTAACATCCCGCCCATCAGCGTAGCAAGGCTGCCATTTCTCCATGGCCTGTCCTGCATTTCTGGTTTTGACACTTTTTGCAGCATGACCCTTTTGACCGATGGGAAGCGAGACTTCTTTGTAGCACTGATTTGCCTTTCCAGGTTGCTTGGTTGGCCAAAAAGGGCGTATGCGTTTTTTCCTGAATATATTCAGGAAAAAACGCATACGCCCTTTTTGGCCAAGGGCATCATTGTCGACGTTTTGCCGCTTTTCATGTGCTTTAAAGGCGATTCGTATCCACCTCCTGAAACCTGTTTCCTGCAATTCTGCCTTGCTTTCAAATCCTCTTCGTTGCCTTCCCTCAATATATTTGTGGACGAGAGTTATCATTTATAACTCAGCAGGTTTGTGAATGGCAGTCCCCCTGAGCTCCATTTTTCAACTGTCTTTTTTGGGAGCTGGCCGCAAAAGCACGGGATTGCCTCAGGCCCTATTCTGGTTCCCGGCGGCAGGCTGAGCCTGTGGTTAATTCTTCTTCCTGATGGGAAAATAGAGTGACCTGTGCCTGTCCCAACACCTAGATCTATTCTCTCATTGGTTTCCCCTCTTCCTGTTCATCCTCAGGACAAATTGCAACCTGTACAGAACAGGCGGTTAAAGGTGCTGATTCTCCAAGTAAGTTGATTGCTAGTAAAGTAGCTGGAAAGGCGAACCCGAGCACAAGGAGATGAGAAATGAGGTGTGTTTTAGAAAGCTTTCAAAATCACACGGTGTACCATCTTCTGAGTTTCTCATGCATGTTTTCGATGTAGGAAGATGCCCTTGAACCTGGAGATTTGGGACCCATGGGATGGGTATCACGCAGTATTACTTTAAAGGGTCTGCGTTTGCTCACCCAACCTCTCAGCCCCAAGAGTGTCCACCCTTATGTCTCATCCAGCTGTGGGTCTAGATATGGTCAATCCAGGTGGCATCACAGCCCCTGAACGAATTTTGTAAGAATTTCTCTCTCTTTCACTGTCTTTGTTTTACGGGTTTTTAAAAGTAATTTATTTTTATAATGGGGTTTAGCTGCTTTTCACGGCTGTGTTTATGCGGATTTACACCCACTTGACTCACTTCCAGACAGATATCAATACATAGGTTTTAAGATTGTTACTAGTCACATATATTCTTGTGCGGTGAATAGGGGGTGTTGAGTCCAGTTCACGGAGCAAGGAGTAGGTCTTGTCTATTACATATTGGGTGTATGGAACGGTATCTGAGCAAATTTGAACCCCTTGTTTTATGCATCACCCCACCTCACCTTTCCCGTTAAGCAGCCATAGTGTGTTTTCTAAACGTGTGACTCTGTTCTGTTTTGTAATTCAGTTCAAGTGTAGCGGTTTTTACATTCCCTCTATAAGTGATAGCTTATGATAAGTGTCTTTTTCTGTGTGACTTATTTCACTTAGAATCGTCGTACCTAAGTCCACTCACCTTGCTTCTACTAGCCTTATGACATTGATTTCATGTCTGAGTGATATTCCATTGTACATAAGGACCACAACTTTTTTATCCATTTTTCTCTTTCCTGGGATATTTAAGGTGTCATGAAGTGGAGGTTCTTGTCAACAGAGCAGCCCCAAACTTTGGGGTGCCTGTGTCTTGCTGATTTTTAGTTTTCCCAATTTATACGCCCATGAGTGGACGTGCCCTATGCTCACTAAGCTGTGTTTTTTCGATATTTCAGGACACACCGTACACTTCTCCAGAGTGGCTGTTTGCAATTTACATCCCGCCCATCAGCGTAGCAAGGCTGCCATTTCTCCATGGCCTGTCCTGCATTTCTGGTTTTGACACTTTTTGCAGCATGGCCCTTTTGACCCATGGGAAGCGAGACTTCTTTGTAGCGCTGATTTGCCTTTCCAGGTTGCTTGGTTGGCCAAAAAGGGCGTATGCGTTTTTTCCTGAATATATTCAGGAAAAAACGCATACGCCCTTTTTGGCCAAGGGCATCATTGTCGACGTTTTGCCGCTTTTCATGTGCCTTAAAGGCGATTCGAATCTACCTCCTGAAATCTGTTTCCTGCAATTCTGCCTTGCTTTCAAATCCTCTTCGTTGACTTCCCTCAATATATCTGTGGATGAGAGTTATCACTTATAACTCTGCGGGTTTGTGAATTGCAGTGTCCCTGAGCTCCATTTTTCAACTGTCTTTTTTGAGAGCTGGCCGCAAAAGCACGGGATTGCCTCAGGCCCTATTCTGGTTCCTGGCAGCAGGCTGAGCCTGTGGTTAATTCTTCTTCCTGATGGGAAAATAGAGTGACCTGTGCCTGTCCCAACAGCTAGATCTAGTCTCTCATTGGTTGCCCCTCTTCCCGTTCATCCTCAGGACAAATTGCAACCTGTAGGGAACAGGAGGTTAAAGGTGCTGATTCTCCAAGTAGGGAGATTGCTAGTAAAGTAGCTGGAATGGCGAACCCGAGCACAAGGAGATGAGAAATGAGGTGCGTTTTAGAAACCTTTCAAAATCACACGGTGTACCATCTTCTGAGTTTCTCATGCATGTTTTCGATGTAGGAAGATGCCCTTGAACCTGGAGACTTGGGACCCATGGGATGGGTACCACGCAGTATTACTTTAAAGGGTCTGCGTTTGCTCACCCAACCTAACCCAACCTTTCAGCCCCAAGACTGTCCACCCTTATGTCTCATCCAGCTGTGCGTGTAGATATGGTCAATCCAGGTTGCATCACAGCCTCTGAACGAATTTTGTAAGAATTTCTCTCTCTTTCACTGTCTTTGTTTTACGGGTTTTTAAAAGTAATTTATTTTTATAATGGGGTTTAGCTGCTTTTCACGGCTGTGTTTATGCGGATTTACACCCACTTGACTCACTTCCAGACAGATATGAATACATAGGTTTTAAGATTGTTACTAGTCACATATATTCTTGTGCGGTGAATACGGGGTGTTGATTCCAGTTCACTGAGCAAGGAGTAGGTCTTGTCTATTACATATTGGGTGTATGGAACGGTATCTGAGCGAATTTGAAACCCTTGTTTTATGCATCACCCCACCTCACCTTTCCCGTTAAGCAGCCATAGTGTGTTTTCTAAACGTGTGATTCTGTTCTGTTCTGTAATTCAGTTCAAGTGTAGCGGTTTTTACATTCCCTCTATAAGTGATAGCTTATGATAAGTGTCTTTTTCTGTGTGACTTATTTCACTTAGAATCGTCGTACCTAAGTCCACTCATCTTGCTTCTACTAGCCTTATGACATTGATTTCATGTCTGAGTGATATTCCTTTGTACATAAGGACCACAACTTCTTTATCCATTTTTCTCTTTCCTGGGATATTTAAGGTGTCATGAAGTGGAGGTTCTTTTCAACAGAGCAGCCCTAAACTTTGGGGTGCCTGTGTCTTGCTGATTTTTAGTTTTCCCAATTTATACGCCCATGAGTGGACGTGCCCTATGCTCCCTAAGCTGTGTTTTTTCGATGTTTCAGGACACACCGTACACTTCTCCAGAGTGGCTGTTGGCAATTAACATCCCGCCCATCAGCGTAGCAAGGCTGCCATTTCTCCATGGCCTGTCCTGCATTTCTGGTTTTGACACTTTTTGCAGCATGACCCTTTTGACCGATGGGAAGCGAGACTTCTTTGTAGCACTGATTTGCCTTTCCAGGTTGCTTGGTTGGCCAAAAAGGGCGTATGCGTTTTTTCCTGAATATATTCAGGAAAAAACGCATACGCCCTTTTTGGCCAAGGGCATCATTGTCGACGTTTTGCCGCTTTTCATGTGCTTTAAAGGCGATTCGAATCTACCTCCTGACACCTGTTTCCTGCAATTCTGCCTTCCTTTCAAATCCTCTTCGTTGCCTTCCCTCAATATATTTGTGGACGAGAGTTATCATTTATAACTCAGCAGGTTTGTGAATGGCAGTCCCCCTGAGCTCCATTTTTCAACTGTCTTTTTTGGGAGCTGGCCGCAAAAGCACGGGATTGCCTCAGGCCCTATTCTGGTTCCCGGCGGCAGGCTGAGCCTGTGGTTAATTCTTCTTCCTGATGGGAAAATAGAGTGACCTGTGCCTGTCCCAACACCTAGATCTATTCTCTCATTGGTTTCCCCTCTTCCCGTTCATCCTCAGGACAAATTGCAACCTGTACAGAACAGGAGGTTAAAGGTGCTGATTCTCCAAGTAGGGAAATTGCTAGTGAAGTAGCTGGAATGGCGAACCCGAGCACAAGGAGATGAGAAATGAGGTGCGTTTTAGAAACCTTTCAAAATCACACGGTGTACCTTCTTCTGGGTCCCTCATGCAAGTTTTCGATGTAGGAAGATGCCCTTGAACCTGGAGATTTGGGACCCATGGGATGGGTACCATGCAGTATTACTTTAAAGGGTCTGCGTTTGCTCACCCAACCTCACCCAACCTCTCAGCCCCAAGAGTGTCCACCCTTATGTCTCATCCAGCTGTGGGTCTAGATATGGTCAATCCAGGTTGCATCACAGCCCCTGAACGAATTTTGTAAGAATTTCTCTCTCTTTCACTGTCTTTGTTTTACGGGTTTTTAAAAGTAATTTATTTTTATAATGGGGTTTAGCTGCTTTTCACGGCTGTGTTTATGCGGCTTACACCCACTTGACTCACTTCCAGACAGATATAAATACATAGGTTTTAAGATTGTTACTAGTCACATATATTATTGTGCGGTGAATAGGGGGTGTTGAGTCCAGTTCACTGAGCAAGGAGTAGGTCTTGTATATTACATATTGGGTGTATGGAACGGTATCTGAGCGAATTTGAACCCCTTGTTTTATGCATCACCCCACCTCACCTTTCCCGTTAAGCAGCCATAGTGTGTTTTCTAAACGTGTGATTCTGTTCTGTTCTGTAATTCATTTCAAGTGTAGCGGTTTTTACATTCCCTCTATGAGTGATAGCTTATGATAAGTGTCTTTTTCTGTGTGACTTATTTCACTTAGAATCGTCGTACCTAAGTCCACTCATCTTGCTTCTACTAGCCTTATGACATTGATTTCATGTCTGAGTGATATTCCATTGTACGTAAGGACCACAACTTCTTTATCCATTTTTCTCTTTCCTGGGATATTTAAGGTGTCATGAAGTGGAGGTTCTTGTCAACAGAGCAGCCCTAAACTTTGGGGTGCCTGTGTCTTGCTGATTTTTAGTTTTCCCAATTTATACGCCCATGAGTGGACGTGCCCTATGCTCCCTAAGCTGTGTTTTTTCGATGTTTCAGGACACACCGTACACTTCTACAGAGTGGCTGTTGGCAATTTACATCCCGCCCATCAGTGTAGCAAGGCTGCCATTTCTACATGGCCTGTCCTGCATTTCTCGTTTTGACACTTTTTGCAGCATGGCCCTTTTCACCGATGGGAAGCGAGACTTCTTTGTAGCGCTGATTTGCCTTTCCAGGTTGCTTGGTTGGCCAAAAAGTGCGTATGCGTTTTTTCCTGAATATATTCAGGAAAAAACGCATACGCCCTTCTTGGCCAAGGGCATCATTGTCGACGTTTTGCCGCTTTTCATGTGCTTTACAGGCGATTCGAATCTACCTCCTGAAATCTGTTTCCTGCAATTCTGCCTTGCTTTCAAATCCTCTTCGTTGCCTTCCCTCAATATATCTGTGGATGAGAGTTATCATTTATAACTCTGCGCGTTTGTGAATTGCAGTGTCCCTGTGCTCCATTTTTCAACTCGCTTTTTTGGGAGCTGGCCGCAAAAGCGCGGGATTGCCTCAGGCCCTATTGTGCTTCTGGGCGGCAGGCTGAGCCTGTGATTAATTCTTCTTCCTGATGGGAAAATAGAGTGACCTGTGACTGTCCCAACACCTAGATCTAGTCTCTCATTGGTTGCCCCTCTTCCCGTTCATCCTCAGGACAAATTGCAACCTGTAGGGAACAGGAGGTTAAAGGTGCTGATTCTCCAAGTAAGTTGATTGCTAGTAAAGTAGCTGGAAAGGCGAACCCGAGCACAAGGAGATGAGAAATGGGGTGTGTTTTAGAAAGCTTTCAAAATCACACGGTGTACCATCTTCTGAGTTTCTCATGCATGTTTTCGATGTAGGAAGATGCCCTTGAACCTGGAGATTTGGGACCCATGGGATGGGTATCACGCAGTATTACTTTAAAGGGTCTGCGTTTGCTCACCCAACCTCTCATCCCCAAGTGTGTCCACCCTTATGTCTCATCCAGCTGTGGGTCTAGATATGGTCAATCCAGGTGGCATCACAGCCCCTGAACGAATTTTGTAAGAATTTCTCTCTCTTTCACTGTCTTTGTTTTACGGGTTTTTAAAAGTAATTTATTTTTATAATGGTGTTTAGCTGCTTTTCACGGCTGTGTTTATGCGGATTTACACCCACTTGACTCACTTCCAGACAGATATCAATACATAGGTTTTAAGATTGTTACTAGTCACATATATTCTTTTGCGGTGAATAGGGGGTGTTGAGTCCAGTTCACGGAGCAAGGAGTAGGTTTTGTCTATTACATATTGGGTGTATGGAACGGTATCTGAGCAAATTTGAACCCCTTGTTTTATGCATCACCCCACCTCACCTTTCCCGTTAAGCAGCCATAGTGTGTTTTCTAAACGTGTGACTCTGTTCTGTTTTGTAATTCAGTTCAAGTGTAGCGGTTTTTACATTCCCTCTATAAGTGATAGCTTATGATAAGTGTCTTTTTCTGTGTGACTTATTTCACTTAGAATCGTCGTACCTAAGTCCACTCATCTTGCTTCTACTAGCCTTATGACATTGATTTCATGTCTGAATGATATTCCATTGTACATAAGGACCACAACTTTTTTATCCATTTTTCTCTTTCCTGGGATATTTAAGGTGTCATGAAGTGGAGGTTCTTGTCAACAGAGCAGCCCCAAACTTTGGGGTGCCTGTGTCTTGCTGATTTTTAGTTTTCCCAATTTATACGCCCATGAGTGGACGTGCCCTATGCTCACTAAGCTGTGTTTTTTCGATGTTTCAGGACACACCGTACACTTCTCCAGAGTGGCTGTTGGCAATTTACATCCCGCCCATCAGCGTAGCAAGGCTGCCATTTCTCCATGGCCTGTCCTGCATTTCTGGTTTTGACACTTTTTGCAGCATGGCCCTTTTGACCCATGGGAAGCGAGACTTCTTTGTAGCGCTGATTTGCCTTTCCAGGTTGCTTGGTTGGCCAAAAAGGGCGTATGCGTTTTTTCCTGAATATATTCAGGAAAAAACGCATACGCCCTTTTTGGCCAAGGGCATCATTGTCGACGTTTTGCCGCTTTTCATGTGCCTTAAAGGCGATTCGAATCTACCTCCTGAAATCTGTTTCCTGCAATTCTGCCTTGCTTTCAAATCCTCTTCGTTGACTTCCCTCAATATATCTGTGGATGAGAGTTATCACTTATAACTCTGCGGGTTTGTGAATTGCAGTGTCCCTGAGCTCCATTTTTCAACTGTCTTTTTTGAGAGCTGGCCGCAAAAGCACGGGATTGCCTCAGGCCCTATTCTGGTTCCTGGCAGCAGGCTGAGCCTGTGGTTAATTCTTCTTCCTGATGGGAAAATAGAGTGACCTGTGCCTGTCCCAACAGCTAGATCTAGTCTCTCATTGGTTGCCCCTCTTCCCGTTCATCCTCATGACAAATTGCAACCTGTAGGGAACAGGAGGTTAAAGGTGCTGATTCTCCAAGTAGGGAGATTGCTAGTAAAGTAGCTGGAATGGCGAACCCGAGCACAAGGAGATGAGAAATGAGGTGCGTTTTAGAAACCTTTCAAAATCACACGGTGTACCTTCTTCTGGGTTTCTCATGCATGTTTTCGATGTAGGAAGATGCCCTTGAACCTGGAGACTTGGGACCCATGGGATGGGTACCACGCAGTATTACTTTAAAGGGTCTGCGTTTGTTCACCCAACCTAACCCAACCTTTCAGCCCCAAGACTGTCCACCCTTATGTCTCATCCAGCTGTGCGTGTAGATATGGTCAATCCAGGTTGCATCACAGCCTCTGAACGAATTTTGTAAGAATTTCTCTCTCTTTCACTGTCTTTGTTTTACGGGTTTTTAAAAGTAATTAATTTTTATAATGGGGTTTAGCTGCTTTTCACGGCTGTGTTTATGCGGCTTTACACCCACTTGACTCACTTCCAGACAGATATCAATACATAGGTTTTAAGATTCTTACTAGTCACATATATTCTTGTGCGGTGAATAGGGGGTGTTGAGTCCAGTTCACTGAGCAAGGAGTAGGTCTTGTCTATTACATATTGGGTGTATGGAACGGTATCTGAGCGAATTTGAAACCCTTGTTTTATGCATCACCCCACCTCACCTTTCCCGTTAAGCAGCCATAGTGTGTTTTCTAAACGTGTGATTCTGTTCTGTTCTGTAATTCAGTTCAAGTGTAGCGGTTTTTACATTCCCTCTATAAGTGATAGCTTATGATAAGTGTCTTTTTCTGTGTGACTTATTTCACTTAGAATCGTCGTACCTAAGTCCACTCATCTTGCTTCTACTAGCCTTATGACATTGATTTCATGTCTGAGTGATATTCCATTGTACATAAGGACCACAACTTCTTTATCCATTTTTCTCTTTCCTGGGATATTTAAGGTGTCATGAAGTGGAGGTTCTTGTCAACAGAGCAGCCCTAAACTTTGGGGTGCCTGTGTCTTGCTGATTTTTAGTTTTCCCAATTTATACGCCCATGAGTGGACGTGCCCTATGCTCCCTAAGCTGTGTTTTTTCGATGTTTCAGGACAAACCGTACACTTCTCCAGAGTGGCTGTTGGCAACTTACATCCCGCCCATCAGCGTAGCAAGGCTGCCATTTCTCCATGGCCTGTCCTGCATTTCTGGTTTTGACACTTTTTGCAGCATGGCCCTTTTGACCGATGGGAAGCGAGACTTCTTTGTAGCGCTGATGTGCCTTTCCAGGTTGCTTGGTTGGCCAAAAAGTGCGTATGCGTTTTTTCCTGAATATATTCAGGAAAAAACGCATACGCCCTTCTTGGCCAAGGGCATCATTGTCCACGTTTTGCCGCTTTTCATGTGCTTTACAGGTGATTCGAATCTACCTCCTGAAATCTGTTTCCTGCAATTCTGCCTTGCTTTCAAATCCTCTTCGTTGCCTTCCCTCAATATATCTGTGGATGAGAGTTATCATGTATAACTCTGCTGGTTTGTGAATTGCAGTGTCCCTGAGCTCCATTTTTCAACTCGCTTTTTTGGGAGCTGGCCGCAAAAGCGCGGGATTGCCTCAGGCCCTATTGTGCTTCTGGGCGGCAGGCTGAGCCTGTGATTATTTCTTCTTCCTGATGGGAAAATAGAGTGACCTGTGCCTGTCCCAACACCTAGATCTAGTCTCTCATTGGTTGCCCCTCTTCCCGTTCATCCTCAGGACAAATTGCAACCTGTAGGGAACAGGAGGTTAAAGGTGCTGATTCTCCAAGTAATTTGATTGCTAGTAAAGTAGCTGGAAAGGTGAACCCGAGCACAAGGAGATGAGAAATGGGGTGTGTTTTAGAAACCTTTCAAAATCACACGGTGTACCATCTTCTGAGTTTCTCATGCATGTTTTCGATGTAGGAAGATGCCCTTGAACCTGGAGATTTGGGACCCATCGGATGGGTATCACACAGTATTACTTTAAAGGGTCTGCGTTTGCTCACCCAACCTCTCAGCCCCAAGAGTGTCCACCCTTATGTCTCATCCAGCTGTGGGTCTAGATATGGTCAATCCAGGTGGCATCACAGCCCCTGAACGAATTTTGTAAGAATTTCTCTCTCTTTCACTGTCTTTGTTTTACGGGTTTTTAAAAGTAATTTATTTTTATAATGGGGTTTAGCTGCTTTTCACGGCTGTGTTTATGCGGATTTACACCCACTTGACTCACTTCCAGACAGATATCAATACATAGGTTTTAAGATTGTTAATAGTCACATATATTCTTGTGCGGTGAATAGGGGGTGTTGAGTCCAGTTCACGGAGCAAGGAGTAGGTCTTGTCTATTACATATTGGGTGTATGGAACGGTATCTGAGCAAATTTGAACCCCTTGTTTTATGCATCACCCCACCTCACCTTTCCCGTTAAGCAGCCGTAGTGTGTTTTCTAAACGTGTGACTCTGTTCTGTTTTGTAATTCAGTTCAAGTGTAGCGGTTTTTACATTCCCTCTATAAGTGATAGCTTATGATAAGTGTCTTTTTCTGTGTGACTTATTTCACTTAGAATCGTCGTACCTAAGTCCACTCATCTTGCTTCTACTAGCCTTATGACATTGATTTCATGTCTGAGTGATATTCCATTGTACATAAGGACCACAACTTTTTTATCCATTTTTCTCTTTCCTGGGATATTTAAGGTGTCATGAAGTGGAGGTTCTTGTCAACAGAGCAGCCCCAAACTTTGGGGTGCCTGTGTCTTGCTGATTTTTAGTTTTCCCAATTTATACGCCCATGAGTGGACGTGCCCTATGCTCACTAAGCTGTGTTTTTTCGATGTTTCTGGACACACCGTACACTTCTCCAGAGTGGCTGTTGGCAATTTACATCCCGCCCATCAGCGTAGCAAGGCTGCCATTTCTCCATGGCCTGTCCTGCATTTCTGGTTTTGACACTTTTTGCAGCATGGCCCTTTTGACCCATGGGAAGCGAGACTTCTTTGTAGCGCTGATTTGCCTTTCCAGGTTGCATGGTTGGCCAAAAAGGGCGTATGCGTTTTTTCCTGAATATATTCAGGAAAAAACGCATACGCCCTTTTTGGCCAAGGGCATCATTGTCGACGTTTTGCCGCTTTTCATGTGCTTTACAGGCGATTCGAATCTACCTCCTGAAATCTGTTTCCTGCAATTCTGCCTTGCTTTCAAATCCTCTTCGTTGACTTCCCTCAATATATCTGTGGATGAGGGTTATCAGTTATAACTCTGCGGGTTTGTGAATTGCAGTGTCCCTGAGCTCCATTTTTCAACTGTCTTTTTTGAGAGCTGGCCGCAAAAGCACGGGATTGCCTCAGGCCCTATTCTGGTTCCTGGCAGCAGGCTGAGCCTGTGGTTAATTCTTCTTCCTGATGGGAAAATAGAGTGACCTGTGCCTGTCCCAACAGCTAGATCTAGTCTCTCATTGGTTGCCCCTCTTCCCGTTCATCCTCAGGACAAATTGCAACCTGTAGGGAACAGGAGGTTAAAGGTGCTGATTCTCCAAGTAGGGAGATTGCTAGTAAAGTAGCTGGAATGGCGAACCCGAGCACAAGGAGATGAGAAATGAGGTGCGTTTTAGAAACCTTTCAAAATCACACGGTGTACCATCTTCTGAGTTTCTCATGCATGTTTTCGATGTAGGAAGATGCCCTTGAACCTGGAGACTTGGGACCCATGGGATGGGTACCACGCAGTATTACTTTAAAGGGTCTGCGTTTGCTCACCCAACCTAACCCAACCTTTCAGCCCCAAGACTGTCCACCCTTATGTCTCATCCAGCTGTGCGTGTAGATATGGTCAATCCAGGTTGCATCACAGCCTCTGAACGAATTTTGTAAGAATTTCTCTCTCTTTCACTGTCTTTGTTTTACGGGTTTTTAAAAGTAATTTATTTTTATAATGGGGTTTAGCTGCTTTTCACGGCTGTGTTTATGCGGATTTACACCCACTTGACTCACTTCCAGACAGATATCAATACATAGGTTTTAAGATTGTTACTAGTCACATATATTCTTGTGCGGTGGAAAGGGCGTGTTGAGTCCAGTTCACTGAGCAAGGAATAGGTCTTGTCTATTACATATTGGGTGTATGGAACGGTATCTGAGCGAATTTGAACCCCTTGTTTTATGCATCACCCCACCTCACCTTTCCCGTTAAGCAGCCATAGTGTGTTTTCTAAACGTGTGATTCTGTTCTGTTCTGTAATTCAGATCAAGTGTAGCGGTTTTTACATTCCCTCTATAAGTGATAGCTTATGATAAGTGTCTTTTTCTGTGTGACTTATTTCACTTAGAATCGTCGTACCTAAGTCCACTCATCTTGCTTCTACTAGCCTTATGACATTGATTTCATGTCTGAGTGATATTGCATTGTACATAAGGACCACAACTTCTTTATCCATTTTTCTCTTTCCTGGGATATTTAAGGTGTCATGAAGTGGAGGTTCTTGTCAACAGAGCAGCCCTAAACTTTGGGGTGCCTGTGTCTTGCTGATTTTTAGTTTTCCCAATTTATACGCCCATGAGTGGACGTGCCCTATGCTCCCTAAGCTGTGTTTTTTCGATGTTTCAGGACACACCATACACTTCTCCAGAGTGGCTGTTGGCAACTTACATCCCGCCCATCAGTGTAGCAAGGCTGCCATTTCTCCATGGCCTGTCCTGCATTTCTGGTTTTGACACTTTTTGCAGCATGGCCCTTTTGACCGATGGGAAGCGAGACTTCTTTGTAGCGCTGATTTGCCTTTCCAGGTTGCTTGGTTGGCCAAAAAGGGCGTATGCGTTTTTTCCTGAATATATTCAGGAAAAAACGCATACGCCCTTCTTGGCCAAGGGCATTATTGTCGACGTTTTGCCGCTTTTCATGTGCTTTACATGCGATTCGAATCTACCTCCTGAAATCTGTTTCCTGCAATTCTGCCTTGCTTTCAAATCCTCTTCGTTGCCTTCCCTCAATATATCTGTGGATGAGAGTTATCATTTATAACTCTGCGGGTTTGTGATTTGCAGTGTCCCTGAGCTCCATTTTTCAACTCGCTTTTTTGGGAGCTGGCCGCAAAAGCGCGGGATTGCCTCAGGCCCTATTGTGCTTCTGGGCGGCAGGCTGAGCCTGTGATTAATTCTTCTTCCTGATGGGAAAATAGAGTGACCTGTGCCTGTCCCAACACCTAGATCTAGTCTCTCATTGGTTGCCCCTCTTCCCGTTCATCCTCAGGACAAATTGCAACCTGTAGGGAACAGGAGGTTAAAGGTGCTGATTCTCCAAGTAAGTTGATTGCTAGTAAAGTAGCTGGAAAGGCGAACCCGAGCACAAGGAGATGAGAAATGGGGTGTGTTTTAGAAACCTTTCAAAATCACACGGTGTACCATCTTCTGAGTTTCTCATGCATGTTTTCGATGTAAGAAGATGCCCTTGAACCTGGAGATTTGGGACCCATGGGATGGGTACCACGCAGTATTACTTTAAAGGGTCTGCGTTTGCTCACCCAACCTCTCAGCCCCAAGAGTGTCCACCCTTATGTCTCATCCAGCTGTGGGTCTAGATATGGTCAATCCAGGTTGCATCTCAGCCCCTGATCGAATTTTGTAAGAATGTCTCTCTCTTTCACTGTCTTTGTTTTACGGGTTTTTAAAAGTAATTTATTTTTATATTGGGGTTTAGCTGCTTTTCACGGCTGTGTTTATGCGGATTTACACCCACTTGTCTCACTTCCAGACAGATATCAATACATAGGTTTTAAGATTGTTACTAGTCATATATATTCTTGTGCGGTGAATAGGGGGTGTTGAGTCCAGTTCACTGAGCAAGGAGTAGGTCTTGTGTATTACATATTGGGTGTATGGAACGGTATCTGAGCGAATTTGAACCCCTTGTTTTATGCATCACCCCACCTCACCTTTCCCGTTAAGCAGCCATAGTGTGTTTTCTAAACGTGTGATTCTGTTCTGTTCTGTAATTCAGTTCAAGTGTAGCGGTTTTTACATTCCCTCTATAAGTGATAGCTTATGATAAGTGTCTTTTTCTGTGTGACTTATTTCACTTAGAATCGTCGTACCTAAGTCCACTCATCTTGCTTCTACTAGCCTTATGACATTGATTTCATGTCTGAGGGATATTCCATTGTACATAAGGACCACAACTTTTTTATCCATTTTTCTCTTTCCTGGGATATTTAAGGTGTCATGAAGTGGAGGTTCTTGTCAACAGAGCAGCCCCAAACTTTGGGGTGCCTGTGTCTTGCTCATTAGTAGTTTTCCCAATTTATACGCCCATGAGTGGACGTGCCCTATGCTCCCTAAGCTGTGTTTTTTCGATGTTTCAGGACACACCGTACACTTCTCCAGAGTGGCTGTTGGCAATTTACATCCCGCCCATCAGCGTAGCAAGGCTGCCATTTCTCCATGGCCTGTCCTGCATTTCTGGTTTTGACACTTTTTGCAGCATGTCCCTTTTGGCCGATGGGAAGCGAGACTTCTTTGTAGCGCTGATTTGCCTTTCCAGGTTGCTTGGTTGGCCAAAAAGGGCGTATGCGTTTTTTCCTGAATATATTCAGGAAAAAACGCATACGCCCTTTTTGGCCAAGGGCATCATTGTCCACGTTTTGCCGCTTTTCATGTGCCTTAAAGGCGATTCGAATCTACCTCCTGAAATCTGTTTCCTGCAATTCTGCCTTGCTTTCAAATCCTCTTCGTTGCCTTCCCTCAATATATCTGTGGATGAGAGTTATCACTTATAACTCTGCGGGTTTGTGAATTGCAGTGTCCCTGAGCTCCATTTTTCAACTGTCTTTTTTGAGAGATGGCCGCAAAAGCACGGGATTGCCTCAGGCCCTATTCTGGTTCCTGGCAGCAGGCTGAGCCTGTGGTTAATTCTTCTTCCTGATGGGAAAATAGAGTGACCTGTGCCTGTCCCAACAGCTATATCTAGTCTCTCATTGGTTGCCCCTCTTCCCGTTCATCCTCAGGACAAATTGCAACCTGTAGGGAACAGGAGGTTAAAGGTGCTGATTCTCCAAGTAGGGAGATTGCTAGTAAAGTAGCTGGAAAGGCGAACCCGAGCTCAAGGAGATGAGAAATTGGGTGCATTTCAGAAACTTTTCAAAATCACACGGTGTACCATCTTCTGAGTTTCTCATGTATGTTTTCGATGTAGGAAGATGCCCTTGAACCTGGAGACTTGGGACCCATGGGATGGGTACCACGCAGTATTACTTTAAAGGGTCTGCGTTTGCTCACCCAACCTAACCCAACCTTTCAGCCCCAAGACTGTCCACCCTTATGTCTCATCCAGCTGTGCGTGTAGATATGGTCAATCCAGGTTGCATCACAGCCTCTGAACGAATTTTGTAAGAATTTCTCTCTCTTTCACTGTCTTTGTTTTACGGGTTTTTAAAAGTAATTTATTTTTATAATGGGGTTTAGCTGCTTTTCACGGCTGTGTTTATGCGGATTTACACCCACTTGACTCACTTCCAGACAGATATCAATACATAGGTTTTAAGATTGTTACTAGTCACATATATTCTTCTGCGGTGAAAAGGGCGTGTTGAGTCCAGTTCACTGAGCAAGGAATAGGTCTTGTCTATTACATATTGGGTGTATGGAACGGTATCTGAGCGAATTTGAACCCCTTGTTTTATGCATCACCCCACCTCACCTTTCCCGTTAAGCAGCCATAGTGTGTTTTCTAAACGTGTGATTCTGTTCTGTTCTGTAATTCAGTTCAAGTGTAGCGGTTTTTACATTCCCTCTATAAGTGATAGCTTATGATAAGTGTCTTTTTCTGTGTGACTTATTTCACTTAGAATCGTCGTACCTAAGTCCACTCATCTTGCTTCTACTAGCCTTATGACATTGATTTCATGTCTGAGTGATATTCCATTGTACATAAGGACCACAACTTTTTTATCCATTTTTCTCTTTCCTGGGATATTTAAGGTGTCATGAAGTGGAGGTTCTTGTCAACAGAGCAGCCCCAAACTTTGGGGTGCCTGTGTCTTGCTGATTTTTAGTTTTCCCAATTTATACGCCCATGAGTGGACGTGCCCTATGCTCACTAAGCTGTGTTTTTTCGATGTTTCTGGACACACCGTACACTTCCCCAGAGTGGCTGTTGGCAATTTACATCCCGCCCATCAGCGTAGCAAGGCTGCCATTTCTCCATGGCCTGTCCTGCATTTCTGGTTTTGACACTTTTTGCAGCATGGCCCTTTTGACCCATGGGAAGCGAGACTTCTTTGTAGCGCTGATTTGCCTTTCCAGGTTGCTTGGTTGGCCAAAAAGGGCGTATGCGTTTTTTCCTGAATATATTCAGGAAAAAACGCATACGCCCTTTTTGGCCAAGGGCATCATTGTCGACGTATTGCCGCTTTTCATGTGCCTTAAAGGCGATTCGAATCTACCTCCTGAAACCTGTTTCCTGCAATTCTGCCTTGCTTTCAAATCCTCTTCGTTGACTTCCCTCAATATATCTGTGGATGAGGGTTATCACTTATAACTCTGCGGGTTTGTGAATTGCAGTGTCCCTGAGCTCCATTTTTCAACTCGCTTTTTTGGGAGCTGGCCGCAAAAGCGCGGGATTGCCTCAGGCCCTATTGTGCTTCTGGGCGGCAGGCTGAGCCTGTGATTAATTCTTCTTCCTGATGGGAAAATAGAGTGACCTGTGCCTGTCCCAACACCTAGATCTAGTCTCTCATTGGTTGCCCCTCTTCCCGTTCATCCTCAGGACAAATTGCAACCTGTAGGGAACAGGAGGTTAAAGGTGCTGATTCTCCAAGTAAGTTGATTGCTAGTAAAGTAGCTGGAAAGGCGAACCCGAGCACAAGGAGATGAGAAATGGGGTGTGTTTTAGAAACCTTTCAAAATCACACGGTGTACCATCTTCTGAGTTTCTCATGCATGTTTTCGATGTAAGAAGATGCCCTTGAACCTGGAGATTTGGGACCCATGGGATGGGTACCACGCAGTATTACTTTAAAGGGTCTGCGTTTGCTCACCCAACCTCTCAGCCCCAAGAGTGTCCACCCTTATATCTCATCCAGCTGTGGGTCTAGATATGGTCAATCCAGGTTGCATCTCAGCCCCTGATCGAATTTTGTAAGAATGTCTCTCTCTTTCACTGTCTTTGTTTTACGGGTTTTTAAAAGTAATTTATTTTTATATTGGGGTTTAGCTGCTTTTCACGGCTGTGTTTATGCGGATTTACACCCACTTGTCTCACTTCCAGACAGATATCAATACATAGGTTTTAAGATTGTTACTAGTCATATATATTCTTGTGCGGTGAATAGGGGGTGTTGAGTCCAGTTCACTGAGCAAGGAGTAGGTCTTGTGTATTACATATTGGGTGTATGGAACGGTATCTGAGCGAATTTGAACCCCTTGTTTTATGCATCACCCCACCTCACCTTTCCCGTTAAGCAGCCATAGTGTGTTTTCTAAACGTGTGATTCTGTTCTGTTCTGTAATTCAGTTCGAGTGTAGCGGTTTTTACATTCCCTCTATAAGTGATAGCTTATGATAAGTGTCTTTTTCTGTGTGACTTATTTCACTTAGAATCGTCGTACCTAAGTCCACTCATCTTGCTTCTACTAGCCTTATGACATTGATTTCATGTCTGAGGGATATTCCATTGTACATAAGGACCACAACTTTTTTATCCATTTTTCTCTTTCCTGGGATATTTAAGGTGTCATGAAGTGGAGGTTCTTGTCAACAGAGCAGCCCCAAACTTTGGGGTGCCTGTGTCTTGCTCATTAGTAGTTTTCCCAATTTATACGCCCATGAGTGGACGTGCCCTATGCTCCCTAAGCTGTGTTTTTTCGATGTTTCAGGACACACCGTACACTTCTCCAGAGTGGCTGTTGGCAATTTACATCCCGCCCATCAGCGTAGCAAGGCTGCCATTTCTCCATGGCCTGTCCTGCATTTCTGGTTTTGACACTTTTTGCAGCATGTCCCTTTTGGCCGATGGGAAGCGAGACTTCTTTGTAGCGCTGATTTGCCTTTCCAGGTTGCTTGGTTGGCCAAAAAGGGCGTATGCGTTTTTTCCTGAATATATTCAGGAAAAAACGCATACGCCCTTTTTGGCCAAGGGCATCATTGTCCACGTTTTGCCGCTTTTCATGTGCCTTAAAGGCGATTCGAATCTACCTCCTGAAATCTGTTTCCTGCAATTCTGCCTTGCTTTCAAATCCTCTTCGTTGCCTTCCCTCAATATATCTGTGGATGAGAGTTATCACTTATAACTCTGCGGGTTTGTGAATTGCAGTGTCCCTGAGCTCCATTTTTCAACTGTCTTTTTTGAGAGATGGCCGCAAAAGCACGGGATTGCCTCAGGCCCTATTCTGGTTCCTGGCAGCAGGCTGAGCCTGTGGTTAATTCTTCTTCCTGATGGGAAAATAGAGTGACCTGTGCCTGTCCCAACAGCTATATCTAGTCTCTCATTGGTTGCCCCTCTTCCCGTTCATCCTCAGGACAAATTGCAACCTGTAGGGAACAGGAGGTTAAAGGTGCTGATTCTCCAAGTACGGAGATTGCTAGTAAAGTAGCTGGAAAGGCGAACCCGAGCTCAAGGAGATGAGAAATTGGGTGCAGTTCAGAAACTTTTCAAAATCACACGGTGTACCATCTTCTGAGTTTCTCATGCATGTTTTCGATGTAGGAAGATGCCCTTGAACCTGGAGACTTGGGACCCATGGGATGGGTACCACGCAGTATTACTTTAAAGGGTCTGCGTTTGCTCACCCAACCTAACCCAACCTTTCAGCCCCAAGACTGTCCACCCTTATGTCTCATCCAGCTGTGCGTGTAGATATGGTCAATCCAGGTTGCATCACAGCCTCTGAACGAATTTTGTAAGAATTTCTCTCTCTTTCACTGTCTTTGTTTTACGGGTTTTTAAAAGTAATTTATTTTTATAATGGGGTTTAGCTGCTTTTCACGGCTGTGTTTATGCGGATTTACACCCACTTGACTCACTTCCAGACAGATATCAATACATAGGTTTTAAGATTGTTACTAGTCACATATATTCTTGTGCGGTGAAAAGGGCGTGTTGAGTCCAGTTCACTGAGCAAGGAATAGGTCTTGTCTATTACATATTGGGTGTATGGAACGGTATCTGAGCGAATTTGAACCCCTTGTTTTATGCATCACCCCACCTCACCTTTCCCGTTAAGCAGCCATAGTGTGTTTTCTAAACGTGTGATTCTGTTCTGTTCTGTAATTCAGTTCAAGTGTAGCGGTTTTTACATTCCCTCTATAAGTGATAGCTTATGATAAGTGTCTTTTTCTGTGTGACTTATTTCACTTAGAATCGTCGTACCTAAGTCCACTCATCTTGCTTCTACTAGCCTTATGACATTGATTTCATGTCTGAGTGATATTCCATTGTACATAAGGACCACAACTTCTTTATCCATTTTTCTCTTTCCTGGGATATTTAAGGTGTCATGAAGTGGAGGTTCTTGTCAACAGAGCAGCCCCAAACTTTGGGGTGCCTGTGTCTTGCTGATTTTTAGTTTTCCCAATTTATACGCCCATGAGTGGACGTGCCCTATGCTCACTAAGCTGTGTTTTTTCGATGTTTCTGGACACACCGTAGACTTCTCCAGAGTGGCTGTTGGCAATTTACATCCCGCCCATCAGCGTAGCAAGGCTGCCATTTCTCCATGGCCTGTCCTGCATTTCTGGTTTTGACACTTTTTGCAGCATGGCCCTTTTGACCCATGGGAAGCGAGACTTCTTTGTAGCGCTGATTTGCCTTTCCAGGTTGCTTGGTTGGCCAAAAAGGGCGTATGCGTTTTTTCCTGAATATATTCAGGAAAAAACGCATACGCCCTTTTTGGCCAAGGGCATCATTGTCGACGTTTTGCCGCTTTTCATGTGCTTTAAAGGCGATTCGTATCTACCTCCTGAAATCTGTTTCCTGCAATTCTGCCTTGCTTTCAAATCCTCTTCGTTGCCTTCCCTCAATATATCTGTGGATGAGAGTTATCATTTATAACTCTGCGGGTTTGTGAATTGCAGTGTCCCTGAGCTCCATTTTTCAACTCGCTTTTTTGGGAGCTGGCCGCAAAAGCGCGGGATTGCCTCAGGCCCTATTGTGCTTCTGGGCGGCAGGCTGAGCCTGTGATTAATTCTTCTTCCTGATGGGAAAATAGAGTGACCTGTGCCTGTCCCAACACCTAGATCTAGTCTCTCATTGGTTGCCCCTCTTCCCGTTCATCCTCAGGACAAATTGCAACCTGTAGGGAACAGGAGGTTAAAGGTGCTGATTCTCCAAGTAAGTTGATTGCTAGTAAAGTAGCTGGAAAGGCGAACCCGAGCACAAGGAGATGAGAAATGGGGTGTGTTTTAGAAACCTTTCAAAATCACACGGTGTACCATCTTCTGAGTTTCTCATGCATGTTTTCGATGTAAGAAGATGCCCTTGAACCTGGAGATTTGGGACCCATGGGATGGGTACCACGCAGTATTACTTTAAAGGGTCTGCGTTTGCTCACCCAACCTCTCAGCCCCAAGAGTGTCCACCCTTATGTCTCATCCAGCTGTGGGTCTAGATATGGTCAATCCAGGTTGCATCTCAGCCCCTGATCGAATTTTGTAAGAATGTCTCTCTCTTTCACTGTCTTTGTTTTACGGGTTTTTAAAAGTAATTTATTTTTATATTGGGGTTTAGCTGCTTTTCACGGCTGTGTTTATGCGGATTTACACCCACTTGTCTCACTTCCAGACAGATATCAATACATAGGTTTTAAGATTGTTACTAGTCATATATATTCTTGTGCGGTGAATAGGGGGTGTTGAGTCCAGTTCACTGAGCAAGGAGTAGGTCTTGTGTATTACATATTGAGTGTATGGAACGGTATCTGAGCGAATTTGAACCCCTTGTTTTATGCATCACCCCACCTCACCTTTCCCGTTAAGCAGCCATAGTGTGTTTTCTAAACGTGTGATTCTGTTCTGTTCTGTAATTCAGTTCAAGTGTAGCGGTTTTTACATTCCCTCTATAAGTGATAGCTTATGATAAGTGTCTTTTTCTGTGTGACTTATTTCACTTAGAATCGTCGTACCTAAGTCCACTCATCTTGCTTCTACTAGCCTTATGACATTGATTTCATGTCTGAGGGATATTCCATTGTACATAAGGACCACAACTTTTTTATCCATTTTTCTCTTTCCTGGGATATTTAAGGTGTCATGAAGTGGAGGTTCTTGTCAACAGAGCAGCCCCAAACTTTGGGGTGCCTGTGTCTTGCTCATTAGTAGTTTTCCCAATTTATACGCCCATGAGTGGACGTGCCCTATGCTCCCTAAGCTGTGTTTTTTCGATGTTTCAGGACACACCGTACACTTCTCCAGAGTGGCTGTTGGCAATTTACATCCCGCCCATCAGCGTAGCAAGGCTGCCATTTCTCCATGGCCTGTCCTGCATTTCTGGTTTTGACACTTTTTGCAGCATGTCCCTTTTGGCCGATGGGGAGCGAGACTTCTTTGTAGCGCTGATTTGCCTTTCCAGGTTGCTTGGTTGGCCAAAAAGGGCGTATGCGTTTTTTCCTGAATATATTCAGGAAAAAACGCATACGCCCTTTTTGGCCAAGGGCATCATTGTCCACGTTTTGGGGCTTTTCATTTGCCTTAAAGGCGATTCGAATCTACCTCCTGAAATCTGTTTCCTGCAATTCTGCCTTGCTTTCAAATCCTCTTCGTTGCCTTCCCTCAATATATCTGTGGATGAGAGTTATCACTTATAACTCTGCGGGTTTGTGAATTGCAGTGTCCCTGAGCTCCATTTTTCAACTGTCTTTTTTGAGAGCTGGCCGCAAAAGCACGGGATTGCCTCAGGCCCTATTCTGGTTCCTGGCAGCAGGCTGAGCCTGTGGTTAATTCTTCTTCCTGATGGGAAAATAGAGTGACCTGTGCCTGTCCCAACAGCTATATCTAGTCTCTCATTGGTTGCCCCTCTTCCCGTTCATCCTCAGGACAAATTGCAACCTGTAGGGAACAGGAGGTTAAAGGTGCTGATTCTCCAAGTAGGGAGATTGCTAGTAAAGTAGCTGGAAAGGCGAACCCGAGCTCAAGGAGATGAGAAATTGGGTGCATTTCAGAAACTTTTCAAAATCACACGGTGTACCATCTTCTGAGTTTCTCATGCATGTTTTCGATGTAGGAAGATGCCCTTGAACCTGGAGACTTGGGACCCATGGGATGGGTACCACGCAGTATTACTTTAAAGGGTCTGCGTTTGCTCACCCAACCTAACCCAACCTTTCAGCCCCAAGACTGTCCACCCTTATGTCTCATCCAGCTGTGCGTGTAGATATGGTCAATCCAGGTTGCATCACAGCCTCTGAACGAATTTTGTAAGAATTTCTCTCTCTTTCACTGTCTTTGTTTTACGGGTTTTTAAAAGTAATTTATTTTTATAATGGGGTTTAGCTGCTTTTCACGGCTGTGTTTATGCGGATTTACACCCACTTGACTCACTTCCAGACAGATATCAATACATAGGTTTTAAGATTGTTACTAGTCACATATATTCTTGTGCGGTGAAAAGGGCGTGTTGAGTCCAGTTCACTGAGCAAGGAATAGGTCTTGTCTATTACATATTGGGTGTATGGAACGGTATCTGAGCGAATTTGAACCCCTTGTTTTATGCATCACCCCACCTCACCTTTCCCGTTAAGCAGCCATAGTGTGTTTTCTAAACGTGTGATTCTGTTCTGTTCTGTAATTCAGTTCAAGTGTAGCGGTTTTTACATTCCCTCTATAAGTGATAGCTTATGATAAGTGTCTTTTTCTGTGTGACTTATTTCACTTAGAATCGTCGTACCTAAGTCCACTCATCTTGCTTCTACTAGCCTTATGACATTGATTTCATGTCTGAGTGATATTGCATTGTACATAAGGACCACAACTTCTTTATCCATTTTTCTCTTTCCTGGGATATTTAAGGTGTCATGAAGTGGAGGTTCTTGTCAACAGAGCGGCCCCAAACTTTGGGGTGCCTGTGTCTTGCTGATTTTTAGTTTTCCCAATTTATACGCCCATGAGTGGACGTGCCCTATGCTCCCTAAGCTGTGTTTTTTCGATGTTTCAGGACACACCATACACTTCTCCAGAGTGGCTGTTGGCAACTTACATCCCGCCCATCAGCGTAGCAAGGCTGCCATTTCTCCATGGCCTGTCCTGCATTTCTGGTTTTGACACTTTTTGCAGCATGGCCCTTTTGACCGATGGGAAGCGAGACTTCTTTGTAGCGCTGATTTGCCTTTCCAGGTTGCTTGGTTGGCCAAAAAGGGCGTATGCGTTTTTTCCTGAATATATTCAGGAAAAAACGCATACGCCCTTCTTGGCCAAGGGCATTATTGTCGACGTTTTGCCGCTTTTCATGTGCTTTACATGCGATTCGAATCTACCTCCTGAAATCTGTTTCCTGCAATTCTGCCTTGCTTTCAAATCCTCTTCGTTGCCTTCCCTCAATATATCTGTGGATGAGAGTTATCATTTATAATTCTGCGGGTTTGTGAATTGCAGTGTCCCTGAGCTCCATTTTTCAACTCGCTTTTTTGGGAGCTGGCCGCAAAAGCGCGGGATTGCCTCAGGCCCTATTGTGCTTCTGGGCGGCAGGCTGAGCCTGTGATTAATTCTTCTTCCTGATGGGAAAATAGAGTGACCTGTGCCTGTCCCAACAGCTATATCTAGTCTCTCATTGGTTGCCCCTCTTCCCGTTCATCCTCAGGACAAATTGCAACCTGTAGGGAACAGGAGGTTAAAGGTGCTGATTCTCCAAGTAAGTTGATTGCTAGTAAAGTAGCTGGAAAGGCGAACCCGAGCACAAGGAGATGAGAAATGGGGTGCATTTCAGAAACTTTTCAAAATCACACGGTGTACCATCTTCTGAGTTTCTCATGCATGTTTTCGATGTAGGAAGATGCCCTTGAACCTGGAGACTTGGGACCCATGGGATGGGTACCACGCAGTATTACTTTAAAGGGTCTGCGTTTGCTCACCCAACCTAACCCAACCTTTCAGCCCCAAGACTGTCCACCCTTATGTCTCATCCAGCTGTGCGTGTAGATATGGTCAATCCAGGTTGCATCACAGCCTCTGAACGAATTTTGTAAGAATTTCTCTCTCTTTCACTGTCTTTGTTTTACGGGTTTTTAAAAGTAATTTATTTTTATAATGGGGTTTAGCTGCTTTTCACGGCTGTGTTTATGCGGATTTACACCCACTTGACTCACTTCCAGACAGATATCAATACATAGGTTTTAAGATTGTTACTAGTCACATATATTCTTGTGCGGTGAAAAGGGCGTGTGGAGTCCAGTTCACTGAGCAAGGAATAGGTCTTGTCTATTACATATTGGGTGTATGGAACGGTATCTGAGCGAATTTGAACCCCTTGTTTTATGCATCACCCCACCTCACCTTTCCCGTTAAGCAGCCATAGTGTGTTTTCTAAACGTGTGATTCTGTTCTGTTCTGTAATTCAGTTCAAGTGTAGCGGTTTTTACATTCCCTCTATAAGTGATAGCTTATGATAAGTGTCTTTTTCTGTGTGACTTATTTCACTTAGAATCGTCGTACCTAAGTCCACTCATCTTGCTTCTACTAGCCTTATGACATTGATTTCATGTCTGAGTGATATTGCATTGTACATAAGGACCACAACTTCTTTATCCATTTTTCTTTTTCCTGGGATATTTAAAGTGTCATGAAGTGGAGGTTCTTGTCAACAGAGCAGCTCTAAACTTTGGGGTGCCTGTGTCTTGCTGATTTTTAGTTTTCCCAATTTATACGCCCATGAGTGGACGTGCCCTATGCTCCCTAAGCTGTGTTTTTTCGATGTTTCAGGACACACCATAGACTTCTCCAGAGTGGCTGTTGGCAACTTACATCCCGCTCATCAGCGTAGCAAGGCTGCCATTTCTCCATGGCCTGTCCTGCATTTCTGGTTTTGACACTTTTTGCAGCATGGCCCTTTTGACCGATGGGAAGCGAGACTTCTTTGTAGCGCTGATTTGCCTTTCCAGGTTGCTTGGTTGGCCAAAAAGGGCGTATGCGTTTTTTCCTGAATATATTCAGGAAAAAACGCATACGCCCTTCTTGGCCAAGGGCATTATTGTCGACGTTTTGCCGCTTTTCATGTGCTTTACATGTGATTCGAATCTACCTCCTGAAATCTGTTTCCTGCAATTCTGCCTTGCTTTCAAATCCTCTTCGTTGCCTTCCCTCAATATATCTGTGGATGAGAGTTATCATTTATAACTCTGCGGGTTTGTGAATTGCAGTGTCCCTGAGCTCCATTTTTCAACTCGCTTTTTTGGGAGCTGGCCGCAAAAGCGCGTGATTGCCTCAGGCCCTATTGTGCTTCTGGGCGGCAGGCTGAGCCTGTGATTAATTCTTCTTCCTGATGGGAAAATAGAGTGACCTGTGCCTGTCCCAACACCTAGATCTAGTCTCTCATTGGTTGCCCCTCTTCCCGTTCATCCTCAGGACAAATTGCAACCTGTAGGGAACAAGAGGTTAAAGGTGCTGATTCTCCAAGTAAGTTGATTGCTAGTAAAGTAGCTGGAAAGGCGAACCCGAGCAAAAGGAGATGAGAAATGGGGTGTGTTTTAGAAACCTTTCAAAATCACACGGTGTACCATCTTCTGAGTTTCTCATGCATGTTTTCGATGTAAGAAGATGCCCTTGAACCTGGAGATTTGGGACCCATGGGATGGGTACCACGCAGTATTACTTTAAAGGGTCTGCGTTTGCTCACCCAACCTCTCAGCCCCAAGAGTGTCCACCCTTATGTCTCATGCAGCTGTGGGTCTAGATATGGTCAATCCAGGTTGCATCTCAGCCCCTGATCGAATTTTGTAAGAATGTCTCTCTCTTTCACTGTCTTTGTTTTACGGGTTTTTAAAAGTAATTTATTTTTATATTGGGGTTTAGCTGCTTTTCACGGCTGTGTTTATGCGGATTTACACCCACTTGACTCACTTCCAGACAGATATCAATACATAGGTTTTAAGATTGTTACTAGTCATATATATTCTTGTGCGGTGAATAGGGGGTGTTGAGTCCAGTTCACTGAGCAAGGAGTAGGTCTTGTGTATTACATATTGGGTGTATGGAACGGTATCTGAGCGAATTTGAACCCCTTGTTTTATGCATCACCCCACCTCACCTTTCCCGTTAAGCAGCCATAGTGTGTTTTCTAAACGTGTGATTCTGTTCTGTTCTGTAATTCAGTTCAAGTGTAGCGGTTTTTACATTCCCTCTATAAGTGATTGCTTATGATAAGTGTCTTTTTCTGTGTGACTTATTTCACTTAGAATCGTCGTACCTAAGTCCACTCATCTTGCTTCTACTAGCCTTATGACATTGATTTCATGTCTGAGTGATATTCCATTGTACATAAGGACCACAACTTTTTTATCCATTTTTCTCTTTCCTGGGATATTTAAGGTGTCATGAAGTGGAGGTTCTTGTCAACAGAGCAGCCCCAAACTTTGGGGTGCCTGTGTCTTGCTCATTAGTAGTTTTCCCAATTTATACGCCCATGAGTGGACGTGCCCTATGCTCCCTAAGCTGTGTTTTTTCGATGTTTCAGGACACACCGTACACTTCTCCAGAGTGGCTGTTGGCAATTAACATCCCGCCCATCAGCGTAGCAAGGCTGCCATTTCTCCATGGCCTGTCCTGCATTTCTGGTTTTGACACTTTTTGCAGCATGTCCCTTTTGGCCGATGGGAAGCGAGACTTCTTTGTAGCGCTGATTTGCCTTTCCAGGTTGCTTGGTTGGCCAAAAAGGGCGTATGCGTTTTTTCCTGAATATATTCAGGAAAAAACGCATACGCCCTTTTTGGCCAAGGGCATCATTGTCCACGTTTTGCCGCTTTTCATGTGCCTTAAAGGCGATTCGAATCTACCTCCTGAAATCTGTTTCCTGCAATTCTGCCTTGCTTTCAAATCCTCTTCGTTGCCTTCCCTCAATATATCTGTGGATGAGAGTTATCACTTATAACTCTGCGGGTTTGTGAATTGCAGTGTCCCTGAGCTCCATTTTTCAACTGTCTTTTTTGAGAGATGGCCGCAAAAGCACGGGATTGCCTCAGGCCCTATTCTGGTTCCTGGCAGCAGGCTGAGCCTGTGGTTAATTCTTCTTCCTGATGGGAAAATAGAGTGACCTGTGCCTGTCCCAACACCTAGATCTAGTCTCTCATTGGTTGCCCCTCTTCCCGTTCATCCTCAGGACAAATTGCAACCTGTAGGGAACAGGAGGTTAAAGGTGCTGATTCTCCAAGTAGGGAGATTGCTAGTAAAGTAGCTGGAAAGGCGAACCCGAGCTCAAGGAGATGAGAAATTGGGTGCATTTCAGAAACTTTTCAAAATCACACGGTGTACCATCTTCTGAGTTTCTCATGCATGTTTTCGATGTAGGAAGATGCCCTTGAACCTGGAGACTTGGGACCCATGGGATGGGTACCACGCAGTATTACTTTAAAGGGTCTGCGTTTGCTCACCCAACCTAACCCAACCTTTCAGCCCCAAGACTGTCCACCCTTATGTCTCATCCAGCTGTGCGTGTAGATATGGTCAATCCAGGTTGCATCACAGCCTCTGAACGAATTTTGTAAGAATTTCTCTCTCTTTCACTGTCTTTGTTTTACGGGTTTTTAAAAGTAATTTATTTTTATAATGGGGTTTAGCTGCTTTTCACGGCTGTGTTTATGCGGATTTACACCCACTTGACTCACTTCCAGACAGATATCAATACATAGGTTTTAAGATTGTTACTAGTCACATATATTCTTGTGCGGTGAAAAGGGCGTGTTGAGTCCAGTTCACTGAGCAAGGAATAGGTCTTGTCTATTACATATTGGGTGTATGGAACGGTATCTGAGCGAATTTGAACCCCTTGTTTTATGCATCACCCCACCTCACCTTTCCCGTTAAGCAGCCATAGTGTGTTTTCTAAACGTGTGATTCTGTTCTGTTCTGTAATTCAGTTCAAGTGTAGCGGTTTTTACATTCCCTCTATAAGTGATAGCTTATGATAAGTGTCTTTTTCTGTGTGACTTATTTCACTTAGAATCGTCGTACCTAAGTCCACTCATCTTGCTTCTACTAGCCTTATGACATTGATTTCATGTCTGAGTGATATTCCATTGTACATAAGGACCACAACTTTTTTATCCATTTTTCTCTTTCCTGGGATATTTAAGGTGTCATGAAGTGGAGGTTCTTGTCAACAGAGCAGCCCCAAACTTTGGGGTGCCTGGGTCTTGCTGATTTTTAGTTTTCCCAATTTATACGCCCATGAGTGGACGTGCCCTATGCTCACTAAGCTGTGTTTTTTCGATGTTTCTGGACACACCGTACACTTCCCCAGAGTGGCTGTTGGCAATTTACATCCCGCCCATCAGCATAGCAAGGCTGCCATTTCTCCATGGCCTGTCCTGCATTTCTGGTTTTGACACTTTTTGCAGCATGGCCCTTTTGACCCATGGGAAGCGAGACTTCTTTGTAGCGCTGATTTGCCTTTCCAGGTTGCTTGGTTGGCCAAAAAGGGCGTATGAGGTTTTTCCTGAATATATTCAGGAAAAAACGCATACGCCCTTTTTGGCCAAGGGCATCATTGTCGACGTTTTGCCGCTTTTCATGTGCCTTAAAGGCGATTCGAATCTACCTCCTGAAACCTGTTTCCTGCAATTCTGCCTTGCTTTCAAATCCTCTTCGTTGACTTCCCTCAATATATCTGTGGATGAGGGTTATCACTTATAACTCTGCGGGTTTGTGAATTGCAGTGTCCCTGAGCTCCATTTTTCAACTGTCTTTTTTGAGAGCTGGCCGCAAAAGCACGGGATTGCCTCAGGCCCTATTCTGGTTCCTGGCAGCAGGCTGAGCCTGTGGTTAATTCTTCTTCCTGATGGGAAAATAGAGTGACCTGTGCCTGTCCCAACAGCTATATCTAGTCTCTCATTGGTTGCCCCTCTTCCCGTTCATCCTCAGGACAAATTGCAACCTGTAGGGAACAGGAGGTTAAAGGTGCTGATTCTCCAAGTAGGGAGATTGCTAGTAAAGTAGCTGGAATGGCGAACCCGAGCACAAGGAGATGAGAAATGAGGTGCGTTTTAGAAACCTTTCAAAATCACACGGTGTACCATCTTCTGAGTTTCTCATGCATGTTTTCGTTGTAGGAAGATGCCCTTGAACCTGGAGACTTGGGACCCATGGGATGGGTACCACGCAGTATTACTTTAAAGGGTCTGCGTTTGCTCACCCAACCTAACCCAACCTTTCAGCCCCAAGACTGTCCACCCTTATGTCTCATCCAGCTGTGCGTGTAGATATGGTCAATCCAGGTTGCATCACAGCCTCTGAACGAATTTTGTAAGAATTTCTCTCTCTTTCACTGTCTTTGTTTTACGGGTTTTTAAAAGTAATTTATTTTTATAATGGGGTTTAGCTGCTTTTCACGGCTGTGTTTATGCGGATTTACACCCACTTGACTCACTTCCAGACAGATATCAATACATAGCTTTTAAGATTGTTACTAGTCACATATATTCTTGTGCGGTGAAAAGGGCGTGTTGAGTCCAGTTCACTGAGCAAGGAATAGGTCTTGTCTATTACATATTGGGTGTATGGAACGGTATCTGAGCGAATTTGAACCCCTTGTTTTATGCATCACCCCACCTCACCTTTCCCGTTAAGCAGCCATAGTGTGTTTTCTAAACGTGTGATTCTGTTCTGTTCTGTAATTCAGTTCAAGTGTAGCGGTTTTTACATTCCCTCTATAAGTGATAGCTTATGATAAGTGTCTTTTTCTGTGTGACTTATTTCACTTAGAATCGTCGTACCTAAGTCCACTCATCTTGCTTCTACTAGCCTTATGACATTGATTTCATGTCTGAGTGATATTGCATTGTACATAAGGACCACAAATTCTTTATCCATTTTTCTCTTTCCTGGGATATTTAAGGTGTCATGAAGTGGAGGTTCTTGTCAACAGAGCAGCCCCAAACTTTGGGGTGCCTGTGTCTTGCTGATTTTTAGTTTTCCCAATTTATACGCCCATGAGTTGACGTGCCCTATGCTCCCTAAGCTGTGTTTTTTCGATGTTTCAGGACACACCATACACTTCTCCAGAGTGGCTTTTGGCAACTTACATCCCGCTCATCAGCGTAGCAAGGCTGCCATTTCTCCATGGCCTGTCCTGCATTTCTGGTTTTGACACTTTTTGCAGCATGGCCCTTTTGACCGATGGGAAGCGAGACTTCTTTGTAGCGCTGATTTACCTTTCCAGGTTGCTTGGTTGGCCAAAAAGGGCGTATGCGTTTTTTCCTGAATATATTCAGGAAAAAACGCATACGCCCTTCTTGGCCAAGGGCATTATTGTCGACGTTTTGCCGCTTTTCATGTGCTTTACATGCGATTCGAATCTACCTCCTGAAATCTGTTTCCTGCAATTCTGCCTTGCTTTCAAATCCTCTTCGTTGCCTTCCCTCAATATATCTGTGGATGAGAGTTATCATTTATAACTCTGCGGGTTTGTGAATTGCAGTGTCCCTGAGCTCCATTTTTCAACTCGCTTTTTTGGGAGCTGGCTGCAAAAGCGCGGGATTGCCTCAGGCCCTATTGTGCTTCTGGGCGGCAGGCTGAGCCTGTGATTAATTCTTCTTCCTGATGGGAAAATAGAGTGACCAGTGCCTGTCCCAACAGCTATATCTAGTCTCTCATTGGTTGCCCCTCTTCCCGTTCATCCTCAGGACAAATTGCAACCTGTAGGGAACAGGAGGTTAAAGGTGCTGATTCTCCAAGTAAGTTGATTGCTAGTAAAGTAGCTGGAAAGGCGAACCCGAGCACAAGGAGATGAGAAATGGGGTGCATTTCAGAAACTTTTCAAAATCACACGGTGTACCATCTTCTGAGTTTCTCATGCATGTTTTCGATGTAGGAAGATGCCCTTGAACCTGGAGACTTGGGACCCATGGGATGGGTACCACGCAGTATTACTTTAAAGGGTCTGCGTTTGCTCACCCAACCTAACCCAACCTTTCAGCCCCAAGACTGTCCACCCTTATGTCTCATCCAGCTGTGCGTGTAGATATGGTCAATCCAGGTTGCATCACAGCCTCTGAACGAATTTTGTAAGAATTTCTCTCTCTTTCACTGTCTTTGTTTTACGGGTTTTTAAAAGTAATTTATTTTTATAATGGGGTTTAGCTGCTTTTCACGGCTGTGTTTATGCGGATTTACACCCACTTGACTCACTTCCAGACAGATATCAATACATAGGTTTTAAGATTGTTACTAGTCACATATATTCTTGTGCGGTGAAAAGGGCGTGTTGAGTCCAGTTCACTGAGCAAGGAATAGGTCTTGTCTATTACATATTGGGTGTATGGAACGGTATCTGAGCGAATTTGAACCCCTTGTTTTATGCATCACCCCACCTCACCTTTCCCGTTAAGCAGCCATAGTGTGTTTTCTAAACGTGTGATTCTGTTCTGTTCTGTAATTCAGTTCAAGTGTAGCGGTTTTTACATTCCCTCTATAAGTGATAGCTTATGATAAGTGTCTTTTTCTGTGTGACTTATTTCACTTAGAATCGTCGTACCTAAGTCCACTCATCTTGCTTCTACTAGCCTTATGACATTGATTTCATGTCTGAGTGATATTGCATTGTACATAAGGACCACAAATTCTTTATCCATTTTTCTTTTTCCTGGGATATTTAAGGTGTCATGAAGTGGAGGTTCTTGTCAACAGAGCAGCCCTAAACTTTGGGGTGCCTGTGTCTTGCTGATTTTTAGTTTTCCCAATTTATACGCCCATGAGTGGACGTGCCCTATGCTCCCTAAGCTGTGTTTTTTCGATGTTTCAGGACACACCATACACTTCTCCAGAGTGGCTGTTGGCAACTTACATCCCGCTCATCAGGGTAGCAAGGCTGCCATTTCTCCATGGCCTGTCCTGCATTTCTGGTTTTGACACTATTTGCAGCATGGCCCTTTTGACCGATGGGAAGCGAGACTTCTTTGTAGCGCTGATTTGCCTTTCCAGGTTGCTTGGTTGGCCAAAAAGGGCGTATGCGTTTTTTCCTGAATATATTCAGGAAAAAACGCATACGCCCTTCTTGGCCAAGGGCATTATTGTCGACGTTTTGCCGCTTTTCATGTGCTTTACAGGCGATTCGAATCTACCTCCTGAAATCTGTTTCCTGCAATTCTGCCTTGCTTTCAAATCCTCTTCGTTGCCTTCCCTCAATATATCTGTGGATGAGAGTTATCATTTATAACTCTGCGGGTTTGTGAATTGCAGTGTCCCTGAGCTCCATTTTTCAACTCGCTTTTTTGGGAGCTGGCCGCAAAAGCGCGGGATTGCCTCAGGCCCTATTGTGCTTCTGGGCGGCAGGCTGAGCCTGTGATTAATTCTTCTTCCTGATGGGAAAATAGAGTGACCTGTGCCTGTCCCAACACCTAGATCTAGTCTCTCATTGGTTGCCCCTCTTCCCGTTCATCCTCAGGACAAATTGCAACCTGTAGGGAACAGGAGGTTAAAGGTGCTGATTCTCCAAGTAAGTTGATTGCTAGTAAAGTAGCTGGAAAGGCGAACCCGAGCACAAGGAGATGAGAAATGGGGTGTGTTTTAGAAACCTTTCAAAATCACACGGTGTACCTTCCTCTGGGTTCCTCATGCAAGTTTTCGATGTAGGAAGATGCCCTTGAACCTGGAGATTTGGGACCCATGGGATGGGTACCATGCAGTATTACTTTAAAGGGTCTGCGTTTGCTCACCCAACCTCACCCAACCTTTCAGCCCCAAGAGTGTCCACCCTTATGTCTCATCCAGCTGTGGGTCTAGATATGGTCAATCCAGGTGGCATCACAGCCCCTGAACGAATTTTGTAAGAATTTCTCTCTCTTTCACTGTCTTTGTTTTACGGGTTTTTAAAAGTAATTTATTTTTATAATGGGGTTTAGCTGCTTTTCACGGCTGTGTTTATGCGGCTTTACACCCACTTGACTCACTTCCAGACAGATATCAATACATAGGTTTAAAGATTGTTACTAGTCACATATATTCTTGTGCGGTGAATAGGGGGTGTTGAGTCCAGTTCACTGAGCAAGGAGTAGGTCTTGTCTATTACATATTGGGTGTATGGAACGGTATCTGAGCGAATTTGAACCCCTTGTTTTATGCATCACCCCACCTCACCTTTCCCGTTAAGCAGCCATAGTGTGTTTTCTAAACGTGTGATTCTGTTCTGTTCTGTAATTCAGTTCGAGTGTAGCGGTTTTTACATTCCCTCTATAAGTGATAGCTTATGATAAGTGTCTTTTTCTGTGTGACTTATTTCACTTAGAATCGTCGTACCTAAGTCCACTCATCTTGCTTCTACTAGCCTTATGACATTGATTTCATGTCTGAGTGATATTCCATTGTACATAAGGACCACAACTTCTTTATCCATTTTTCTCTTTCCTGGGATATTTAAGGTGTCATGAAGTGGAGGTTCTTGTCAACAGAGCAGCCCTAAACTTTGGGGTGCCTGTGTCTTGCTGATTTTTAGTTTTCCCAATTTATACGCCCATGAGTGGACGTGCCCTATGCTCCCTAAGCTGTGTTTTTTCGATGTTTCAGGACACACCGTACACTTCTCCTGAGTCGCTGTTGGCAACTTACATCCCGCCCATCAGCGTAGCAAGGCTGCCATTTCTCCATGGCCTGTCCTGCATTTCTGGTTTTGACACTTTTTGCAGCATGGCCCTTTTGACCGATGGGAAGCGAGACTTCTTTGTAGCGCTGATTTGCCTTTCCAGGTTGCTTGGTTGGCCAAAAAGTGCGAATGTGTTTTTTCCTGAATATATTCAGGAAAAAACGCATACGCCCTTCTTGGCCAAGGGCATCATTGTCGACGTTTTGCCGCTTTTCATGTGCTTTACAGGCGATTCGAATCTACCTCCTGAAATCTGTTTCCTGCAATTCTGCCTTGCTTTCAAATCCTCTTCGTTGCCTTCCCTCAATATATCTGTGGATGAGAGTTATCATTTATAACTCTGCGGGTTTGTGAATTGCAGTGTCCCTGAGCTCCATTTTTCAACTCGCTTTTTTGGGAGCTGGCCGCAAAAGCGCGGGATTGCCTCAGGCCCTATTGTGCTTCTGGGCGGCAGGCTGAGCCTGTGATTAATTCTTCTTCCTGATGGGAAAATAGAGTGACCTGTGCCTGTCCCAACAGCTAGATCTATTCTCTCATTGGTTTCCCCTCTTCCCGTTCATCCTCAGGACAAATTGCAACCTGTAGGGAACAGGTGGTTAAAGGTGCTGATTCTCCAAGTAGGGAGATTGCTAGTAAAGTAGCTGGAAAGGCGAACCCGAGCTCAAGGAGATGAGATATTGGGTGCATTTCAGAAACTTTTCAAAATCACACGGTGTACCATCTTCTGAGTTTCTCATGCAAGTTTTCGATGTAGGAAGATGCCCTTGAACCTGGAGACTTGGGACCCATGGGATGGGTACCACGCAGTATTACTTTAAAGGGTCTGCGTTTGCTCACCCAACCTAACCCAACCTTTCAGCCCCAAGACTGTCCACCCTTATGTCTCATCCAGCTGTGCGTGTAGATATGGTCAATCCAGGTTGCATCACAGCCTCTGAACGAATTTTGTAAGAATTTCTCTCTCTTTCACTGTCTTTGTTTTACGGGTTTTTAAAAGTAATTTATTTTTATAATGGGGTTTAGCTGCTTTTCACGGCTGTGTTTATGCGGATTTACACCCACTTGACTCACTTCCAGACAGATATCAATACGTAGGTTTTAAGATTGTTACTAGTCACATATATTCTTGTGCGGTGAAAAGGGCGTGTGGAGTCCAGTTCACTGAGCAAGGAATAGGTCTTGTCTATTACATATTGGGTGTATGGAACGGTATCTGAGCGAATTTGAACCCCTTGTTTTATGCATCACCCCACCTCACCTTTCCCGTTAAGCAGCCATAGTGTGTTTTCTAAACGTGTGATTCTGTTCTGTTCTGTAATTCAGTTCAAGTGTAGCGGTTTTTACATTCCCTCTATAAGTGATAGCTTATGATAAGTGTCTTTTTCTGTGTGACTTATTTCACTTAGAATTGTCGTACCTAAGTCCACTCATCTTGCTTCTACTAGCCTTATGACATTGATTACATGTCTGAGTGATATTGCATTGTACATAAGGACCACAACTTCTTTATCCATTTTTATCTTTCCTGGGATATTTAAGGTGTCATGAAGTGGAGGTTCTTGTCAACAGAGCAGCCCCAAACTTTGGGGTGCCTGTGTCTTGCTGATTTTTAGTTTTCCCAATTTATACGCCCATGAGTGGACGTGCCCTATGCTCCCTAAGCTGTGTTTTTTCGATGTTTCAGGACACACCATACACTTCTCCAGAGTGGCTGTTGGCAACTTACATCCCGCTCATCAGCGTAGCAAGGCTGCCATTTCTCCATGGCCTGTCCTGCATTTCTGGTTTTGACACTTTTTGCAGCATGGCCCTTTTGACCGATGGGAAGCGAGACTTCTTTGTAGCGCTGATTTGCCTTTCCAGGTTGCTTGGTTGGCCAAAAAGGGCGTATGCGTTTTTTCCTGAATATATTCAGGAAAAAACGCATACGCCCTTCTTGGCCAAGGGCATTATTGTCGACGTTTTGCCGCTTTTCATGTGCTTTACATGCAATTCGAATCTACCTCCTGAAATCTGTTTCCTGCAATTCTGCCTTGCTTTCAAATCCTCTTCGTTGCCTTCCCTCAATATATCTGTGGATGAGAGTTATCATTTATAACTCTGCGGGTTTGTGAATTGCAGTGTCCCTGAGCTCCATTTTTCAACTCGCTTTTTTGGGAGCTGGCCGCAAAAGCGCGGGATTGCCTCAGGCCCTATTGTGCTTCTGGGCGGCAGGCTGAGCCTGTGATTAATTCTTCTTCCTGATGGGAAAATAGAGTGACCTGTGCCTGTCCCAACAGCTAGATCTAGTCTCTCATTGGTTGCCCCTCTTCCCGTTCATCCTCAGGACAAATTGCAACCTGTAGGGAACAGGAGGTTAAAGGTGCTGATTCTCCAAGTAGGGAGATTGCTAGTAAAGTAGCTGGAATGGCGAACCCGAGCACAAGGAGATGAGAAATGAGGTGCGTTTTAGAAACCTTTCAAAATCACACGGTGTACCATCTTCTGAGTTTCTCATGCATGTTTTCGATGTAGGAAGATGCCCTTGAACCTGGAGACTTGGGACCCATGGGATGGGTACCACGCAGTATTACTTTAAAGGGTCTGCGTTTGCTCACCCAACCTAACCCAACCTTTCAGCCCCAAGACTGTCCACCCTTATGTCTCATCCAGCTGTGCGTGTAGATATGGTCAATCCAGGTTGCATCACAGCCTCTGAACGAATTTTGTAAGAATTTCTCTCTCTTTCACTGTCTTTGTTTTACGG
Organism: Eschrichtius robustus; assembly: GCF_028021215.1. NCBI lineage: Eukaryota > Metazoa > Chordata > Mammalia > Artiodactyla > Eschrichtiidae > Eschrichtius > Eschrichtius robustus. Next base: position 96,168 of record NW_027175218.1, on the reverse strand, counting down.
GTTTTTAAAAGTAATTTATTTTTATAATGGGGTTTAGCTGCTTTTCACGGCTGTGTTTATGCGGATTTACACCCACTTGACTCACTTCCAGACAGATATCAATACATAGGTTTTAAGATTGTTACTAGTCACATGTATTCTTGTGCGGTGAAAAGGGCGTGTTGAGTCCAGTTCACTGAGCAAGGAATAGGTCTTGTCTATTACATATTGGGTGTATGGAACGGTATCTGAGCGAATTTGAACCCCTTGTTTTATGCATCACCCCACCTCACCTTTCCCGTTAAGCAGCCATAGTGTGTTTTCTAAACGTGTGATTCTGTTCTGTTCTGTAATTCAGTTCAAGTGTAGCGGTTTTTACATTCCCTCTATAAGTGATAGCTTATGATAAGTGTCTTTTTCTGTGTGACTTATTTCACTTAGAATCGTCGTACCTAAGTCCACTCATCTTGCTTCTACTAGCCTTATGACATTGATTTCATGTCTGAGTGATATTCCATTGTACATAAGGACCACAACTTTTTTATCCATTTTTCTCTTTCCTGGGATATTTAAGGTGTCATGAAGTGGAGGTTCTTGTCAACAGAGCAGCCCCAAACTTTGGGGTGCCTGTGTCTTGCTGATTTTTAGTTTTCCCAATTTATACGCCCATGAGTGGACGTGCCCTATGCTCACTAAGCTGTGTTTTTTCGATGTTTCTGGACACACCGTACACTTCTCCAGAGTGGCTGTTGGCAATTTACATCCCGCCCATCAGCGTAGCAAGGCTGCCATTTCTCCATGGCCTGTCCTGCATTTCTGGTTTTGACACTTTTTGCAGCATGGCCCTTTTGACCGATGGGAAGCGAGACTTCTTTGTAGCGCTGATTTGCCTTTCCAGGTTGCTTGGTTGGCCAAAAAGGGCGTATGCGTTTTTTCCTGAATATATTCAGGAAAAAACGCATACGCCCTTTTTGGGCAAGGGCAGCATTGTCGACGTTTTGCCGCTTTTCATGTGCCTTAAAGGCGATTCGAATCTACCTCCTGAAACCTGTTTCCTGCAATTCTGCCTTGCTTTCAAATCCTCTTCGTTGACTTCCCTCAATATATCTGTGGATGAGGGTTATCACTTATAACTCTGCGGGTTTGTGAATTGCAGTGTCCCTGAGCTCCATTTTTCAACTGTCTTTTTTGAGAGCTGGCCGCAAAAGCATGGGATTGCCTCAGGCCCTATTCTGGTTCCTGGCAGCAGGCTGAGCCTGAGGTTAATTCTTCTTCCTGATGGGAAAATAGAGTGACCTGTGCCTGTCCCAACAGCTAGATCTAGTCTCTCATTGGTTGCCCCTCTTCCCGTTCATCCTCAGGACAAATTGCAACCTGTAGGGAACAGGAGGTTAAAGGTGCTGATTCTCCAAGTAGGGAGATTGCTAGTAAAGTAGCTGGAATGGCGAACCCGAGCACAAGGAGATGAGAAATGAGGTGCGTTTTAGAAACCTTTCAAAATCACACGGTGTACCATCTTCTGAGTTTCTCATGCATGTTTTCGATGTAGGAAGATGCCCTTGAACCTGGAGACTTGGGACCCATGGGATGGGTACCACGCAGTATTACTTTAAAGGGTCTGCGTTTGCTCACCCAACCTAACCCAACCTTTCAGCCCCAAGACTGTCCACCCTTATGTCTCATCCAGCTGTGCGTGTAGATATGGTCAATCCAGGTTGCATCACAGCCTCTGAACGAATTTTGTAAGAATTTCTCTCTCTTTCACTGTCTTTGTTTTACGGGTTTTTAAAAGTAATTTATTTTTATAATGGGGTTTAGCTGCTTTTCACGGCTGTGTTTATGCGGATTTACACCCACTTGACTCACTTCCAGACAGATATCAATACGTAGGTTTTAAGATTGTTACTAGTCACATATATTCTTGTGCGGTGAAAAGGGCGTGTGGAGTCCAGTTCACTGAGCAAGGAATAGGTCTTGTCTATTACATATTGGGTGTATGGAACGGTATCTGAGCGAATTTGAACCCCTTGTTTTATGCATCACCCCACCTCACCTTTCCCGTTAAGCAGCCATAGTGTGTTTTCTAAACGTGTGATTCTGTTCTGTTCTGTAATTCAGTTCAAGTGTAGCGGTTTTTACATTCCCTCTATAAGTGATAGCTTATGATAAGTGTCTTTTTCTGTGTGACTTATTTCACTTAGAATTGTCGTACCTAAGTCCACTCATCTTGCTTCTACTAGCCTTATGACATTGATTTCATGTCTGAGTGATATTGCATTGTACATAAGGACCACAACTTCTTTATCCATTTTTCTCTTTCCTGGGATATTTAAGGTGTCATGAAGTGGAGGTTCTTGTCAACAGAGCAGCCCCAAACTTTGGGGTGCCTGTGTCTTGCTGATTTTTAGTTTTCCCAATTTATACGCCCATGAGTGGACGTGCCCTATGCTCCCTAAGCTGTGTTTTTTCGATGTTTCAGGACACACCATACACTTCTCCAGAGTGGCTGTTGGCAACTTACATCCCGCTCATCAGCGTAGCAAGGCTGCCATTTCTCCATGGCCTGTCCTGCATTTCTGGTTTTGACACTTTTTGCAGCATGGCCCTTTTGACCGATGGGAAGCGAGACTTCTTTGTAGCGCTGATTTGCCTTTCCAGGTTGCTTGGTTGGCCAAAAAGGGCGTATGCGTTTTTTCCTGAATATATTCAGGAAAAAACGCATACGCCCTTCTTGGCCAAGGGCATTATTGTCGACGTTTTGCCGCTTTTCATGTGCTTTACATGCGATTCGAATCTACCTCCTGAAATCTGTTTCCTGCAATTCTGCCTTGCTTTCAAATCCTCTTCGTTGCCTTCCCTCAATATATCTGTGGATGAGAGTTATCATTTATAACTCTGCGGGTTTGTGAATTGCAGTGTCCCTGAGCTCCATTTTTCAACTCGCTTTTTTGGGAGCTGGCCGCAAAAGCGCGGGATTGCCTCAGGCCCTATTGTGCTTCTGGGCGGCAGGCTGAGCCTGTGATTAATTCTTCTTCCTGATGGGAAAATAGAGTGACCTGTGCCTGTCCCAACAGCTAGATCTAGTCTCTCATTGGTTGCCCCTCTTCCCGTTCATCCTCAGGACAAATTTCAAACTGTAGGGAACAGGAGGTTAAAGGTGCTGATTCTCCAAGTAAGTTGATTGCTAGTAAAGTAGCTGGAAAGGAGAACCCGAGCACAAGGTGATGAGAAATGGGGTGTGTTTTAGAAACCTTTCAAAATCACATGGTGTACCATCTTCTGAGTTTCTCATGCATGTTTTCTATGTAGGAAGATGCCCTTGAACCTGCAGATTTGGGACCCATGGGATGGGTATCACGCAGTATTACTTTAAAGGGTCTGCGTTTGCTCACCCAACCTCTCAGCCCCAAGAGTGTCCACCCTTATGTCTCATCCAGCTGTGGGTCTAGATATGGTCAATCCAGGTTGCATCTCAGCCCCTGATCGAATTTTGTAAGAATGTCTCTCTCTTTCACTGTCTTTGTTTTACGGGTTTTTAAAAGTAATTTATTTTTATAATGGGGTTTAGCTGCTTTTCACGGCTGTGTTTATGCGGCTTTACACCCACTTGACTCACTTCCAGACAGATATCAATACATAGGTTTAAAGATTGTTACTAGTCACATATATTCTTGTGCGGTGAATAGGGGGTGTTGAGTCCAGTTCACTGAGCAAGGAGTAGGTCTTGTCTATTACATATTGGGTGTATGGAACGGTATCTGAGCGAATTTGAACCCCTTGTTTTATGCATCACCCAACCTCACCTTTCCCGTTAAGCAGCCATAGTGTGTTTTCTAAACGTGTGATTCTGTTCTGTTCTGTAATTCTGTTCAAGTGTAGCGGTTTTTACATTCCCTCTATAAGTGATAGCTTATGATAAGTGTCTTTTTCTGTGTGACTTATTTCACTTAGAATCGTCGTACCTAAGTCCACTCATCTTGCTTCTACTAGCCTTATGACATTGATTTCATGTCTGAGTGATATTGCATTGTACATAAGGACCACAACTTCTTTATCCATTTTTCTCTTTCCTGGGATATTTAAGGTGTCATGAAGTGGAGGTTCTTGTCAACAGAGCAGCCCTAAACTTTGGGCTGCCTGTGTCTTGCTGATTTTTAGTTTTCCCAATTTATACGCCCATCAGTGGACGTGCCCTATGCTCCCTAAGCTGTGTTTTTTCGATGTTTCAGGACACACCATACACTTCTCCAGAGTGGCTGTTGGCAACTTACATCCCGCTCATCAGCGTAGCAAGGCTGCCATTTCTCCATGGCCTGTCCTGCATTTCTGGTTTTGACACTTTTTGCAGCATGGCCCTTTTGACCGATGGGAAGCGAGACTTCTTTGTAGCGCTGATTTGCCTTTCCAGGTTGCTTGGTTGGCCAAAAAGGGCGTATGCGTTTTTTCCTAAATATATTCAGGAAAAAACGCATACGCCCTTCTTGGCCAAGGGCATTATTGTCGACGTTTTGCCGCTTTTCATGTGCTTTACATGCGATTCGAATCTACCTCCTGAAATCTGTTTCCTGCAATTCTGCCTTGCTTTCAAATCCTCTTCGTTTCCTTCCCTCAATATATCTGTGGATGAGAGTTATCATTTATAACTCTGCGGGTTTGTGAATTGCAGTGTCCCTGAGCTCCATTTTTCAACTCGCTTTTTTGGGAGCTGGCCGCAAAAGCGCGGGATTGCCTCAGGCCCTATTGTGCTTCTGGGCGGCAGGCTGAGCCTGTGATTAATTCTTCTTCCTGATGGGAAAATAGAGTGACCTGTGCCTGTCCCAACACCTAGATCTAGTCTCTCATTGGTTGCCCCTCTTCCCGTTCATCCTCAGGACAAATTGCAACCTGTAGGGAACAGGAGGTTAAAGGTGCTGATTCTCCAAGTAAGTTGATTGCTAGTAAAGTAGCTGGAAAGGCGAACCCGAGCACAAGGAGATGAGAAATGGGGTGTGTTTTAGAAACCTTTCAAAATCACACGGTGTACCATCTTCTGAGTTTCTCATGCATGTTTTCGATGTAAGAAGATGCCCTTGAACCTGGAGATTTGGGACCCATGGGATGGGTACCACGCAGTATTACTTTAAAGGGTCTGCGTTTGCTCACCCAACCTCTCAGCCCCAAGAGTGTCCACCCTTATGTCTCATCCAGCTGTGCGTGTAGATATGGTCAATCCAGGTTGCATCACAGCCTCTGAACGAATTTTGTAAGAATTTCTCTCTCTTTCACTGTCTTTGTTTTACGGGTTTTTAAAAGTAATTTATTTTTATAATGGGGTTTAGCTGCTTTTCACGGCTGTGTTTATGCGGATTTACACCCACTTGACTCACTTCCAGACAGATATCAATACATAGGTTTTAAGATTGTTACTAGTCACATATATTCTTGTGCGGTGAATAGGGGGTGTTGAGTCCAGTTCACTGAGCAAGGAATAGGTCTTGTCTATTACATATTGGGTGTATGGAACGGTATCTGAGCGAATTTGAACCCCTTGTTTTATGCATCACCCCACCTCACCTTTCCCGTTAAGCAGCCATAGTGTGTTTTCTAAACGTGTGATTCTGTTCTGTTCTGTAATTCAGTTCAAGTGTAGCGGTTTTTACATTCCCTCTATAAGTGATAGCTTATGATAAGTGTCTTTTTCTGTGTGACTTATTTCACTTAGAATCGTCGTACCTAAGTCCACTCATCTTGCTTCTACTAGCCTTATGACATTGATTTCATGTCTGAGTGATATTCCATTGTACATAAGGACCACAACTTTTTTATCCATTTTTCTCTTTCCTGGGATATTTAAGGTGTCATGAAGTGGAGGTTCTTGTCAACAGAGCAGCCCCAAACTTTGGGGTGCCTGTGTCTTGCTGATTTTTAGTTTTCCCAATTTATACGCCCATGAGTGGACGTGCCCTATGCTCACTAAGCTGTGTTTTTTCGATGTTTCTGGACACACCGTACACTTCTCCAGAGTGGCTGTTGGCAATTTACATCCCGCCCATCAGCGTAGCAAGGCTGCCATTTCTCCATGGCCTGTCCTGCATTTCTGGTTTTGACACTTTTTGCAGCATGGCCCTTTTGACCCATGGGAAGCGAGACTTCTTTGTAGCGCTGATTTGCCTTTCCAGGTTGCTTGGTTGGCCAAAAAGGGCGTATGCGTTTTTTCCTGAATATATTCAGGAAAAAACGCATACGCCCTTTTTGGCCAAGGGCATCATTGTCGACGTTTTGCCGCTTTTCATGTGCCTTAAAGGCGATTCGAATCTCCCTCCTGAAACCTGTTTCCTGCAATTCTGCCTTGCTTTCAAATCCTCTTCGTTGACTTCCCTCAATATATCTGTGGATGAGGGTTATCACTTATAACTCTGCGGGTTTGTGAATTGCAGTGTCCCTGAGCTCCATTTTTCAACTGTCTTTTTTGAGAGCTGGCCGCAAAAGCACGGGATTGCCTCAGGCCCTATTCTGGTTCCTGGCAGCAGGCTGAGCCTGTGGTTAATTCTTCTTCCTGATGGGAAAATAGAGTGACCTGTGCCTGTCCCAACACCTAGATCTAGTCTCTCATTGGTTGCCCCTCTTCCCGTTCATCCTCAGGACAAATTGCAACCTGTAGGGAACAGGAGGTTAAAGGTGCTGATTCTCCAAGTAAGTTGATTGCTAGTAAAGTAGCTGGAAAGGCGAACCCGAGCACAAGGAGATGAGAAATGGGGTGTGTTTTAGAAACCTTTCAAAATCACACGGTGTACCTTCTTCTGGGTTCCTCATGCAAGTTTTCGATGTAGGAAGATGCCCTTGAACCTGGAGATTTGGGACCCATGGGATGGGTACCATGCAGTATTACTTTAAAGGGTCTGCGTTTGCTCACCCAACCTCACCCAACCTTTCAGCCCCAAGAGTGTCCACCCTTATGTCTCATCCAGCTGTGGGTCTAGATATGGTCAATCCAGGTTGCATCACAGCCCCTGAACGAATTTTGTAAGAATTTCTCTCTCTTTCACTGTCTTTGTTTTACGGGTTTTTAAAAGTAATTTATTTTTATAATGGGGTTTAGCTGCTTTTCACGGCTGTGTTTATGCGGCTTTACACCCACTTGACTCACTTCCAGACAGATATCAATACATAGGTTTAAAGATTGTTACTAGTCACATATATTCTTGTGCGGTGAATAGGGGGTGTTGAGTCCAGTTCACTGAGCAAGGAGTAGGTCTTGTCTATTACATATTGGGTGTATGGAACGGTATCTGAGCGAATTTGAACCCCTTGTTTTATGCATCACCCCACCTCACCTTTCCCGTTAAGCAGCCATAGTGTGTTTTCTAAACGTGTGATTCTGTTCTGTTCTGTAATTCAGTTCAAGTGTAGCGGTTTTTACATTCCCTCTATAAGTGATAGCTTATGATAAGTGTCTTTTTCTGTGTGACTTATTTCACTTAGAATCGTCGTACCTAAGTCCACTCATCTTGCTTCTACTAGCCTTATGACATTGATTTCATGTCTGAGTGATATTGCATTGTACATAAGGACCACAACTTCTTTATCCATTTTTCTCTTTCCTGGGATATTTAAGGTGTCATGAAGTGGAGGTTCTTGTCAACAGAGCAGCCCTAAACTTTGGGGTGCCTGTGTCTTGCTGATTTTTAGTTTTCCCAATTTATACGCCCATGAGTGGACGTGCCCTATGCTCCCTAAGCTGTGTTTTTTCGATGTTTCAGGACACACCATACACTTCTCCAGAGTGGTTGTTGGCAACTTACATCCCGCTCATCAGCGTAGCAAGGCTGCCATTTCTCCATGGCATGTCCTGCATTTCTGGTTTTGACACTTTTGCAGCATGGCCCTTTTGACCGATGGGAAGCGAGACTTCTTTGTAGCGCTGATTTGCCTTTCCAGGTTGCTTGGTTGGCCAAAAAGGGCGTATGCGTTTTTTCCTGAATATATTCAGGAAAAAACGCATACACCCTTCTTGGCCAAGGGCATTATTGTCGACGTTTTGCCGCTTTTCATGTGCTTTACATGTGATTCGAATCTACCTCCTGAAATCTGTTTCCTGCAATTCTGCCTTGCTTTCAAATCCTCTTCGTTGCCTTCCCTCAATATATCTGTGGATGAGAGTTATCATTTATAACTCTGCGGGTTTGTGAATTGCAGTGTCCCTGAGCTCCATTTTTCAACTCGCTTTTTTGGGAGCTGGCCGCAAAAGCGCGGGATTGCCTCAGGCCCTATTGTGCTTCTGGGTGGCAGGCTGAGCCTGTGATTAATTCTTCTTCCTGATGGGAAAATAGAGTGACCTGTGCCTGTCCCAACACCTAGATCTAGTCTCTCATTGGTTGCCCCTCTTCCCGTTCATCCTCAGGACAAATTGCAACCTGTAGGGAACAGGAGGTTAAAGGTGCTGATTCTCCAAGTAAGTTGATTGCTAGTAAAGTAGCTGGAAAGGCGAACCCGAGCACAAGGAGATGAGAAATGGGGTGTGTTTTAGAAACCTTTCAAAATCACACGGTGTACCATCTTCTGAGTTTCTCATGCATGTTTTCGATGTAAGAAGATGCCCTTGAACCTGTAGATTTGGGACCCATGGGATGGGTACCACGCAGTATTACTTTAAAGGGTCTGCGTTTGCTCACCCAACCTCTCAGCCCCAAGAGTGTCCACCCTTATGTCTCATCCAGCTGTGGGTCTAGATATGGTCAATCCAGGTTGCATCTCAGCCCCTGATCGAATTTTGTAAGAATGTCTCTCTCTTTCACTGTCTTTGTTTTACGGGTTTTTAAAAGTAATTTATTTTTATATTGGGGTTTAGCTGCTTTTCACGGCTGTGTTTATGCGGATTTACACCCACTTGTCTCACTTCCAGACAGATATCAATACATAGGTTTTAAGATTGTTACTAGTCATATATATTCTTGTGCGGTGAATAGGGGGTGTTGAGTCCAGTTCAATGAGCAAGGAGTAGGTCTTGTGTATTACATATTGGGTGTATGGAACGGTATCTGAGCGAATTTGAACCCCTTGTTTTATGCATCACCCCACCTCACCTTTCCCGTTAAGCAGCCATAGTGTGTTTTCTAAACGTGTGATTCTGTTCTGTTCTGTAATTCAGTTCAAGTGTAGCGGTTTTTACATTCCCTCTATAAGTGATAGCTTATGATAAGTGTCTTTTTCTGTGTGACTTATTTCACTTAGAATTGTCGTACCTAAGTCCACTCATCTTGCTTCTACTAGCCTTATGACATTGATTTCATGTCTGAGGGATATTCCATTGTACATAAGGACCACAACTTTTTTATCCATTTTTCTCTTTCCTGGGATATTTAAGGTGTCATGAAGTGGAGGTTCTTGTCAACAGAGCAGCCCCAAACTTTGGGGTGCCTGTGTCTTGCTCATTAGTAGTTTTCCCAATTTATACGCCCATGAGTGGACGTGCCCTATGCTCCCTAAGCTGTGTTTTTTCGATGTTTCAGGACACACCGTACACTTCTCCAGAGTGGCTGTTGGCAATTTACATCCCGCCCATCAGCGTAGCAAGGCTGCCATTTCTCCATGGCCTGTCCTGCATTTCTGGTTTTGACACTTTTTGCAGCATGTCCCTTTTGGCCGATGGGAAGCGAGACTTCTTTGTAGCGCTGATTTGCCTTTCCAGGTTGCTTGGTTGGCCAAAAAGGGAGTATGCGTTTTTTCCTGAATATATTCAGGAAAAAACGCATACACCCTTTTTGGCCAAGGGCATCATTGTCGACGTTTTGCCGCTTTTCATGTGCCTTAAAGGCGATTCGAATCTACCTCCTGAAATCTGTTTCCTGCAATTCTGCCTTGCTTTCAAATCCTCTTCGTTGCCTTCCCTCAATATATCTGTGGATGAGAGTTATCACTTATAACTCTGCGGGTTTGTGAATTGCAGTGTCCCTGAGCTCCATTTTTCAACTGTCTTTTTTGAGAGCTGGCCGCAAAAGCACGGGATTGCCTCAGGCCCTATTCTGGTTCCTGGCAGCAGGCTGAGCCTGTGGTTAATTCTTCTTCCTGATGGGAAAATAGAGTGACCTGTGCCTGTCCCAACAGCTATATCTAGTCTCTCATTGGTTGCCCCTCTTCCCGTTCATCCTCAGGACAAATTGCAACCTGTAGGGAACAGGAGGTTAAAGGTGCTGATTCTCCAAGTAGGGAGATTGCTAGTAAAGTAGCTGGAAAGGCGAACCCGAGCACAAGGAGATGAGAAATTGGGTGCATTTCAGAAACCTTTCAAAATCACACGGTGTACCATCTTCTGAGTTTCTCATGCATGTTTTCGATGTAGGAAGATGCCCTTGAACCTGGAGACTTGGGACCCATGGGATGGGTACCACGCAGTATTACTTTAAAGGGTCTGCGTTTGCTCACCCAACCTAACCCAAACTTTCAGCCCCAAGACTGTCCACCGTTATGTCTCATCCAGCTGTGCGTGTAGATATGGTCAATCCAGGTTGCATCACAGCCTCTGAACGAATTTTGTAAGAATTTCTCTCTCTTTCACTGTCTTTGTTTTACGGGTTTTTAAAAGTAATTTATTTTTATAATGGGGTTTAGCTGCTTTTCACGGCTGTGTTTATGCGGATTTACACCCACTTGACTCACTTCCAGACAGATATCAATACATAGGTTTTAAGATTCTTACTAGTCACATATATTCTTCTGCGGTGAAAAGGGCGTGTGGAGTCCAGTTCACTGAGCAAGGAATAGGTCTTGTCTATTACATATTGGGTGTATGGAACGGTATCTGAGCGAATTTGAACCCCTTGTTTTATGCATCACCCCACCTCACCTTTCCCGTTAAGCAGCCATAGTGTGTTTTCTAAACGTGTGATTCTGTTCTGTTCTGTAATTCAGTTCAAGTGTAGCGGTTTTTACATTCCCTCTATAAGTGATAGCTTATGATAAGTGTCTTTTTCTGTGTGACTTATTTCACTTAGAATCGTCGTACCTAAGTCCACTCATCTTGCTTCTACTAGCCTTATGACATTGATTTCATGTCTGAGTGATATTCCATTGTACATAAGGACCACAACTTTTTTATCCATTTTTCTCTTTCCTGGGATATTTAAGGTGTCATGAAGTGGAGGTTCTTGTCAACAGAGCAGCCCCAAACTTTGGGGTGCCTGTGTCTTGCTGATTTTTAGTTTTCCCAATTTATACGCCCATGAGTGGACGTGCCCTATGCTCACTAAGCTGTGTTTTTTCGATGTTTCTGGACACACCGTACACTTCTCCAGAGTGGCTGTTGGCAATTTACATCCCGCCCATCAGCGTAGCAAGGCTGCCATTTCTCCATGGCCTGTCCTGCATTTCTGGTTTTGACACTTTTTGCAGCATGGCCCTTTTGACCCATGGGAAGCGAGACTTCTTTGTAGCGCTGATTTGCCTTTCCAGGTTGCTTGGTTGGCCAAAAAGGGCGTATGCGTTTTTTCCTGAATATATTCAGGAAAAAACGCATACGCCCTTTTTGGCCAAGGGCATCATTGTCGACGTTTTGCCGCTTTTCATGTGCCTTAAAGGCGATTCGAATCTACCTCCTGAAACCTGTTTCCTGCAATTCTGCCTTGCTTTCAAATCCTCTTCGTTGACTTCCCTCAATATATCTGTGGATGAGGGTTATCACTTATAACTCTGCGGGTTTGTGAATTGCAGTGTCCCTGAGCTCCATTTTTCAACTGTCTTTTTTGAGAGCTGGCCGCAAAAGCACGGGATTGCCTCAGGCCCTATTCTGGTTCCTGGCAGCAGGCTGAGCCTGTGGTTAATTCTTCTTCCTGATGGGAAAATAGAGTGACCTGTGCCTGTCCCAACAGCTAGATCTAGTCTCTCATTGGTTGCCCCTCTTCCCGTTCATCCTCAGGACAAATTGCAACCTGTAGGGAACAGGAGGTTAAAGGTGCTGATTCTCCAAGTAGGGAGATTGCTAGTAAAGTAGCTGGAATGGCGAACCCGAGCACAAGGAGATGAGAAATGAGGTGCGTTTTAGAAACCTTTCAAAATCACACGGTGTACCATCTTCTGAGTTTCTCATGCATGTTTTCGATGTAGGAAGATGCCCTTGAACCTGGAGACTTGGGACCCATGGGATGGGTACCACGCAGTATTACTTTAAAGGGTCTGCGTTTGCTCACCCAACCTAACCCAACCTTTCAGCCCCAAGACTGTCCACCCTTATGTCTCATCCAGCTGTGCGTGTAGATATGGTCAATCCAGGTTGCATCACAGCCTCTGAACGAATTTTGTAAGAATTTCTCTCTCTTTCACTGTCTTTGTTTTACGGGTTTTTAAAAGTAATTTATTTTTATAATGGGGTTTAGCTGCTTTTCACGGCTGTGTTTATGCGGATTTACACCCACTTGACTCACTTCCAGACAGATATCAATACATAGGTTTTAAGATTGTTACTAGTCACATATATTCTTGTGCGGTGAAAAGGGCGTGTTGAGTCCAGTTCACTGAGCAAGGAATAGGTCTTGTCTATTACATATTGGGTGTATGGAACGGTATCTGAGCGAATTTGAACCCCTTGTTTTATGCGTCACCCCACCTCACCTTTCCCGTTAAGCAGCCATAGTGTGTTTTCTAAACGTGTGATTCTGTTCTGTTCTGTAATTCAGTTCAAGTGTAGCGGTTTTTACATTCCCTCTATAAGTGATAGCTTATGATAAGTGTCTTTTTCTGTGTGACTTATTTCACTTAGAATTGTCGTACCTAAGTCCACTCATCTTGCTTCTACTAGCCTTATGACATTGATTTCATGTCTGAGTGATATTGCATTGTACATAAGGACCACAACTTCTTTATCCATTTTTCTCTATCCTGGGATATTTAAGGTGTCATGAAGTGGAGGTTCTTGTCAACAGAGCAGCCCCAAACTTTGGGGTGCCTGTGTCTTGCTGATTTTTAGTTTTCCCAATTGATACGCCCATGAGTGGACGTGCCCTATGCTCCCTAAGCTGTGTTTTTTCGATGTTTCAGGACACACCATACACTTCTCCAGAGTGGCTGTTGGCAACTTACATCCCGCCCATCAGCGTAGCAAGGCTGCCATTTCTCCATGGCCTGTCCTGCATTTCTGGTTTTGACACTTTTTGCAGCATGGCCCTTTTGACCGATGGGAAGCGAGACTTCTTTGTAGCGCTGATTTGCCTTTCCAGGTTGCTTGGTTGGCCAAAAAGGGCGTATGCGTTTTTTCCTGAATATATTCAGGAAAAAACGCATACGCCCTTCTTGGCCAAGGGCATTATTGTCGACGTTTTGCCGCTTTTCATGTGCTTTACATGCGATTCGAATCTACCTCCTGAAATCTGTTTCCTGCAATTCTGCCTTGCTTTCAAATCCTCTTCGTTGCCTTCCCTCAATATATCTGTGGATGAGAGTTATCATTTATAACTCTGCGGGTTTGTGAATTGCAGTGTCCCTGAGCTCCATTTTTCAACTCGCTTTTTTGGGAGCTGGCCGCAAAAGCGCGGGATTGCCTCAGGCCCTATTGTGCTTCTGGGCGGCAGGCTGAGCCTGTGATTAATTCTTCTTCCTGATGGGAAAATAGAGTGACCTGTGCCTGTCCCAACAGCTATATCTAGTCTCTCATTGGTTGCCCCTCTTCCCGTTCATCCTCAGGACAAATTGCAACCTGTAGGGAACAGGAGGTTAAAGGTGCTGATTCTCCAAGTAAGTTGATTGCTAGTAAAGTAGCTGGAAAGGCGAACCCGAGCACAAGGAGATGAGAAATGGGGTGCATTTCAGAAACTTTTCAAAATCACACGGTGTACCATCTTCTGAGTTTCTCATGCATGTTTTCGATGTAGGAAGATGCCCTTGAACCTGGAGACTTGGGACCCATGGGATGGGTACCACGCAGTATTACTTTAAAGGGTCTGCGTTTGTTCACCCAACCTAACCCAACCTTTCAGCCCCAAGACTGTCCACCCTTATGTCTCATCCAGCTGTGCGTGTAGATATGGTCAATCCAGGTTGCATCACAGCCTCTGAACGAATTTTGTAAGAATTTCTCTCTCTTTCACTGTCTTTGTTTTACGGGTTTTTAAAAGTAATTTATTTTTATAATGGGGTTTAGCTGCTTTTCACGGCTGTGTTTATGCGGATTTACACCCACTTGACTCACTTCCAGACAGATATCAATACATAGGTTTTAAGATTGTTACTAGTCACATATATTCTTGTGCGGTGAAAAGGGCGTGTGGAGTCCAGTTCACTGAGCAAGGAATAGGTCTTGTCTATTACATATTGGGTGTATGGAACGGTATCTGAGCGAATTTGAACCCCTTGTTTTATGCATCACCCCACCTCACCTTTCCCGTTAAGCAGCCATAGTGTGTTTTCTAAACGTGTGATTCTGTTCTGTTCTGTAATTCAGTTCAAGTGTAGCGGTTTTTACATTCCCTCTATAAGTGATAGCTTATGATAAGTGTCTTTTTCTGTGTGACTTATTTCACTTAGAATCGTCGTACCTAAGTCCACTCATCTTGCTTCTACTAGCCTTATGACATTGATTTCATGTCTGAGTGATATTCCATTGTACATAAGGACCACAACTTTTTTATCCATTTTTCTCTTTCCTGGGATATTTAAGGTGTCATGAAGTGGAGGTTCTTGTCAACAGAGCAGCCCCAAACTTTGGGGTGCCTGTGTCTTGCTGATTTTTAGTTTTCCCAATTTTTCCGCCCATGAGTGGACGTGCCCTATGCTCCCTAAGCTGTGTTTTTTCGATGTTTCAGGACACACCGTACACTTCTCCAGAGTGGCTGTTGGCAATTTACATCCCGCCCATCAGCGTAGCAAGGCTGCCATTTCTCCATGGCCTGTCCTGCATTTCTGGTTTTGACACATTTTGCAGCATGGCCCTTTTGACCCATGGGAAGCGAGACTTCTTTGTAGCGCTGATTTGCCTTTCCAGGTTGCTTGGTTGGCCAAAAAGGGCGTATGCGTTTTTTCCTGAATATATTCAGGAAAAAACGCATACGCCCTTTTTGGCCAAGGGCATCATTGTCGACGTTTTGCCGCTTTTCATGTGCCTTAAAGGCGATTCGAATCTACCTCCTGAAACCTGTTTCCTGCAATTCTGCCTTGCTTTCAAATCCTCTTCGTTGACTTCCCTCAATATATCTGTGGATGAGGGTTATCACTTATAACTCTGCGGGTTTGTGAATTGCAGTGTCCCTGAGCTACATTTTTCAACTGTCTTTTTTGAGAGCTGGCCGCAAAAGCACGGGATTGCCTCAGGCCCTATTCTGGTTCCTGGCAGCAGGCTGAGCCTGTGGTTAATTCTTCTTCCTGATGGGAAAATAGAGTGACCTGTGCCTGTCCCCACAGCTACATCTAGTCTCTCATTGGTTGCCCCTCTTCCCGTTCATCCTCAGGACAAATTGCAACCTGTAGGGAACAGGAGGTTAAAGGTGCTGATTCTCCAAGTAGGGAGATTGCTAGTAAAGTAGCTGGAATGGCGAACCCGAGCACAAGGAGATGAGAAATGAGGTGCGTTTTAGAAACCTTTCAAAATCACACGGTGTACCATCTTCTGAGTTTCTCATGCATGTTTTCGATGTAGGAAGATGCCCTTGAACCTGGAGACTTGGGACCCATGGGATGGGTACCACGCAGTATTACTTTAAAGGGTCTGCGTTTGCTCACCCAACCTAACCCAACCTTTCAGCCCCAAGACTGTCCACCCTTATGTCTCATCCAGCTGTGCGTGTAGATATGGTCAATCCAGGTTGCATCACAGCCTCTGAACGAATTTTGTAAGAATTTCTCTCTCTTTCACTGTCTTTGTTTTACGGGTTTTTAAAAGTAATTTATTTTTATAATGGGGTTTAGCTGCTTTTCACGGCTGTGTTTATGCGGATTTACACCCCTTGACTCACTTCCAGACAGATATCAATACATAGGTTTTAAGATTGTTAATAGTCACATATATTCTTGTGCGGTGAAAAGGGCGTGTTGAGTCAAGTTCACTGAGCAAGGAATAGGTCTTGTCTATTACATATTGGGTGTATGGAACGGTATCTGAGCGAATTTGAACCCCTTGTTTTATGCATCACCCCACCTCACCTTTCCCGTTAAGCAGCCATAGTGTGTTTTCTAAACGTGTGATTCTGTTCTGTTCGGTAATTCAGTTCAAGTGTAGCGGTTTTTACATTCCCTCTATAAGTGATAGCTTATGATAAGTGTCTTTTTCTGTGTGACTTATTTCACTTAGAATCGTCGTACCTAAGTCCACTCATCTTGCTTCTACTAGCCTTATGACATTGATTTCATGTCTGAGTGATATTGCATTGTACATAAGGACCACAACTTCTTTATCCATTTTTCTTTTTCCTGGGATATTTAAGGTGTCATGAAGTGGAGGTTCTTGTCAACAGAGCAGCCCTAAACTTTGGGGTGCCTGTGTCTTGCTGATTTTTAGTTTTCCCAATTTATACGCCCATGAGTGGACGTGCCCTATGCTCCCTAAGCTGTGTTTTTTCGATGTTTCAGGACACACCATACACTTCTCCAGAGTGGCTGTTGGCAACTTACATCCCGCTCATCAGCGTAGCAAGGCTGCCATTTCTCCATGGCCTGTCCTGCATTTCTGGTTTTGACACTTTTTGCAGCATGGCCCTTTTGACCGATGGGAAGCGAGACTTCTTTGTAGCGCTGATTTGCCTTTCCAGGTTGCTTGGTTGGCCAAAAAGGGCGTATGCGTTTTTTCCTGAATATATTCAGGAAAAAACGCATACGCCCTTCTTGGCCAAGGGCATTATTGTCGACGTTTTGCCGCTTTTCATGTGCTTTACAGGCGATTCGAATCTACCTCCTGAAATCTGTTTCCTGCAATTCTGCCTTGCTTTCAAATCCTCTTCGTTGCCTTCCCTCAATATATCTGTGGATGAGAGTTATCATTTATAACTCTGCGGGTTTGTGAATTGCAGTGTCCCTGAGCTCCATTTTTCAACTCGCTTTTTTGGGAGCTGGCCGCAAAAGCGCGGGATTGCCTCAGGCCCTATTGTGCTTCTGGGCGGCAGGCTGAGCCTGTGATTAATTCTTCTTCCTGATGGGAAAATAGAGTGACCTGTGCCTGTCCCAACACCTAGATCTAGTCTCTCATTGGTTGCCCCTCTTCCCGTTCATCCTCAGGACAAATTGCAACCTGTAGGGAACAGGAGGTTAAAGGTGCTGATTCTCCAAGTAAGTTGATTGCTAGTAAAGTAGCTGGAAAGGCGAACCCGAGCACAAGGAGATGAGAAATGGGGTGTGTTTTAGAAACCTTTCAAAATCACACGGTGTACCTTCCTCTGGGTTCCTCATGCAAGTTTTCGATGTAGGAAGATGCCCTTGAACCTGGAGATTTGGGACCCATGGGATGGGTACCATGCAGTATTACTTTAAAGGGTCTGCGTTTGCTCACCCAACCTCACCCAACCTTTCAGCCCCAAGAGTGTCCACCCTTATGTCTCATCCAGCTGTGGGTCTAGATATGGTCAATCCAGGTGGCATCACAGCCCCTGAACGAATTTTGTAAGAATTTCTCTCTCTTTCACTGTCTTTGTTTTACGGGTTTTTAAAAGTAATTTATTTTTATAATGGGGTTTAGCTGCTTTTCACGGCTGTGTTTATGCGGCTTTACACCCACTTGACTCACTTCCAGACAGATATCAATACATAGGTTTAAAGATTGTTACTAGTCACATATATTCTTGTGCGGTGAATAGGGGGTGTTGAGTCCAGTTCACTGAGCAAGGAGTAGGTCTTGTCTATTACATATTGGGTGTATGGAACGGTATCTGAGCGAATTTGAACCCCTTGTTTTATGCATCACCCCACCTCACCTTTCCCGTTAAGCAGCCATAGTGTGTTTTCTAAACGTGTGATTCTGTTCTGTTCTGTAATTCAGTTCGAGTGTAGCGGTTTTTACATTCCCTCTATAAGTGATAGCTTATGATAAGTGTCTTTTTCTGTGTGACTTATTTCACTTAGAATCGTCGTACCTAAGTCCACTCATCTTGCTTCTACTAGCCTTATGACATTGATTTCATGTCTGAGTGATATTCCATTGTACATAAGGACCACAACTTCTTTATCCATTTTTCTCTTTCCTGGGATATTTAAGGTGTCATGAAGTGGAGGTTCTTGTCAACAGAGCAGCCCTAAACTTTGGGGTGCCTGTGTCTTGCTGATTTTTAGTTTTCCCAATTTATACGCCCATGAGTGGACGTGCCCTATGCTCCCTAAGCTGTGTTTTTTCGATGTTTCAGGACACACCGTACACTTCTCCTGAGTCGCTGTTGGCAACTTACATCCCGCCCATCAGCGTAGCAAGGCTGCCATTTCTCCATGGCCTGTCCTGCATTTCTGGTTTTGACACTTTTTGCAGCATGGCCCTTTTGACCGATGGGAAGCGAGACTTCTTTGTAGCGCTGATTTGCCTTTCCAGGTTGCTTGGTTGGCCAAAAAGTGCGTATGCGTTTTTTCCTGAATATATTCAGGAAAAAACGCATACGCCCTTCTTGGCCAAGGGCATCATTGTCGACGTTTTGCCGCTTTTCATGTGCTTTACAGGCGATTCGAATCTACCTCCTGAAATCTGTTTCCTGCAATTCTGCCTTGCTTTCAAATCCTCTTCGTTGCCTTCCCTCAATTTATCTGTGGATGAGAGTTATCATTTATAACTCTGCGGGTTTGTGAATTGCAGTGTCCCTGAGCTCCATTTTTCAACTCGCTTTTTTGGGAGCTGGCCGCAAAAGCGCGGGATTGCCTCATGCCCTATTGTGCTTCTGGGCGGCAGGCTGAGCCTGTGATTAATTCTTCTTCCTGATGGGAAAATAGAGTGACCTGTGCCTGTCCCAACAGCTAGATCTATTCTCTCATTGGTTTCCCCTCTTCCCGTTCATCCTCAGGACAAATTGCAACCTGTAGGTAACAGGTGGTTAAAGGTGCTGATTCTCCAAGTAGGGAGATTGCTAGTAAAGTAGCTGGAAAGGCGAACCCGAGCTCAAGGAGATGAGATATTGGGTGCATTTCAGAAACTTTTCAAAATCACACGGTGTACCATCTTCTGAGTTTCTCATGCATGTTTTCGATGTAGGAAGATGCCCTTGAACCTGGAGACTTGGGACCCATGGGATGGGTACCACGCAGTATTACTTTAAAGGGTCTGCGTTTGCTCACCCTACCTAACCCAACCTTTCAGCCCCAAGACTGTCCACCCTTATGTCTCATCCAGCTGTGCGTGTAGATATGGTCAATCCAGGTTGCATCACAGCCTCTGAACGAATTTTGTAAGAATTTCTCTCTCTTTCACTGTCTTTGTTTTACGGGTTTTTAAAAGTAATTTATTTTTATAATGGGGTTTAGCTGCTTTTCACGGCTGTGTTTATGCGGATTTACACCCACTTGACTCACTTCCAGACAGATATCAATACATAGGTTTTAAGATTGTTACTAGTCACATATATTCTTGTGCGGTGAAAAGGGCGTGTTGAGTCCAGTTCACTGAGCAAGGAATAGGTCTTGTCTATTACATATTGGGTGTATGGAACGGTATCTGAGCGAATTTGAACCCCTTGTTTTATGCATCACCCCACCTCACCTTTCCCGTTAAGCAGCCATAGTGTGTTTTCTAAACGTGTGATTCTGTTCTGTTCTGTAATTCAGTTCAAGTGTAGCGGTTTTTACATTCCCTCTATAAGTGATAGCTTATGATAAGTGTCTTTTTCTGTGTGACTTATTTCACTTAGAATCGTCGTACCTAAGTCCACTCATCTTGCTTCTACTAGCCTTATGACATTGATTTCATGTCTGAGTGATATTCCATTGTACATAAGGACCACAACTTTTTTATCCATTTTTCTCTTTCCTGGGATATTTAAGGTGTCATGAAGTGGAGGTTCTTGTCAACAGAGCAGCCCCAAACTTTGGGGTGCCTGTGTCTTGCTGATTTTTAGTTTTCCCAATTTATACGCCCATGAGTGGACGTGCCCTATGCTCACTAAGCTGTGTTTTTTCGATGTTTCTGGACACACCGTACACTTCTCCAGAGTGGCTGTTGGCATTTTACATCCCGCCCATCAGCGTAACAAGGCTGCCATTTCTCCATGGCCTGTCCTGCATTTCTGGTTTTGACACTTTTTGCAGCATGGCCCTTTTGACCCATGGGAAGCGAGACTTCTTTGTAGCGCTGATTTGCCTTTCCAGGTTGCTTGGTTGGCCAAAAAGGGCGTATGCGTTTTTTCCTGAATATATTCAGGAAAAAACGCATACGCCCTTTTTGGCCAAGGGCATCATTGTCGACGTTTTGCCGCTTTTCATGTGCCTTAAAGGCGATTCGAATCTACCTCCTGAAACCTGTTTCCTGCAATTCTGCCTTGCTTTCAAATCCTCTTTGTTGACTTCCCTCAATATATCTGTGGATGAGGGTTATCACTTATAACTCTGCGGGTTTGTGAATTGCAGTGTCCCTGAGCTCCATTTTTCAACTGTCTTTTTTGAGAGCTGGCCGCAAAAGCACGGGATTGCCTCAGGCCCTATTCTGGTTCCTGGCAGCAGGCTGAGCCTGTGGTTAATTCTTCTTCCTGATGGGAAAATAGAGTGACCTGTGCCTGTCCCAACAGCTATATCTAGTCTCTCATTGGTTGCCCCTCTTCCCGTTCATCCTCAGGACAAATTGCAACCTGTAGGGAACAGGAGGTTAAAGGTGCTGATTCTCCAAGTAGGGAGATTGCTAGTAAAGTAGCTGGAATGGCGAACCCGAGCACAAGGAGATGAGAAATGAGGTGCGTTTTAGAAACCTTTCAAAATCACACGGTGTACCATCTTCTGAGTTTCTCATGCATGTTTTCGATGTAGGAAGATGCCCTTGAACCTGGAGACTTGGGACCCATGGGATGGGTACCACGCAGTATTACTTTAAAGGGTCTGCGTTTGCTCACCCAACCTAACCCAACCTTTCAGCCCCAAGACTGTCCACCCTTATGTCTCATCCAGCTGTGCGTGTAGATATGGTCAATCCAGGTTGCATCACAGCCTCTGAACGAATTTTGTAAGAATTTCTCTCTCTTTCACTGTCTTTGTTTTACGGGTTTTTAAAAGTAATTTATTTTTATAATGGGGTTTAGCTGCTTTTCACGGCTGTGTTTATGCGGATTTACACCCACTTGACTCACTTCCAGACAGATATCAATACATAGGTTTTAAGATTGTTACTAGTCACATATATTCTTGTGCGGTGAAAAGGGCGTGTTGAGTCCAGTTCACTGAGCAAGGAATAGGTCTTGTCTATTACATATTGGGTGTATGGAACGGTATCTGAGCGAATTTGAACCCCTTGTTTTATGCATCACCCCACCTCACCTTTCCCGTTAAGCAGCCATAGTGTGTTTTCTAAACGTGTGATTCTGTTCTGTTCTGTAATTCAGTTAAAGTGCAGCGGTTTTTACATTCCCTCTATAAGTGATAGCTTATGATAAGTGTCTTTTTCTGTGTGACTTATTTCACTTAGAATCGTCGTACCTAAGTCCACTCATCTTGCTTCTACTAGCCTTATGACATTGATTTCATGTCTGAGTGATATTCCATTGTACATAAGGACCACAACTTTTTTATCCATTTTTCTCTTTCCTGGGATATTTAAGGTGTCATGAAGTGGAGGTTCTTGTCAACAGAGCAGCCCCAAACTTTGGGGTGCCTGTGTCTTGCTGATTTTTAGTTTTCCCAATTTATACGCCCATGAGTGGACGTGCCCTATGCTCACTAAGCTGTGTTTTTTCGATGTTTCTGAACACACCGTACACTTCTCCAGAGTGGCTGTTGGCAATTTACATCCCGCCCATCAGCGTAGCAAGGCTGCCATTTCTCCATGGCCTGTCCTGCATTTCTGGTTTTGACACTTTTTGCAGCATGGCCCTTTTGACCCATGGGAAGCGAGACTTCTTTGTAGCGCTGATTTGCTTTTCCAGGTTGCTTGGTTGGCCAAAAAGGGCGTATGCGTTTTTTCCTGAATATATTCAGGAAAAAACGCATACGCCCTTTTTGGGCAAGGGCAGCATTGTCGACGTTTTGCCGCTTTTCATGTGCCATAAAGGCGATTCGAATCTACCTCCTGAAACCTGTTTCCTGCAATTCTGCCTTGCTTTCAAATCCTCTACGTTGACTTCCCTCAATATATCTGTGGATGAGGGTTATCACTTATAACTCTGCGGGTTTGTGAATTGCAGTGTCCCTGAGCTCCATTTTTCAACTGTCTTTTTTGAGAGCTGGCCGCAAAAGCACGGGATTGCCTCAGGCCCTATTCTGGTTCCTGGCAGCAGGCTGAGCCTGTGGTTAATTCTTCTTCCTGATGGGAAAATAGAGTGACCTGTGCCTGTCCCAACAGCTATATCTAGTCTCTCATTGGTTGCCCCTCTTCCCGTTCATCCTCAGGACAAATTGCAACCTGTAGGGAACAGGAGGTTAAAGGTGCTGATTCTCCAAGTAGGGAGATTGCTAGTAAAGTAGCTGGAATGGCGAACCCGAGCACAAGGAGATGAGAAATGAGGTGCGTTTTAGAAACCTTTCAAAATCACACGGTGTACCATCTTCTGAGTTTCTCATGCATGTTTTCGATGTAGGAAGATGCCCTTGAACCTGGAGACTTGGGACCCATGGGATGGGTACCACGCAGTATTACTTTAAAGGGTCTGCGTTTGCTCACCCAACCTAACCCAAACTTTCAGCCCCAAGACTGTCCACCCTTATGTCTCATCCAGCTGTGCGTTTAGATATGGTCAATCCAGGTTGCATCACAGCCTCTGAACGAATTTTGTAAGAATTTCTCTCTCTTTCACTGTCTTTGTTTTACGGGTTTTTAAAAGTAATTTATTTTTATAATGGGGTTTAGCTGCTTTTCACGGCTGTGTTTATGCGGATTTACACCCACTTGACTCACTTCCAGACAGATATCAATACATAGGTTTTAAGATTGTTACTAGTCACATATATTCTTGTGCGGTGAAAAGGGCGTGTTGAGTCCAGTTCACTGAGCAAGGAATAGGTCTTGTCTATTACATATTGGGTGTATGGAACGGTATCTGAGCGAATTTGAACCCCTTGTTTTATGCATCACCCCACCTCACCTTTCCCGTTAAGCAGCCATAGTGTGTTTTCTAAACGTGTGATTCTGTTCTGTTCTGTAATTCAGTTCAAGTGTAGCGGTTTTTACATTCCCTCTATAAGTGATAGCTTATGATAAGTGTCTTTTTCTGTGTGACTTATTTCACTTAGAATTGTCGTACCTAAGTCCACTCATCTTGCTTCTACTAGCCTTATGACATTGATTTCATGTCTGAGTGATATTACATTGTACATAAGGACCACAACTTCTTTATCCATTTTTCTCTTTCCTGGGATATTTAAGGTGTCATGAAGTGGAGGTTCTTGTCAACAGAGCAGCCCCAAACTTTGGGGTGCCTGTGTCTTGCTGATTTTTAGTTTTCCCAATTTATACGCCCATGAGTGGACGTGCCCTATGCTCCCTAAGCTGTGTTTTTTCGATGTTTCAGGACACACCATACACTTCTTCAGAGTGGCTATTGGCAACTTACATCCCGCTCATCAGCGTAGCAAGGCTACCATTTCTCCATGGCCTGTCTTGCATTTCTGGTTTTGACACTTTTTGCAGCATGGCCCTTTTGACCGATGGGAAGCGAGACTTCTTTGTAGCGCTGATTTGCCTTTCCAGGTTGCTTGGTTGGCCAAAAAGTGCGTATGCGTTTTTTCCTGAATATATTCAGGAAAAAACGCATACGCCCTTCTTGGCCAAGGGCATTATTGTCGACGTTTTGCCGCTTTTCATGTGCTTTACAGGCGATTCGAATCTACCTCCTGAAATCTGTTTCCTGCAATTCTGCCTTGCTTTCAAATCCTCTTCGTTGCCTTCCCTCAATATATCTGTGGATGAGAGTTATCATTTATAACTCTGCGGGTTTGTGAATTGCAGTGTCCCTGAGCTCCATTTTTCAACTCGCTTTTTTGGGAGCTGGCCGCAAAAGCGCGGGATTGCCTCAGGCCCTATTGTGCTTCTGGGCGGCAGGCTGAGCCTGTGATTAATTCTTCTTCCTGATGGGAAAATAGAGTGACCTGTGCCTGTCCCAACAGCTAGATCTAGTCTCTCATTGGTTGCCCCTCTTCCCGTTCATCCTCAGGAGAAATTTCAAACTGTAGGGAACAGGAGGTTAAAGGTGCTGATTCTCCAAGTAAGTTGATTGCTAGTAAAGTAGCTGGAAAGGCGAACCCGAGCACAAGGAGATGAGAAATGGGGTGTGTTTTAGAAACCTTTCAAAATCACACGGTGTACCATCTTCTGAGTTTCTCATGCATGTTTTCTATGTAGGAAGATGCCCTTGAACCTGCAGATTTGGGACCCATGGGATGGGTATCACGCAGTATTACTTTAAAGGGTCTGCGTTTGCTCACCCAACCTCTCAGCCCCAAGAGTGTCCACCCTTATGTCTCATCCAGCTGTGGGTCTAGATATGGTCAATCCAGGTGGCATCACAGCCCCTGAACGAATTTTGTAAGAATTTCTCTCTCTTTCACTGTCTTTGTTTTACGGGTTTTTAAAAGTAATTTATTTTTATAATGGGGTTTAGCTGCTTTTCACGGCTGTGTTTATGCGGCTTTACACCCACTTGACTCACTTCCAGACAGATATCAATACATAGGTTTAAAGATTGTTACTAGTCACATATATTCTTGTGCGGTGAATAGGGGGTGTTGAGTCCAGTTCACTGAGCAAGGAGTAGGTCTTGTCTATTACATATTGGGTGTATGGAACGGTATCTGAGCGAAATTGAACCCCTTGTTTTATGCATCACCCAACCTCACCTTTCCCGTTAAGCAGCCATAGTGTGTTTTCTAAACGTGTGATTCTGTTCTGTTCTGTAATTCAGTTCAAGTGTAGCGGTTTTTACATTCCCTCTATAAGTGATAGCTTATGATAAGTGTCTTTTTCTGTGTGACTTATTTCACTTAGAATCGTCGTACCTAAGTCCACTCATCTTGCTTCTACTAGCCTTATGACATTGATTTCATGTCTGAGTGATATTCCATTGTACATAAGGACCACAACTTCTTTATCCATTTTTCTCTTTCCTGGGATATTTAAGGTGTCATGAAGTGGAGGTTCTTGTCAACAGAGCAGCCCTAAACTTTGGGGTGCCTGTGTCTTGCTGATTTTTAGTTTTCCCAATTTATACGCCCATGAGTGGACGTGCCCTATGCTCCCTAAGCTGTGTTTTTTCGATGTTTCAGGACACACCGTACACTTCTCCTGAGTGGCTGTTGGCAACTTACATCCCGCCCATCAGCGTAGCAAGGCTGCCATTTCTCCATGGCCTGTCCTGCATTTCTGGTTTTGACACTTTTTGCAGCATGGCCCTTTTGACCGATGGGAAGCGAGACTTCATTGTAGCGCTGATTTGACTTTCCAGGTTGTTTGGTTGGCCAAAAAGTGCGTATGCGTTTTTTCCTGAATATATTCAGGAAAAAACGCATACGCCCTTCTTGGCCAAGGGCATCATTGTCGACATTTTGCCGCTTTTCATGTGCTTTACAGGCGATTCGAATCTACCTCCTGAAATCTGTTTCCTGCAATTCTGCCTTGCTTTCAAATCCTCTTCGTTGCCTTCCCTCAATATATCTGTGGATGAGAGTTATCATTTATAACTCTGCGGGTTTGTGAATTGCAGTGTCCCTGAGCTCCATTTTTCAACTCGCTTTTTTGGGAGCTGGCCGCAAAAGCGCGGGATTGCCTCAGGCCCTATTGTGCTTCTGGGCGGCAGGCTGAGCCTGTGATTAATTCTTCTTCCTGATGGGAAAATAGAGTGACCTGTGCCTGTCCCAACACCTAGATCTAGTCTCTCATTGGTTGCCCCTCTTCCCGTTCATCCTCAGGACAAATTGCAAACTGTAGGGAACAGGAGGTTAAAGGTGCTGATTCTCCAAGTAAGTTGATTGCTAGTAAAGTAGCTGGAAAGGCGAACCCGAGCACAAGGAGATGAGAAATGGGGTGTGTTTTAGAAACCTTTCAAAATCACACGGTGTACCATCTTCTGAGTTTCTCATGCATGTTTTCGATGTAGGAAGATGCCCTTGAACCTGGAGATTTGGGACCCATGGGATGGGTATCACGCAGTATTACTTTAAAGGGTCTGCGTTTGCTCACCCAAACTCTCAGCCCCAAGAGTGTTCACCCTTATGTCTCATCCAGCTGTGGGTCTAGATATGGTCAATCCAGGTGGCATCACAGCCCCTGAACGAATTTTGTAAGAATTTCTCTCTCTTTCACTGTCTTTGTTTTACGGGTTTTTAAAAGTAATTTATTTTTATAATGGGGTTTAGCTGCTTTTCACGGCTGTGTTTATGCGGCTTTACACCCACTTGACTCAGTTCCAGACAGATATCAATACATAGGTTTAAAGATTGTTACTAGTCACATATATTCTTGTGCGGTGAATAGGGGGTGTTGAGTCCAGTTCACTGAGCAAGGAGTAGGTCTTTTCTATTACATATTGGGTGTTGGAACGGTATCTGAGCGAATTTGAACCCCTTGTTTTATGCATCACCCCACCTCACCTTTCCCGTTAAGCAGCCATAGTGTGTTTTCTAAACGTGTGATTCTGTTCTGTTCTGTAATTCAGTTCAAGTGTAGCGGTTTTTACATTCCCTCTATAAGTGATAGCTTATGATAAGTGTCTTTTTCTGTG
Source organism: Eschrichtius robustus (assembly GCF_028021215.1). Classification (NCBI taxonomy): domain Eukaryota; kingdom Metazoa; phylum Chordata; class Mammalia; order Artiodactyla; family Eschrichtiidae; genus Eschrichtius; species Eschrichtius robustus. The sequence continues at coordinate 69,418 of NW_027175218.1, read as the reverse complement.
TGACTTATTTCACTTAGAATCGTCGTACCTAAGTCCACTCATCTTGCTTCTACTAGCCTTATGACATTGATTGCATGTCTGAGTGATATTCCATTGTACATAAGGACCTCAACTTCTTTATCCATTTTTCTCTTTCCTGGGATATTTAAGGTGTCATGAAGTGGAGGTTCTTGTCAACAGAGCAGCCCTAAACTTTGGGGTGCCTGTGTCTTGCTGATTTTTAGTTTTCCCAATTTATACGCCCATGAGTGGACGTGCCCTATGCTCCCTAAGCTGTGTTTTTTCGATGTTTCAGGACACACCGTACACTTCTCCTGAGTGGCTGTTGGCAACTTACATCCCGCCCATCAGCGTAGCAAGGCTGCCATTTCTCCATGGCCTGTCCTGCATTTCTGGATTTGACACTTTTTGCAGCATGGCCCTTTTGACCGATGGGAAGCGAGACTTCATTGTAGCGCTGATTTGCCTTTCCAGGTTGCTTGGTTGGCCAAAAAGTGCGTATGCGTTTTTTCCTGAATATATTCAGGAAAAAACGCATACGCCCTTCTTGGCCAAGGGCATCATTGTCGACATTTTGCCGCTTTTCATGTGCTTTACAGGCGATTCGAATCTACCTCCTGAAATCTGTTTCCTGCAATTCTGCCTTGCTTTCAAATCCTCTTCGTTGCCTTCCCTCAATATATCAGTGGATGAGAGTTATCATTTATAACTCTGCGGGTTTGTGAATTGCAGTGTCCCTGAGCTCCATTTTTCAACTCGCTTTTTTGGGAGCTGGCCGCAAAAGCGCGGGATTGCCTCAGGCCCTATTGTGCTTCTGGGCGGCAGGCTGAGCCTGTGATAAATTCTTCTTCCTGATGGGAAAATAGAGTGACCTGTGCCTGTCCCAACAGCTAGATCTAGTCTCTCATTGGTTGCCCCTCTTCCCGTTCATCCTCAGGAGAAATTTCAAACTGTAGGGAACAGGAGGTTAAAGGTGCTGATTCTCCAAGTAAGTTGATTGCTAGTAAAGTAGCTGGAAAGGCGAACCCGAGCACAAGGAGATGAGAAATGGGGTGTGTTTTAGAAACCTTTCAAAATCACACGGTGTACCATCTTCTGAGTTTCTCATGCATGTTTTCGATGTAGGAAGATGCCCTTGAACCTGCAGATTTGGAACCCATGGGATGGGTATCACGCAGTATTACTTTAAAGGGTCTGCGTTTGCTCACCCAACCTCTCAGCCCCAAGAGTGTCCACCCTTATGTCTCATCCAGCTGTGGGTCTAGATATGGTCAATCCAGGTGGCATCACAGCCCCTGAACGAATTTTGTAAGAATTTCTCTCTCTTTCACTGTCTTTGTTTTACGGGTTTTTAAAAGTAATTTATTTTTATAATGGGGTTTAGCTGCTTTTCACGGCTGTGTTTATGCGGATTTACACCCACTTGACTCACTTCCAGACAGATATCAATACATAGGTTTTAAGATTGTTACTAGTCACATATATTCTTGTGCGGTGAATAGGGGGTGTTGAGTCCAGTTCACGGAGCAAGGAGTAGGTCTTGTCTATTACATATTGGGTGTATGGAACGGTATCTGAGCGAATTTGAACCCCTTGTTTTATGCATCACCCCACCTCACCTTTCCCGTTAAGCAGCCATAGTGTGTTTTCTAAACGTGTGATTCTGTTCTGTTCTGTAATTCAGTTCAAGTGTAGCGGTTTTTACATTCCCTCTATAAGTGATAGCTTATGATAAGTGTCTTTTTCTGTGTGACTTATTTCACTTAGAATCGTCGTACCTAAGTCCACTCATCTTGCTTCTACTAGCCTTATGACATTGATTTCATGTCTGAGTGATATTCCATTGTACATAAGGACCACAACTTCTTTATCCATTTTTCTCTTTCCTGGGATATTTAAGGTGTCATGAAGTGGAGGTTCTTGTCAACAGAGCAGCCCTAAACTTTGGGGTGCCTGTGTCTTGCTGATTTTTAGTTTTCCCAATTTATACGCCCATGAGTGGACGTGCCCTATGCTCCCTAAGCTGTGTTTTTTCGATGTTTCAGGACACACCGTACACTTCTCCTGAGTGGCTGTTGGCAACTTACATCCCGCCCATCAGCGTAGCAAGGCTGCCATTTCTCCATGGCCTGTCCTGCATTTCTGGTTTTGACACTTTTTGCAGCATGGCCCTTTTGACCGATGGGAAGCGAGACTTCTTTGTAGCGCTGATTTGCCTTTCCAGGTTGCTTGGTTGGCCAAAAAGTGCGTATGCGTTTTTTCCTGAATATATTCAGGAAAAAACGCATACGCCCTTCTTGGCCAAGGGCATCATTGTCGACGTTTTGCCGCTTTTCATGTGCTTTACAGGTGATTCGAATCTACCTCCTGAAATCTGTTTCCTGCAATTCTGCCTTGCTTTCAAATCCTCTTCGTTGACTTCCCTCAATATATCTGTGGATGAGAGTTATCATTTATAACTCTGCGGGTTTGTGAATTGCAGTGTCCCTGAGCTCCATTTTTCAACTCGCTTTTTTGGGAGCTGGCCGCAAAAGCGCGGGATTGCCTCAGGCCCTATTGTGCTTCTGGGCGGCAGGCTGAGCCTGTGATTAATTCTTCTTCCTGATGGGAAAATAGAGTGACCTGTGCCTGTCCCAACACCTAGATCTAGTCTCTCATTGGTTGCGCCTCTTCCCGTTCATCCTCAGGACAAATTTCAAACTGTAGGGAACAGGAGGTTAAAGGTGCTGATTCTCCAAGTAAGTTGATTGCTAGTAAAGTAGCTGGAAAGGCGAACCCGAGCACAAGGAGATGAGAAATGGGGTGTGTTTTAGAAACCTTTCAAAATCACACGGTGTACCATCTTCTGAGTTTCTCATGCATGTTTTCGATGTAGGAAGATGCCCTTGAACCTGGAGATTTGGGACCCATGGGATGGGTATCACGCAGTATTTCTTTAAAGGGTCTGCGTTTGCTCACCCAACCTCTCAGCCCCAAGAGTGTCCACCCTTATGTCTCTTCCAGCTGTGGGTCTAGATATGGTCAATCCAGGTGGCATCACAGCCCCTGAACGAATTTTGTAAGAATTTCTCTCTCTTTCACTGTCTTTGTTTTACGGGTTTTTAAAAGTAATTTATTTTTATAATGGGGTTTAGCTGCTTTTCACGGCTGTGTTTATGCGGATTTACACCCACTTGACTCACTTCCAGACCGATATCAATACATAGGTTTTAAGATTGTTGCTAGTCACATATATTCTTGTGCGGTCAATAGGGGGTGTTGAGTCCAGTTCACGGAGCAAGGAGTAGGTCTTGTCTATTACATATTGGGTGTATGGAACGGTATCTGAGCGAATTTGAACCCCTTGTTTTATGCGTCACCCCACCTCACCTTTCCCGTTAAGCAGCCATAGTGTGTTTTCTAAACGTGTGACTCTGTTCTGTTTTGTAATTCAGTTCAAGTGTAGCGGTTTTTACATTCCCTCTATAAGTGATAGCTTATGATAAGTGTCTTTTTCTGTGTGACTTATTTCACTTAGAATCGTCGTACCTAAGTCCACTCATCTTGCTTCTACTAGCCTAATGACATTGATTTCATGTCTGAGTGATATTCCATTGTACATAAGGACCACAACTTTTTTATCCATTTTTCTCTTTCCTGGGATATTTAAGGTGTCATGAAGTGGAGGTTCTTGTCAACAGAGCAGCCCCAAACTTTGGGGTGCCTGTGTCTTGCTGATTTTTAGTTTTCCCAATTTATACGCCCATGAGTGGACGTGCCCTATGCTCACTAAGCTGTGTTTTTTCGATGTTTCAGGACACACCGTACACTTCTCCAGAGTGGCTGTTGGCAATTTACATCCCGCCCATCAGCGTAGCAAGGCTGCCATTTCTCCATGGCCTGTCCTGCATTTCTGGTTTTGACACTTTTTGCAGCATGGCCCTTTTGACCCATGGGAAGCGAGACTTCTTTGTAGCGCTGATTTGCCTTCCCAGGTTGCTTGGTTGGCAAAAAAGGGCGTATGCGTTTTTTCCTGAATATATTCAGGAAAAAACGCATACGCCCTTTTTGGCCAAGGGCATCATTGTCGACGTTTTGCCGCTTTTCATGTGCCTTAAAGGCGATTCGAATCTACCTCCTGAAATCTGTTTCCTGCAATTCTGCCTTGCTTTCAAATCCTCTTCGTTGCCTTCCCTCAATATATCTGTGGATGAGAGTTATCACTTATAACTCTGCGGGTTTGTGAATTGCAGTGTCCCTGAGCTCCATTTTTCAACTGTCTTTTTTGAGAGCTGGCCGCAAAAGCACGGGATTGCCTCAGGCCCTATTCTGGTTCCTGGCAGCAGGCTGAGCCTGTGGTTAATTCTTCTTCCTGATGGGAAAATAGAGTGACCTGTGCCTGTCCCAACACCTAGATCTTGTCTCTCATTGGTTGCCCCTCTTCCCGTTCATCCTCAGGACAAATTGCAACCTGTAGGGAACAGGAGGTTAAAGGTGGTGATTCTCCAAGTAGGGAGATAGCTAGTAAATTAGCTGGAATGGCGAACCCGAGCACAAGAGGATGAGAAATGAGGTGCGTTTTAGAAACCTTTCAAAATCACACGGTGTACCATCTTCTGAGGTTCTCATGCATGTTTTCGATGTAGGAAGATGCCCTTGAACCTGGAGACTTGGGACCCATGGGATGGGTTCCACGCAGTATTACTTTAAAGGGTCTGCGTTTGCTCACCCAACCTAACCCAACCTTTCAGCGCCAAGACTGTCCACCCTTATGTCTCATCCAGCTGTGCGTGTAGATATGGTCAATCCAGGTTGCATCACAGCCTCTCAACGAATTTTGTAAGAATTTCTCTCTCTTTCACTGTCTTTGTTTTACGGGTTTTTAAAAGTAATTTATTTTTATAATGGGGTTTAGCTGCTTTTCACGGCTGTGTTTATGCGGATTTACACCCACTTGACTCACTTCCAGACAGATATCAATACATAGGTTTTAAGATTGTTACTAGTCACATATATTCTTGTGCGGTGAATAGGGGGTGTTGAGTCCAGTTCACGGAGCAAGGAGTAGGTCTTGTCTATTATATATTGGGTGTATGGAACGGTATCTGAGCAAATTTGAACCCCTTGTTTTATGCATCACCCCACCTCACCTTTCCCGTTAAGCAGCCATAGTGTGTTTTCTAAACGTGTGATTCTGTTCTGTTCTGTAATTCAGTTCAAGTGTAGCGGTTTTTACATTCCCTCTATAAGTGATAGCTTATGATAAGTGTCTTTTTCTGTGTGACTTATTTCACTTAGAATCGTCGTACCTAAGTCCACTCATCTTGCTTCTACTAGCCTTATGACATTGATTTCATGTCTGAGTGATATTGCATTGTACAAAAGGACCACAACTTCTTTATCCATTTTTCTCTTTCCTGGGATATTTAAGGTGTCATGAAGTGGAGGTTCTTGTCAACAGAGCAGCCCTAAACTTTGGGGTGCCTGTGTCTTGCTGATTTTTAGTTTTCCCAATTGATACGCCCATGAGTGGACGTGCCCTATGCTCCCTAAGCTGTGTTTTTTCGATGTTTCAGGACACACCGTACAGTTCTCCAGAGTGGCTGTTGGCAATTAACATCCCGCCCATCAGCGTAGCAAGGCTGCCATTTCTCCATGGCCTGTCCTGCATTTCTGGTTTTGACACTTTTTGCAGCATGACCCTTTTGACCGATGGGAAGCGAGACTTCTTTGTAGCACTGATTTGCCTTTCCAGGTTGCTTGGTTGGCCAAAAAGGGCGTATGCGTTTTTTCCTGAATATATTCAGGAAAAAACGCATATGCCCTTTTTGGCCAAGGGCATCATTGTCGACGTTTTGCCGCTTTTCATGTGCTTTAAAGGCGATTCGAATCTACCTCCTGAAACCTGTTTCCTGCAATTCTGCCTTGCTTTCAAATCCTCTTCGTTGCCTTCCCTCAATATATTTGTGGACGAGAGTTATCATTTATAACTCAGCAGGTTTGTGAATGGCAGTCCCCCTGAGCTCCATTTTTCAACTGTCTTTTTTGGGAGCTGGCCGCAAAAGCACGGGATTGCCTCAGGCCCTATTCTGGTTCCCAGCGGCAGGCTGAGCCTGTGGTTAATTCTTCTTCCTGATGGGAAAATAGAGTGACCTGTGCCTGTCCCAACACCTAGATCTATTCTCTCATTGGTTTCCCCTCTTCCCGTTCATCCTCAGGACAAATTGCAACCTGTACAGAACAGGAGGTTAAAGGTGCTGATTCTCCAAGTAGGGAGATTGCTAGTGAAGTAGCTGGAATGGCGAACCCGAGCACAAGGAGATGAGAAATGAGGTGCGTTTTAGAAACCTTTCAAAATCACACGGTGTACCTTCTTCTGGGTTCCTCATGCAAGTTTTCGATGTAGGAAGATGCCCTTGAACCTGGAGATTTGGGACCCATGGGATGGGTACCATGCAGTATTACTTTAAAGGGTCTGCGTTTGCTCACCCAACCTCACCCAACCTCTCAGCCCCAAGAGTGTCCACCCTTATGTCTCATCCAGCTGTGGGTCTGGATATGGTCAATCCAGGTTGCATCACAGCCCCTGAACGAATTTTGTAAGAATTTCTCTCTCTTTCACTGTCTTTGTTTTACGGGTTTTTAAAAGTAATTTATTTTTATAATGGGGTTTAGCTGCTTTTCACGGCTGTGTTTATGCGGCTTTACACCCACTTGACTCACTTCCAGACAGATATCAATACATAGGTTTTAAGATTGTTACTAGTCACATATATTCTTGTGCGGTGAATAGGGGGTGTTGAGTCCAGTTCACTGAGCAAGGAGTAGGTCTTGTCTATTACATATTGGGTGTATGGAACGGTATCTGAGCGAATTTGAACCCCTTGTTTTATGCATCACCCCACCTCACCTTTCCCGTTAAGCAGCCATAGTGTGTTTTCTAAACGTGTGATTCTGTTCTGTTCTGTAATTCAGTTCAAGTGTAGCGGTTTTTACATTCCCTCTATAAGTGATAGCTTATGATAAGTGTCTTTTTCTGTGTGACTTATTTCACTTAGAATCGTCGTACCTAAGTCCACTCATCTTGCTTCTACTAGCCTTATGACATTGATTTCATGTCTGAGTGATATTCCATTGTACATAAGGACCACAACTTCTTTATCCATTTTTCTCTTTCCTGGGATATTTAAGTTGTCATGAAGTGGAGGTTCTTGTCAACAGAGCAGCCCTAAACTTTGGGGTGCCTGTGTCTTGCTGATTTTTAGTTTTCCCAATTTATATGCCCATGAGTGGACGTGCCCTATGCTCCCTAAGCTGTGTTTTTTCGATGTTTCAGGACACACCGTACACTTCTCCAGAGTGGCTGTTGGCAATTAACATCCCGCCCATCAGCGTAGCAAGGCTGCCATTTCTCCATGGCCTGTCCTGCATTTCTGGTTTTGACACTTTTTGCAGCATGGCCCTTTTGACCGATGGGAAGCGAGACTTCTTTGTAGCACTGATTTGCCTTTCCAGGTTGCTTGGTTGGCCAAAAAGGGCGTATGCGTTTTTTCCTGAATATATTCAGGAGAAAACGCATACGCCCTTTTTGGCCAAGGGCATCATTGTCGACGTTTTGCCGCTTTTCATGTGCTTTAAAGGCGATTCGAATCTACCTCCTGAAACCTGTTTCCTGCAATTCTGCCTTGCTTTCAAATCCTCTTCGTTGCCTTCCCTCAATATATTTGTGGACGAGAGTTATCATTTATAACTCAGCAGGTTTGTGAATGGCAGTGCCCCTGAGCTCCATTTTTCAACTGTCTTGTTTGGGAGCTGGCCGCAAAAGCACGGGATTTCCTCAGCCCCTATTCTGGTTCCCGGCGGCAGGCTGAGCCTGTGGTTAATTCTTCTTCCTGATGGGAAAATAGAGTGACCTCTGCCTGTCCCAACACCTAGATCTAGTCTCTCATTGGTTTCCCCTCTTCCCGTTCATCCTCAGGACAAATTTCAACCTGTAGGGAACAGGAGGTTAAAGGTGCTGATTCTCCAAGTAAGTTGATTGCTAGTAAAGTAGCTGGAAAGGCGAACCCGAGCACAAGGAGATGAGAAATGGGGTGTGTTTTAGAAACCTTTCAAAATCAAACGGTGTACCATCTTCTGAGGTTCTCATGCATGTTTTCGATGTAGGAAGATGCCCTTGAACCTGGAGACTTGGGAGCCATGGGATGGGTAGCACGCAGTATTACTTTAAAGTGTCTGAGTTTGCTCACCCAACCTCACCCAACCTTTCAGCCCCAAGAGTGTCCACCCTTATGTCTCATCCAGCTGTGGGTCTAGATATGGTCAATCCAGGTGGCATCACAGCCCCTGAACGAATTTTGTAAGAATTTCTCTCTCTTTCACTGTCTTTGTTTTACGGGTTTTTAAAAGTAATTTATTTTTATAATGGGGTTTAGCTGCTTTTCACGGCTGTGTTTATGCGGCTTTACACCCACTTGACTCACTTCCAGACAGATATCAATACATAGGTTTAAAGATTGTTACTAGTCACATATATTCTTGTGCGGTGAATAGGGGGTGTTGAGTCCAGTTCACTGAGCAAGGAGTAGGTCTTGTCTATTACATATTGGGTGTATGGAACGGTATCTGAGCGAATTTGAACCCCTTGTTTTATGCATCACCCAACCTCACCTTTCCCGTTAAACAGCCATAGTGTGTTTTCTAAACGTGTGATTCTGTTCTGTTCTGTAATTCAGTTCAAGTGTAGCGGTTTTTACATTCCCTCTATAAGTGATAGCTTATGATAAGTGTCTTTTTCTGTGTGACTTATTTCACTTAGAATCGTCGTACGTAAGTCCACTCATCTTGCTTCTACTAGCCTTATGACATTGATTTCATGTCTGAGTGATATTCCATTGTACATAAGGACCACAACTTCTTTATCCATTTTTCTCTTTCCTGGGATATTTAAGGTGTCATGAAGTGGAGGTTCTTGTCAACAGAGCAGCCCTAAACTTTGGGGTGCCTGTGTCCTGCTGATTTTTAGTTTTCCCAATTTATACGCCCATGAGTGGACGTGCCCTATGCTCCCTAAGCTGTGTTTTTTCGATGTTTCAGGACACACCGTACACTTCTCCTGAGTCGCTGTTGGCAACTTACATCCCGCCCATCAGTGTAGCAAGGCTGCCATTTCTCCATGGCCTGTCCTGCATTTCTGGTTTTGACACTTTTTGCAGCTTGACCCTTTTGACCGATGGGAAGCGAGACTTCTTTGTAGCGCTGATTTGCCTTTCCAGGTTGCTTGGTTGGCCAAAAAGTGCGTATGCGTTTTTTCCTGAATATATTCAGGAAAAAACGCATACGCACTTCTTGGCCAAGGGCATCATTGTCGACGTTTTGCCGCTTTTCATGTGCTTTACAGGCGATTCGAATCTACCTCCTGAAATCTGTTTCCTGCAATTCTGCCTTGCTTTCAAATCCTCTTCGTTGCCTTCCCTCAATATATCTGTGGATGAGAGTTATCATTTACAACTCTGCGGGTTTGTGAATTGCAGTGTCCCTGAGCTCCATTTTTCAACTCGCTTTTTTGGGAGCTGGCCGCAAAAGCGCGGGATTGCCTCAGGCCCTAATGTGCTTCTGGGCGGCAGGCTGAGCCTGTGATTAATTCTTCTTCCTGATGGGAAAATAGAGTGACCTGTGCCTGTCCCAACAGCTAGATCTAGTCTCTCATTGGTTGCCCCTCTTCCCGTTCATCCTCAGGAGAAATTTCAAACTGTAGGGAACAGGAGGTTAAAGGTGCTGATTCTCCAAGTAAGTTGATTGCTAGTAAAGTAGCTGGAAAGGCGAACCCGAGCACAAGGAGATGAGAAATGGGGTGTGTTTTAGAAACCTTTCAAAATCACACGGTGTACCATCTTCTGAGTTTCTCATGCATGTTTTCGATGTAGGAAGATGCCCTTGAACCTGGAGATTTGGGACCCATGGGATGGGTATCACGCAGTATTACTTTAAAGGGTCTGCGTTTGCTCACCCAAACTCTCAGCCCCAAGAGTGTCCACCCTTATGTCTCATCCAGCTGTGGGTCTAGATATGGTCAATCCAGGTGGCATCACAGCCCCTGAATGAATTTTGTAAGAATTTCTCTCTCTTTCACTGTCTTTGTTTTACGGGTTTTTAAAAGTAATTTATTTTTATAATGGGGTTTAGCTGCTTTTCACGGCTGTGTTTATGCGGCTTTACACCCACTTGACTCACTTCCAGACAGATATCAATACATAGGTTTAAAGATTGTTACTAGTCACATATATTCTTGTGCGGTGAATAGGGGGTGTTGAGTCCAGTTCACTGAGCAAGGAGTAGGTCTTGTCTATTACATATTGGGTGTATGGAACGGTATCTGAGCGAATTTGAACCCCTTGTTTTATGCATCACCCCACCTCACCTTTCCCGTTAAGCAGCCAAAGTGTGTTTTCTAAACGTGTGATTCTGTTCTGTTCTGTAATTCAGTTCAAGTGTAGCGGTTTTTACATTCCCTCTATAAGTGATAGCTTATGATAAGTGTCTTTTTCTGTGTGACTTATTTCACTTAGAATCGTCGTACCTAAGTCCACTCATCTTGCTTCTACTAGCCTTATGACATTGATTTCATGTCTGAGTGATATTCAATTGTACATAAGGACCACAACTTCTTTATCCATTTTTCTCTTTCCTGGGATATTTAAGGTGTCATGAAGTGGAGGTTCTTGTCAACAGAGCAGCCCTAAACTTTGGGGTGCCTGTGTCTTGCTGATTTTTAGTTTTCCCAATTTATACGCCCATGAGTGGACGTGCCCTATGCTCCCTAAGCTGCGTTTTTTCGATGTTTCAGGACACACCGTACACTTCTCCTGAGTGGCTGTTGGCAACTTACATCCCGCCCATCAGCGTAGCAAGGCTGCCATTTCTCCATGGCCTGTCCTGCATTTCTGGTTTTGACACTTTTTGCAGCATGGCCCTTTTGACCGATGGGAAGCGAGACTTCTTTGTAGCGCTGATTTGCCTTTCCAGGTTGCTTGGTTGGCCAAAAAGTGTGTATGCGTTTTTTCCTGAATATATTCAGGAAAAAACGCATAAGCCCTTCTTGGCCAAGGGCATCATTGTCGACGTTTTGCCGCTTTTCATGTGCTTTACAGGCGATTCGAATCTACCTCCTGAAATCTGTTTCCTGCAATTCTGCCCTGCTTTCAAATCCTCTTCGTTGCCTTCCCTCAATATATCTGTGGATGAGAGTTATCATTTATAAGTCTGCGGGTTTGTGAATTGCAGTGTCCCTGAGCTCCATTTTTCAACTCGTTTTTTGGGAGCTGGCCGCAAAAGCGCGGGATTGCCTCAGGCCCTATTGTGCTTCTGGGCGGCAGGCTGAGCCTGTGATTAATTCTTCTTCCTGATGGGAAAATAGAGTGACCAGTGCCTGTCCCAACAGCTAGATCTAGTCTCTCATTGGTTGCCCCTCTTCCCGTTCATCCTCAGGACAAATTTCAAACTGTAGGGAACAGGAGGTTAAAGGTGCTGATTCTCCAAGTAAGTTGATTGCTAGTAAAGTAGCTGGAAAGGCGAACCCGAGCACAAGGAGATGAGAAATGGGGTGTGTTTTAGAAACCTTTCAAAATCACACGGTGTACCATCTTCTGAGTTTCTCATGCATGTTTTCGATGTAGGAAGATGCCCTTGAACCTGCAGATTTGGGACCCATGGGATGGGTATCACGCAGTATTACTTTAAAGGGTCTGCGTTTGCTCACCCAACCTCTCAGCCCCAAGAGTGTCCACCCTTATGTCTCATCCAGCTGTGGGTCTAGATATGGTCAATCCAGGTGGCATCACAGCCCCTGAATGAATTTTGTAAGAATTTCTCTCTCTTTCACTGTCTTTGTTTTACGGGTTTTTAAAAGTAATTTATTTTTATAATGGGGTTTAGCTGCTTTTCACGGCTGTGTTTATGCGGATTTACACCCACTTGACTCACTTCCAGACAGATATCAATACATAGGTTTTAAGATTGTTACTAGTCACATATATTATTGTGCGGTGAATAGGGGGTGTTGAGTCCAGTTCACGGAGCAAGGAGTAGGTCTTGTCTATTACATATTGGGTGTATGGAACGGTATCTGAGCAAATTTGAACCCCTTGTTTTATGCATCACCCCACCTCACCTTTCCCGTTAAGCAGCCATAGTGTGTTTTCTAAACGTGTGATTCTGTTCTGTTCTGTAATTCAGTTCATGTGTAGCGGTTTTTACATTCCCTCTATAAGTGATAGCTTATGATAAGTGTCTTTTTCTGTGTGACTTATTTCACTTAGAATCGTCGTACCTAAGTCCACTCATCTTGCTTCTACTAGCCTTATGACATTGATTTCATGTCTGAGTGATATTGCATTGTACATAAGGACCACAACTTCTTTATCCATTTTTCTCTTTCCTGGGATATTTAAGGTGTCATGAAGTGGAGGTTCTTGTCAACAGAGCAGCCCTAAACTTTGGGGTGCCTGTGTCTTGCTGATTTTTAGTTTTCCCAATTTATACGCCCATGAGTGGACGTGCCCTATGCTCCCTAAGCTGTGTTTTTTCGATGTTTCAGGACACACCGTACACTTCTCCAGAGTGGCTGTTGGCAATTAACATCCCGCCCATCAGCGTAGCAAGGCTGCCATTTCTCCATGGCCTGTCCTGCATTTCTGGTTTTGACACTTTTTGCAGCATGGCCCTTTTGACCGATGGGAAGCGAGACTTCTTTGTAGCGCTGATTTGCCTTTCCAGGTTGCTTGGTTGGCCAAAAAGTGCGTATGCGTTTTTTCCTGAATATATTCAGGAAAAAACGCATACGCCCTTTTTGGCCAAGGGCATCATTGTCGACGTTTTGCCGCTTTTCATGTGCTTTACAGGTGATTCGAATCTACCTCCTGAAATCTGTTTCCTGCAATTCTGCCTTGCATTCCAATCCTCTTCGTTGCCTTCCCTCAATATATTTGTGGACGAGAGTTATCATTTATAACTCAGCAGGTTTGTGAATGGCAGTCCCCCTGAGCTCCATTTTTCAACTGTCTTTTTTGGGAGCTGGCCGCAAAAGCACGGGATTGCCTCAGGCCCTATTCTGGTTCCCGGCGGCAGGCTGAGCCTGTGGTTAATTCTTCTTCCTGATGGGAAAATAGAGTGACCTGTGCCTGTCCCAACACCTAGATCTAGTCTCTCATTGGTTTCCCCTCTTCCCGTTCATCCTCAGGACAAATTGCAACCTGTACAGAACAGGAGGTTAAAGGTGCTGATTCTCCAAGTAGGGAGATTGCTAGTGAAGTAGCTGGAATGGCGAACCCGAGCACAAGGAGATGAGAAATGAGGTGCGTTTTAGAAACCTTTCAAAATCACACGGTGTACCTTCTTCTGGGTTCCTCATGCAAGTTTTCGATGTAGGAAGATGCCCTTGAACCTGGAGATTTGGGACCCATGGGATGGGTACCATGCAGTATTACTTTAAAGGGTCTGCGTTTGCTCACCCAACCTCACCCAACCTTTCAGCCCCAAGAGTTTCCACCCTTATGTCTCATCCAGCTGTGGGTCTAGATATGGTCAATCCAGGTTGCATCACAGCCCCTGAACGAATTTTGTAAGAATTTCTCTCTCTTTCACTGTCTTTGTTTTACGGGTTTTTAAAAGTAATTTATTTTTATAATGGGGTTTAGCTGCTTTTCACGGCTGTGTTTATGCGGCTTTACACCCACTTGACTCACTTCCAGACAGATATCAATACATAGGTTTAAAGATTGTTACTAGTCACATATATTCTTGTGCGGTGAATAGGGGGTGTTGAGTCCAGTTCACTGAGCAAGGAGTAGGTCTTGTCTATTACATATTGGGTGTATGGAACGGTATCTGAGCGAATTTGAACCCCTTGTTTTATGCATCACCCAACCTCACCTTTCCCGTTAAGCAGCCATAGTGTGTTTTCTAAACGTGTGATTCTGTTCTGTTCTGTAATTCAGTTCAAGTGTAGCGGTTTTTACATTCCCTCTATAAGTGATAGCTTATGATAAGTGTCTTTTTCTGTGTGACTTATTTCACTTAGAATCGTCGTACCTAAGTCCACTCATCTTGCTTCTCCTAGCCTTATGACATTGTTTTCATGTCTGAGTGATATTCCATTGTACATAAGGACCACAACTTCTTTATCCATTTTTCTCTTTCCTGGGATATTTAAGGTGTCATGAAGTGGAGGTTCTTGTCAACAGAGCAGCCCTAAACTTTGGGGTGCCTGTGTCTTGCTGATTTTTAGTTTTCTCAATTTATACGCCCGTGAGTGGACGTGCCCTATGCTCCCTAAGCTGTGTTTTTTCGATGTTTCAGGACACACCGTACACTTCTCCTGAGTGGCTGTTGGCAACTTACATCCCGCCCATCAGCGTAGCAAGGCTGCCATTTCTCCATGGCCTGTCCTGCATTTCTGGTTTTGACACTTTTTGCAGCATGGCCCTTTTGACCGATGGGAAGCGAGACTTCTTTGTAGCGCTGATTTGCCTTTCCAGGTTGCTTGGTTGGCCAAAAAGTGCGTATGCGTTTTTTCCTGAATATATTCAGGAAAAAACGCATACGCCCTTCTTGGCCAAGGGCATCATTGTCGACGTTTTGCCGCTTTTCATGTGCTTTACAGGCGATTCGAATCTACCTCCTGAAATCTGTTTCCTGCAATTCTGCCTTGCTTTCAAATCCTCTTCGTTGCCTTCCCTCAATATATCTGTGGATGAGAGTTATCATTTATAACTCTGCGGGTTTGTGAATTACAGTGTCCCTGAGCTCCATTTTTCAACTCGCTTTTTTGGGAGCTGGCCGCAAAAGCGCGGGATTGCCTCAGGCCCTATTGTGCTTCTGGGCGGCAGGCTGAGCCTGTGATTAATTCTTCTTCCTGATGGGAAAATAGAGTGACCTGTGCCTGTCCCAACACCTAGATCTAGTCTCTCATTGGTTGCCCCTCTTCCCGTTCATCCTCAGGACAAATTGCAACCTGTAGGGAACAGGAGGTTAAAGGTGCTGATTCTCCAAGTAAGTTGATTGCTATTAAAGTAGCTGGAAAGGCGAACCCGAGCACAAGGAGATGAGAAATGGGGTGTGTTTTAGAAACCTTTCAAAATCACACGGTGTACCATCTTCTGAGTTTCTCATGCATGTTTTCGATGTAGGAAGATGCCCTTGAACCTGGAGATTTGGGACCCATGGGATGGGTATCACGCAGTATTACTTTAAAGGGTCTGCGTTTGCTCACCCAACCTCTCAGCCCCAAGAGTGTCCACCCTTATGTCTCATACAGCTGTGGGTCTAGATATGGTCAATCCAGGTGGCTTCACAGCCCCTGAACGAATTTTGTAAGAATTTCTCTCTCTTTCACTGTCTTTGTTTTACGGGTTTTTAAAAGTAATTTATTTTTATAATGGGGTTTAGCTGCTTTTCACGGCTGTGTTTATGCGGCTTTACACCCACTTGACTCACTTCCAGACAGATATCAATACATAGGTTTAAAGATTGTTACTAGTCACATATATTCTTGTGCGGTGAATAGGGGGTGTTGAGTCCAGTTCACGGAGCAAGGAGTAGGTCTTGTCTATTACATATTGGGTGTATGGAACGGTATCTGAGCGAATTTGAACCCCTTGTTTTATGCATCACCCCACCTCACCTTTCCCGTTAAGCAGCCATAGTGTGTTTTCTAAACGTGTGATTCTGTTCTGTTCTGTAATTCAGTTCAAGTGTAGCGGTTTTTACATTCCCTCTATAAGTGATAGCTTATGATAAGTGTCTTTTTCTGTGTGACTTATTTCACTTAGAATCGTCGTACCTAAGTCCACTCATCTTGCTTCTACTAGCCTTATGACATTGATTTCATGTCTGAGTGATATTCCATTGTACATAAGGACCACAACTTCTTTATCCATTTTTCTCTTTCCTGGGATATTTAAGGTGTCATGAAGTGGAGGTTCTTGTCAACAGAGCAGCCCTAAACTTTGGGGTGCCTGTGTCTTGCTGATTTTTAGTTTTCCCAATTTATACGCCCATGAGTGGACGTGCCCTATGCTCCCTAAGCTGTGTTTTTTCGATGTTTCAGGACACACCGTACACTTCTCCTGAGTGGCTGTTGGCAACTTACATCCCGCCCATCAGCGTAGCAAGGCTGCCATTTCTCCATGGCCTGTCCTGCATTTCTGGTTTTGACACTTTTTGCAGCATGGCCCTTTTGACCGATGGGAAGCGAGACTTCTTTGTAGCGCTGATTTGCCTTTCCAGGTTGCTTGGTTGGCCAAAAAGTGTGTATGCGTTTTTTCCTGAATATATTCAGGAAAAAACGCATAAGCCCTTCTTGGCCAAGGGCATCATTGTCGACGTTTTGCCGCTTTTCATGTGCTTTACAGGCGATTCGAATCTACCTCCTGAAATCTGTTTCCTGCAATTCTGCCCTGCTTTCAAATCCTCTTCGTTGCCTTCCCTCAATATATCTGTGGATGAGAGTTATCATTTATAAGTCTGCGGGTTTGTGAATTGCAGTGTCCCTGAGCTCCATTTTTCAACTCGTTTTTTGGGAGCTGGCCGCAAAAGCGCGGGATTGCCTCAGGCCCTATTGTGCTTCTGGGCGGCAGGCTGAGCCTGTGATTAATTCTTCTTCCTGATGGGAAAATAGAGTGACCAGTGCCTGTCCCAACAGCTAGATCTAGTCTCTCATTGGTTGCCCCTCTTCCCGTTCATCCTCAGGACAAATTTCAAACTGTAGGGAACAGGAGGTTAAAGGTGCTGATTCTCCAAGTAAGTTGATTGCTAGTAAAGTAGCTGGAAAGGCGAACCCGAGCACAAGGAGATGAGAAATGGGGTGTGTTTTAGAAACCTTTCAAAATCACACGGTGTACCATCTTCTGAGTTTCTCATGCATGTTTTCGATGTAGGAAGATGCCCTTGAACCTGCAGATTTGGGACCCATGGGATGGGTATCACGCAGTATTACTTTAAAGGGTCTGCGTTTGCTCACCCAACCTCTCAGCCCCAAGAGTGTCCACCCTTATGTCTCATCCAGCTGTGGGTCTAGATATGGTCAATCCAGGTGGCATCACAGCCCCTGAATGAATTTTGTAAGAATTTCTCTCTCTTTCACTGTCTTTGTTTTACGGGTTTTTAAAAGTAATTTATTTTTATAATGGGGTTTAGCTGCTTTTCACGGCTGTGTTTATGCGGATTTACACCCACTTGACTCACTTCCAGACAGATATCAATACATAGGTTTTAAGATTGTTACTAGTCACATATATTATTGTGCGGTGAATAGGGGGTGTTGAGTCCAGTTCACGGAGCAAGGAGTAGGTCTTGTCTATTACATATTGGGTGTATGGAACGGTATCTGAGCAAATTTGAACCCCTTGTTTTATGCATCACCCCACCTCACCTTTCCCGTTAAGCAGCCATAGTGTGTTTTCTAAACGTGTGATTCTGTTCTGTTCTGTAATTCAGTTCATGTGTAGCGGTTTTTACATTCCCTCTATAAGTGATAGCTTATGATAAGTGTCTTTTTCTGTGTGACTTATTTCACTTAGAATCGTCGTACCTAAGTCCACTCATCTTGCTTCTACTAGCCTTATGACATTGATTTCATGTCTGAGTGATATTGCATTGTACATAAGGACCACAACTTCTTTATCCATTTTTCTCTTTCCTGGGATATTTAAGGTGTCATGAAGTGGAGGTTCTTGTCAACAGAGCAGCCCTAAACTTTGGGGTGCCTGTGTCTTGCTGATTTTTAGTTTTCCCAATTTATACGCCCATGAGTGGACGTGCCCTATGCTCCCTAAGCTGTGTTTTTTCGATGTTTCAGGACACACCGTACACTTCTCCAGAGTGGCTGTTGGCAATTAACATCCCGCCCATCAGCGTAGCAAGGCTGCCATTTCTCCATGGCCTGTCCTGCATTTCTGGTTTTGACACTTTTTGCAGCATGGCCCTTTTGACCGATGGGAAGCGAGACTTCTTTGTAGCGCTGATTTGCCTTTCCAGGTTGCTTGGTTGGCCAAAAAGTGCGTATGCGTTTTTTCCTGAATATATTCAGGAAAAAACGCATACGCCCTTTTTGGCCAAGGGCATCATTGTCGACGTTTTGCCGCTTTTCATGTGCTTTACAGGTGATTCGAATCTACCTCCTGAAATCTGTTTCCTGCAATTCTGCCTTGCATTCCAATCCTCTTCGTTGCCTTCCCTCAATATATTTGTGGACGAGAGTTATCATTTATAACTCAGCAGGTTTGTGAATGGCAGTCCCCCTGAGCTCCATTTTTCAACTGTCTTTTTTGGGAGTTGGCCGCAAAAGCACGGGATTGCCTCAGGCCCTATTCTGGTTCCCGGCGGCAGGCTGAGCCTGTGGTTAATTCTTCTTCCTGATGGGAAAATAGAGTGACCTGTGCCTGTCCCAACACCTAGATCTAGTCTCTCATTGGTTTCCCCTCTTCCCGTTCATCCTCAGGACAAATTGCAACCTGTACAGAACAGGAGGTTAAAGGTGCTGATTCTCCAAGTAGGGAGATTGCTAGTGAAGTAGCTGGAATGGCGAACCCGAGCACAAGGAGATGAGAAATGAGGTGCGTTTTAGAAACCTTTCAAAATCACACGGTGTACCTTCTTCTGGGTTCCTCATGCAAGTTTTCGATGTAGGAAGATGCCCTTGAACCTGGAGATTTGGGACCCATGGGATGGGTACCATGCAGTATTACTTTAAAGGGTCTGCGTTTGCTCACCCAACCTCACCCAACCTTTCAGCCCCAAGAGTTTCCACCCTTATGTCTCATCCAGCTGTGGGTCTAGATATGGTCAATCCAGGTTGCATCACAGCCCCTGAACGAATTTTGTAAGAATTTCTCTCTCTTTCACTGTCTTTGTTTTACGGGTTTTTAAAAGTAATTTATTTTTATAATGGGGTTTAGCTGCTTTTCACGGCTGTGTTTATGCGGCTTTACACCCACTTGACTCACTTCCAGACAGATATCAATACATAGGTTTAAAGATTGTTACTAGTCACATATATTCTTGTGCGGTGAATAGGGGGTGTTGAGTCCAGTTCACTGAGCAAGGAGTAGGTCTTGTCTATTACATATTGGGTGTATGGAACGGTATCTGAGCGAATTTGAACCCCTTGTTTTATGCATCACCCAACCTCACCTTTCCCGTTAAGCAGCCATAGTGTGTTTTCTAAACGTGTGATTCTGTTCTGTTCTGTAATTCAGTTCAAGTGTAGCGGTTTTTACATTCCCTCTATAAGTGATAGCTTATGATAAGTGTCTTTTTCTGTGTGACTTATTTCACTTAGAATCGTCGTACCTAAGTCCACTCATCTTGCTTCTCCTAGCCTTATGACATTGTTTTCATGTCTGAGTGATATTCCATTGTACATAAGGACCACAACTTCTTTATCCATTTTTCTCTTTCCTGGGATATTTAAGGTGTCATGAAGTGGAGGTTCTTGTCAACAGAGCAGCCCTAAACTTTGGGGTGCCTGTGTCTTGCTGATTTTTAGTTTTCTCAATTTATACGCCCGTGAGTGGACGTGCCCTATGCTCCCTAAGCTGTGTTTTTTCGATGTTTCAGGACACACCGTACACTTCTCCTGAGTGGCTGTTGGCAACTTACATCCCGCCCATCAGCGTAGCAAGGCTGCCATTTCTCCATGGCCTGTCCTGCATTTCTGGTTTTGACACTTTTTGCAGCATGGCCCTTTTGACCGATGGGAAGCGAGACTTCTTTGTAGCGCTGATTTGCCTTTCCAGGTTGCTTGGTTGGCCAAAAAGTGCGTATGCGTTTTTTCCTGAATATATTCAGGAAAAAACGCATACGCCCTTCTTGGCCAAGGGCATCATTGTCGACGTTTTGCCGCTTTTCATGTGCTTTACAGGCGATTCGAATCTACCTCCTGAAATCTGTTTCCTGCAATTCTGCCTTGCTTTCAAATCCTCTTCGTTGCCTTCCCTCAATATATCTGTGGATGAGAGTTATCATTTATAACTCTGCGGGTTTGTGAATTACAGTGTCCCTGAGCTCCATTTTTCAACTCGCTTTTTTGGGAGCTGGCCGCAAAAGCGCGGGATTGCCTCAGGCCCTATTGTGCTTCTGGGCGGCAGGCTGAGCCTGTGATTAATTCTTCTTCCTGATGGGAAAATAGAGTGACCTGTGCCTGTCCCAACACCTAGATCTAGTCTCTCATTGGTTGCCCCTCTTCCCGTTCATCCTCAGGACAAATTGCAACCTGTAGGGAACAGGAGGTTAAAGGTGCTGATTCTCCAAGTAAGTTGATTGCTATTAAAGTAGCTGGAAAGGCGAACCCGAGCACAAGGAGATGAGAAATGGGGTGTGTTTTAGAAACCTTTCAAAATCACACGGTGTACCATCTTCTGAGTTTCTCATGCATGTTTTCGATGTAGGAAGATGCCCTTGAACCTGGAGATTTGGGACCCATGGGATGGGTATCACGCAGTATTACTTTAAAGGGTCTGCGTTTGCTCACCCAACCTCTCAGCCCCAAGAGTGTCCACCCTTATGTCTCATACAGCTGTGGGTCTAGATATGGTCAATCCAGGTGGCTTCACAGCCCCTGAACGAATTTTGTAAGAATTTCTCTCTCTTTCACTGTCTTTGTTTTACGGGTTTTTAAAAGTAATTTATTTTTATAATGGGGTTTAGCTGCTTTTCACGGCTGTGTTTATGCGGCTTTACACCCACTTGACTCACTTCCAGACAGATATCAATACATAGGTTTAAAGATTGTTACTAGTCACATATATTCTTGTGCGGTGAATAGGGGGTGTTGAGTCCAGTTCACGGAGCAAGGAGTAGGTCTTGTCTATTACATATTGGGTGTATGGAACGGTATCTGAGCGAATTTGAACCCCTTGTTTTATGCATCACCCCACCTCACCTTTCCCGTTAAGCAGCCATAGTGTGTTTTCTAAACGTGTGATTCTGTTCTGTTCTGTAATTCAGTTCAAGTGTAGCGGTTTTTACATTCCCTCTATAAGTGATAGCTTATGATAAGTGTCTTTTTCTGTGTGACTTATTTCACTTAGAATCGTCGTACCTAAGTCCACTCATCTTGCTTCTACTAGCCTTATGACATTGATTTCATGTCTGAGTGATATTCCATTGTACATAAGGACCACAACTTCTTTATCCATTTTTCTCTTTCCTGGGATATTTAAGGTGTCATGAAGTGGAGGTTCTTGTCAACAGAGCAGCCCTAAACTTTGGGGTGCCTGTGTCTTGCTGATTTTTAGTTTTCCCAATTTATACGCCCATGAGTGGACGTGCCCTATGCTCCCTAAGCTGTGTTTTTTCGATGTTTCAGGACACACCGTACACTTCTCCTGAGTGGCTGTTGGCAACTTACATCCCGCCCATCAGCGTAGCAAGGCTGCCATTTCTCCATGGCCTGTCCTGCATTTCTGGTTTTGACACTTTTTGCAGCATGGCCCTTTTGACCGATGGGAAGCGAGACTTCTTTGTAGCGCTGATTTGCCTTTCCAGGTTGCTTGGTTGGCCAAAAAGTGCGTATGCGTTTTTTCCTGAATATATTCAGGAAAAAACGCATACGCCCTTCTTGGCCAAGGGCATCATTGTCGACGTTTTGCCGCTTTTCATGTGCTTTACAGGTGATTCGAATCTACCTCCTGAAATCTGTTTCCTGCAATTCTGCCTTGCTTTCAAATCCTCTTCGTTGACTTCCCTCAATATATCTGTGGATGAGAGTTATCATTTATAACTCTGCGGGTTTGTGAATTGCAGTGTCCCTGAGCTCCATTTTTCAACTCGCTTTTTTGGGAGCTGGCCGCAAAAGCGCGGGATTGCCTCAGGCCCTATTGTGCTTCTGGGCGGCAGGCTGAGCCTGTGATTAATTCTTCTTCCTGATGGGAAAATAGAGTGACCTGTGCCTGTCCCAACACCTAGATCTAGTCTCTCATTGGTTGCGCCTCTTCCCGTTCATCCTCAGGACAAATTTCAAACTGTAGGGAACAGGAGGTTAAAGGTGCTGATTCTCCAAGTAAGTTGATTGCTAGTAAAGTAGCTGGAAAGGCGAACCCGAGCACAAGGAGATGAGAAATGGGGTGTGTTTTAGAAACCTTTCAAAATCACACGGTGTACCATCTTCTGAGTTTCTCATGCATGTTTTCGATGTAGGAAGATGCCCTTGAACCTGGAGATTTGGGACCCATGGGATGGGTATCACGCAGTATTTCTTTAAAGGGTCTGCGTTTGCTCACCCAACCTCTCAGCCCCAAGAGTGTCCACCCTTATGTCTCTTCCAGCTGTGGGTCTAGATATGGTCAATCCAGGTGGCATCACAGCCCCTGAACGAATTTTGTAAGAATTTCTCTCTCTTTCACTGTCTTTGTTTTACGGGTTTTTAAAAGTAATTTATTTTTATAATGGGGTTTAGCTGCTTTTCACGGCTGTGTTTATGCGGATTTACACCCACTTGACTCACTTCCAGACCGATATCAATACATAGGTTTTAAGATTGTTACTAGTCACATATATTCTTGTGCGGTCAATAGGGGGTGTTGAGTCCAGTTCACGGAGCAAGGAGTAGGTCTTGTCTATTACATATTGGGTGTATGGAACGGTATCTGAGCGAATTTGAACCCCTTGTTTTATGCGTCACCCCACCTCACCTTTCCCGTTAAGCAGCCATAGTGTGTTTTCTAAACGTGTGACTCTGTTCTGTTTTGTAATTCAGTTCAAGTGTAGCGGTTTTTACATTCCCTCTATAAGTGATAGCTTATGATAAGTGTCTTTTTCTGTGTGACTTATTTCACTTAGAATCGTCGTACCTAAGTCCACTCATCTTGCTTCTACTAGCCTAATGACATTGATTTCATGTCTGAGTGATATTCCATTGTACATAAGGACCACAACTTTTTTATCCATTTTTCTCTTTCCTGGGATATTTAAGGTGTCATGAAGTGGAGGTTCTTGTCAACAGAGCAGCCCCAAACTTTGGGGTGCCTGTGTCTTGCTGATTTTTAGTTTTCCCAATTTATACGCCCATGAGTGGACGTGCCCTATGCTCACTAAGCTGTGTTTTTTCGATGTTTCAGGACACACCGTACACTTCTCCAGAGTGGCTGTTGGCAATTTACATCCCGCCCATCAGCGTAGCAAGGCTGCCATTTCTCCATGGCCTGTCCTGCATTTCTGGTTTTGACACTTTTTGCAGCATGGCCCTTTTGACCCATGGGAAGCGAGACTTCTTTGTAGCGCTGATTTGCCTTCCCAGGTTGCTTGGTTGGCAAAAAAGGGCGTATGCGTTTTTTCCTGAATATATTCAGGAAAAAACGCATACGCCCTTTTTGGCCAAGGGCATCATTGTCGACGTTTTGCCGCTTTTCATGTGCCTTAAAGGCGATTCGAATCTACCTCCTGAAATCTGTTTCCTGCAATTCTGCCTTGCTTTCAAATCCTCTTCGTTGCCTTCCCTCAATATATCTGTGGATGAGAGTTATCACTTATAACTCTGCGGGTTTGTGAATTGCAGTGTCCCTGAGCTCCATTTTTCAACTGTCTTTTTTGAGAGCTGGCCGCAAAAGCACGGGATTGCCTCAGGCCCTATTCTGGTTCCTGGCAGCAGGCTGAGCCTGTGGTTAATTCTTCTTCCTGATGGGAAAATAGAGTGACCTGTGCCTGTCCCAACACCTAGATCTTGTCTCTCATTGGTTGCCCCTCTTCCCGTTCATCCTCAGGACAAATTGCAACCTGTAGGGAACAGGAGGTTAAAGGTGGTGATTCTCCAAGTAGGGAGATAGCTAGTAAATTAGCTGGAATGGCGAACCCGAGCACAAGAGGATGAGAAATGAGGTGCGTTTTAGAAACCTTTCAAAATCACACGGTGTACCATCTTCTGAGGTTCTCATGCATGTTTTCGATGTAGGAAGATGCCCTTGAACCTGGAGACTTGGGACCCATGGGATGGGTTCCACGCAGTATTACTTTAAAGGGTCTGCGTTTGCTCACCCAACCTAACCCAACCTTTCAGCGCCAAGACTGTCCACCCTTATGTCTCATCCAGCTGTGCGTGTAGATATGGTCAATCCAGGTTGCATCACAGCCTCTCAACGAATTTTGTAAGAATTTCTCTCTCTTTCACTGTCTTTGTTTTACGGGTTTTTAAAACTAATTTATTTTTATAATGGGGTTTAGCTGCTTTTCACGGCTGTGTTTATGCGGATTTACACCCACTTGACTCACTTCCAGACAGATATCAATACATAGGTTTTAAGATTGTTACTAGTCACATATATTCTTGTGCGGTGAATAGGGGGTGTTGAGTCCAGTTCACTGAGCAAGGAGTAGGTCTTGTCTATTACATATTGGGTGTATGTAACGGTATCTGAGCGAATTTGAACCCCTTGTTTTATGCATCACCCCACCTCACCTTTCCCGTTAAGCAGCCATAGTGTGTTTTCTAAACGTGTGATTCTGTTCTGTTCTGTAATTCAGTTCAAGTGTAGCAGTTTTTACATTCCCTCTATAAGTGATAGCTTATGATAAGTGTCTTTTTCTGTGTGACTTATTTCACTTAGAATCGTCGTACCTAAGTCCACTCATCTTGCTTCTACTAGCCTTATGACATTGATTTCATGTCTGAGTGATATTGCATTGTACATAAGGACCACAACTTCTTTATCCATTTTTCTCTTTCCTGGGATATTTAAGGTGTCATGAAGTGGAGGTTCTTGTCAACAGAGCAGCCCTAAACTTTGGGGTGCCTGTGTCTTGCTGATTTTTAGTTTTCCCAATTTATACGCCCATGAGTGGACGTGCCCTATGCTCCCTAAGCTGTGTTTTTTCGATGTTTCAGGACACACCGTACACTTCTCCAGAGTGGCTGTTGGCAATTAACATCCCGCCCATCAGCGTAGCAAGGCTGCCATTTCTCCATGGCCTGTCCTGCATTTCTGGTTTTGACACTTTTTGCAGCATGACCCTTTTGACCGATGGGAAGCGAGACTTCTTTGTAGCACTGATTTGCCTTTCCAGGTTGCTTGGTTGGCCAAAAAGGGCGTATGCGTTTTTTCCTGAATATATTCAGGAAAAAACGCATACGCCCTGTTTGGCCAAGGGCATCATTGTCGACGTTTTGCCGCTTTTCATGTGCTTTAAAGGCGATTCGAATCCACCTCCTGAAACCTGTTTCCTGCAATTCTGCCTTGCTTTCAAATCCTCTTCGTTGCCTTCCCTCAATATATTTGTGGACGAGAGTTATCATTTATAACTCAGCAGGTTTGTGAATGGCAGTCCCCCTGAGCTCCATTTTTCAACTGTCTTTTTTGGGAGCTGGCCGCAAAAGCACGGGATTGCCTCAGGCCCTATTCTGGTTCCCGGCGGCAGGCTGAGCCTGTGGTTAATTCTTCTTTCTGATGGGAAAATAGAGTGACCTGTGCCTGTCCCAACACCTAGATCTATTATCTCATTGGTTTCCCCTCTTCCCGTTCATCCTCAGGACAAATTGCAACCTGTACAGAACAGGAGGTTAAAGGTGCTGATTCTCCAAGTAGGGAGATTGCTAGTGAAGTAGCTGGAATGGCGAACCCGAGCACAAGGAGATGAGAAATGAGGTGCGTTTTAGAAACCTTTCAAAATCACACGGTGTACCTTCTTCTGGGTTCCTCATGCAAGTTTTCGATGTAGGAAGATGCCCTTGAACCTGGAGATTTGGGACCCATGGGATGGGTACCATGCAGTATTACTTTAAAGGGTCTGCGTTTGCTCACCCAACCTCACCCAACCTCTCAGCCCCAAGAGTGTCCACCCTTATGTCTCATCCAGCTGTGGGTCTGGATATGGTCAATCCAGGTTGCATCACAGCCCCTGAACGAATTTTGTAAGAATTTCTCTCTCTTTCACTGTCTTTGTTTTACGGGTTTTTAAAAGTAATTTATTTTTATAATGGGGTTTAGCTGCTTTTCACGGCTGTGTTTATGCGGCTTTACACCCACTTGACTCACTTCCAGACAGATATCAATACATAGGTTTTAAGATTGTTACTAGTCACATATATTCTTGTGCGGTGAATAGGGGGTGTTGAGTCCAGTTCACTGAGCAAGGATTAGGTCTTGTCTATTACATATTGGGTGTATGGAACGGTATCTGAGCGAATTTGAACCCCTTGTTTTATGCATCACCCCACCTCACCTTTCCCGTTAAGCAGCCATAGTGTGTTTTCTAAACGTGTGATTCTGTTCTGTTCTGTAATTCAGTTCAAGTGTAGCGGTTTTTACATTCCCTCTATAAGTGATAGCTTATGATAAGTGTCTTTTTCTGTGTGACTTATTTCACTTAGAATCGTCGTACCTAAGTCCACTCATCTTGCTTCTACTAGCCTTATGACATTGATTTCATGTCTGAGTGATATTCCATTGTACATAAGGACCACAACTTCTTTATCCATTTTTCTCTTTCCTGGGATATTTAAGTTGTCATGAAGTGGAGGTTCTTGTCAACAGAGCAGCCCTAAACTTTGGGGTGCCTGTGTCTTGCTGATTTTTAGTTTTCCCAATTTATATGCCCATGAGTGGACGTGCCCTATGCTCCCTAAGCTGTGTTTTTTCGATGTTTCAGGACACACCGTACACTTCTCCAGAGTGGCTGTTGGCAATTAACATCCCGCCCATCAGGGTAGCAAGGCTGCCATTTCTCCATGGCCTGTCCTGCATTTCTGGTTTTGACACTTTTTGCAGCATGGCCCTTTTGACCGATGGGAAGCGAGACTTCTTTGTAGCACTGATTTGCCTTTCCAGGTTGCTTGGTTGGCCAAAAAGGGCGTATGCGTTTTTTCCTGAATATATTCAGGAAAAAACGCATACGCCCTTTTTGGCCAAGGGCATCATTGTCGACGTTTTGCCGCTTTTCATGTGCTTTAAAGGCGATTCGAATCTACCTCCTGAAACCTGTTTCCTGCAATTCTGCCTTGCTTTCAAATCCTCTTCGTTGCCTTCCCTCAATATATTTGTGGACGAGAGTTATCATTTATAACTCAGCAGGTTTGTGAATGGCAGTGCCCCTGAGCTCCATTTTTCAACTGTCTTGTTTGGGAGCTGGCCGCAAAAGCACGGGATTTCCTCAGCCCCTATTCTGGTTCCCGGCGGCAGGCTGAGCCTGTGGTTAATTCTTCTTCCTGATGGGAAAATAGAGTGACCTCTGCCTGTCCCAACACCTAGATCTAGTCTCTCATTGGTTTCCCCTCTTCCCGTTCATCCTCAGGACAAATTTCAACCTGTAGGGAACAGGAGGTTAAAGGTGCTGATTCTCCAAGTAAGTTGATTGCTAGTAAAGTAGCTGGAAAGGCGAACCCGAGCACAAGGAGATGAGAAATGGGGTGTGTTTTAGAAACCTTTCAAAATCAAACGGTGTACCATCTTCTGAGGTTCTCATGCATGTTTTCGATGTAGGAAGATGCCCTTGAACCTGGAGACTTGGGAGCCATGGGATGGGTAGCACGCAGTATTACTTTAAAGTGTCTGAGTTTGCTCACCCAACCTCACCCAACCTTTCAGCCCCAAGAGTGTCCACCCTTATGTCTCATCCAGCTGTGGGTCTAGATATGGTCAATCCAGGTGGCATCACAGCCCCTGAACGAATTTTGTAAGAATTTCTCTCTCTTTCACTGTCTTTGTTTTACGGGTTTTTAAAAGTAATTTATTTTTATAATGGGGTTTAGCTGCTTTTCACGGCTGTGTTTATGCGGCTTTACACCCACTTGACTCACTTCCAGACAGATATCAATACATAGGTTTAAAGATTGTTACTAGTCACATATATTCTTGTGCGGTGAATAGGGGGTGTTGAGTCCAGTTCACTGAGCAAGGAGTAGGTCTTGTCTATTACATATTGGGTGTATGGAACGGTATCTGAGCGAATTTGAACCCCTTGTTTTATGCATCACCCAACCTCACCTTTCCCGTTAAACAGCCATAGTGTGTTTTCTAAACGTGTGATTCTGTTCTGTTCTGTAATTCAGTTCAAGTGTAGCGGTTTTTACATTCCCTCTATAAGTGATAGCTTATGATAAGTGTCTTTTTCTGTGTGACTTATTTCACTTAGAATCGTCGTACGTAAGTCCACTCATCTTGCTTCTACTAGCCTTATGACATTGATTTCATGTCTGAGTGATATTCCATTGTACATAAGGACCACAACTTCTTTATCCATTTTTCTCTTTCCTGGGATATTTAAGGTGTCATGAAGTGGAGGTTCTTGTCAACAGAGCAGCCCTAAACTTTGGGGTGCCTGTGTCCTGCTGATTTTTAGTTTTCCCAATTTATACGCCCATGAGTGGACGTGCCCTATGCTCCCTAAGCTGTGTTTTTTCGATGTTTCAGGACACACCGTACACTTCTCCTGAGTCGCTGTTGGCAACTTACATCCCGCCCATCAGTGTAGCAAGGCTGCCATTTCTCCATGGCCTGTCCTGCATTTCTGGTTTTGACACTTTTTGCAGCTTGACCCTTTTGACCGATGGGAAGCGAGACTTCTTTGTAGCGCTGATTTGCCTTTCCAGGTTGCTTGGTTGGCCAAAAAGTGCGTATGCGTTTTTTCCTGAATATATTCAGGAAAAAACGCATACGCACTTCTTGGCCAAGGGCATCATTGTCGACGTTTTGCCGCTTTTCATGTGCTTTACAGGCGATTCGAATCTACCTCCTGAAATCTGTTTCCTGCAATTCTGCCTTGCTTTCAAATCCTCTTCGTTGCCTTCCCTCAATATATCTGTGGATGAGAGTTATCATTTATAACTCTGCGGGTTTGTGAATTGCAGTGTCCCTGAGCTCCATTTTTCAACTCGCTTTTTTGGGAGCTGGCCGCAAAAGCGCGGGATTGCCTCAGGCCCTAATGTGCTTCTGGGCGGCAGGCTGAGCCTGTGATTAATTCTTCTTCCTGATGGGAAAATAGAGTGACCTGTGCCTGTCCCAACAGCTAGATCTAGTCTCTCATTGGTTGCCCCTCTTCCCGTTCATCCTCAGGAGAAATTTCAAACTGTAGGGAACAGGAGGTTAAAGGTGCTGATTCTCCAAGTAAGTTGATTGCTAGTAAAGTAGCTGGAAAGGCGAACCCGAGCACAAGGAGATGAGAAATGGGGTGTGTTTTAGAAACCTTTCAAAATCACACGGTGTACCATCTTCTGAGTTTCTCATGCATGTTTTCGATGTAGGAAGATGCCCTTGAACCTGGAGATTTGGGACCCATGGGATGGGTATCACGCAGTATTACTTTAAAGGGTCTGCGTTTGCTCACCCAAACTCTCAGCCCCAAGAGTGTCCACCCTTATGTCTCATCCAGCTGTGGGTCTAGATATGGTCAATCCAGGTGGCATCACAGCCCCTGAATGAATTTTGTAAGAATTTCTCTCTCTTTCACTGTCTTTGTTTTACGGGTTTTTAAAAGTAATTTATTTTTATAATGGGGTTTAGCTGCTTTTCACGGCTGTGTTTATGCGGCTTTACACCCACTTGACTCACTTCCAGACAGATATCAATACATAGGTTTAAAGATTGTTACTAGTCACATATATTCTTCTGCGGTGAATAGGGGGTGTTGAGTCCAGTTCACTGAGCAAGGAGTAGGTCTTGTCTATTACATATTGGGTGTATGGAACGGTATCTGAGCGAATTTGAACCCCTTGTTTTATGCATCACCCCACCTCACCTTTCCCGTTAAGCAGCCAAAGTGTGTTTTCTAAACGTGTGATTCTGTTCTGTTCTGTAATTCAGTTCAAGTGTAGCGGTTTTTACATTCCCTCTATAAGTGATAGCTTATGATAAGTGTCTTTTTCTGTGTGACTTATTTCACTTAGAATCGTCGTACCTAAGTCCACTCATCTTGCTTCTACTAGCCTTATGACATTGATTTCATGTCTGAGTGATATTCCATTGTACATAAGGACCACAACTTCTTTATCCATTTTTCTCTTTCCTGGGATATTTAAGGTGTCATGAAGTGGAGGTTCTTGTCAACAGAGCAGCCCTAAACTTTGGGGTGCCTGTGTCTTGCTGATTTTTAGTTTTCCCAATTTATACGCCCATGAGTGGACGTGCCCTATGCTCCCTAAGCTGCGTTTTTTCGATGTTTCAGGACACACCGTACACTTCTCCTGAGTGGCTGTTGGCAACTTACATCCCGCCCATCAGCGTAGCAAGGCTGCCATTTCTCCATGGCCTGTCCTGCATTTCTGGTTTTGACACTTTTTGCAGCATGGCCCTTTTGACCGATGGGAAGCGAGACTTCTTTGTAGCGCTGATTTGCCTTTCCAGGTTGCTTGGTTGGCCAAAAAGTGTGTATGCGTTTTTTCCTGAATATATTCAGGAAAAAACGCATAAGCCCTTCTTGGCCAAGGGCATCATTGTCGACGTTTTGCCGCTTTTCATGTGCTTTACAGGCGATTCGAATCTACCTCCTGAAATCTGTTTCCTGCAATTCTGCCCTGCTTTCAAATCCTCTTCGTTGCCTTCCCTCAATATATCTGTGGATGAGAGTTATCATTTATAAGTCTGCGGGTTTGTGAATTGCAGTGTCCCTGAGCTCCATTTTTCAACTCGTTTTTTGGGAGCTGGCCGCAAAAGCGCGGGATTGCCTCAGGCCCTATTGTGCTTCTGGGCGGCAGGCTGAGCCTGTGATTAATTCTTCTTCCTGATGGGAAAATAGAGTGACCTGTGCCTGTCCCAACAGCTAGATCTAGTCTCTCATTGGTTGCCCCTCTTCCCGTTCATCCTCAGGACAAATTTCAAACTGTAGGGAACAGGAGGTTAAAGGTGCTGATTCTCCAAGTAAGTTGATTGCTAGTAAAGTAGCTGGAAAGGCGAACCCGAGCACAAGGAGATGAGAAATGGGGTGTGTTTTAGAAACCTTTCAAAATCACACGGTGTACCATCTTCTGAGTTTCTCATGCATGTTTTCGATGTAGGAAGATGCCCTTGAACCTGCAGATTTGGGACCCATGGGATGGGTATCACGCAGTATTACTTTAAAGGGTCTGCGTTTGCTCACCCAACCTCTCAGCCCCAAGAGTGTCCACCCTTATGTCTCATCCAGCTGTGGGTCTAGATATGGTCAATCCAGGTGGCATCACAGCCCCTGAATGAATTTTGTAAGAATTTCTCTCTCTTTCACTGTCTTTGTTTTACGGGTTTTTAAAAGTAATTTATTTTTATAATGGGGTTTAGCTGCTTTTCACGGCTGTGTTTATGCGGATTTACACCCACTTGACTCACTTCCAGACAGATATCAATACATAGGTTTTAAGATTGTTACTAGTCACATATATTCTTGTGCGGTCAATAGGGGGTGTTGAGTCCAGTTCACGGAGCAAGGAGTAGGTCTTGTCTATTACATATTGGGTGTATGGAACGGTATCTGAGCAAATTTGAACCCCTTGTTTTATGCATCACCCCACCTCACCTTTCCCGTTAAGCAGCCATAGTGTGTTTTCTAAACGTGTGATTCTGTTCTGTTCTGTAATTCAGTTCATGTGTAGCGGTTTTTACATTCCCTCTATAAGTGATAGCTTATGATAAGTGTCTTTTTCTGTGTGACTTATTTCACTTAGAATCGTCGTACCTAAGTCCACTCATCTTGCTTCTACTAGCCTTATGACATTGATTTCATGTCTGAGTGATATTGCATTGTACATAAGGACCACAACTTCTTTATCCATTTTTCTCTTTCCTGGGATATTTAAGGTGTCATGAAGTGGAGGTTCTTGTCAACAGAGCAGCCCTAAACTTTGGGGTGCCTGTGTCTTGCTGATTTTTAGTTTTCCCAATTTATACGCCCATGAGTGGACGTGCCCTATGCTCCCTAAGCTGTGTTTTTTCGATGTTTCAGGACACACCGTACACTTCTCCAGAGTGGCTGTTGGCAATTAACATCCCGCCCATCAGCGTAGCAAGGCTGCCATTTCTCCATGGCCTGTCCTGCATTTCTGGTTTTGACACTTTTTGCAGCATGACCCTTTTGACCGATGGGAAGCGAGACTTCTTTGTAGCACTGATTTGCCTTTCCAGGTTGCTTGGTTGGCCAAAAAGGGCGTATGCGTTTTTTCCTGAATATATTCAGGAAAAAACGCATACGCCCTTTTTGGCCAAGGGCATCATTGTCGACGTTTTGCCGCTTTTCATGTGCTTTAAAGGCGATTCGAATCTACCTCCTGAAACCTGTTTCCTGCAATTCTGCCTTGCTTTCAAATCCTCTTCGTTGCCTTCCCTCAATATATTTGTGGACGAGAGTTATCATTTATAACTCAGCAGGTTTGTGAATGGCAGTGCCCCTGAGCTCCATTTTTCAACTGTCTTGTTTGGGAGCTGGCCGCAAAAGCACGGGATTTCCTCAGCCCCTATTCTGGTTCCCGGCGGCAGGCTGAGCCTGTGGTTAATTCTTCTTCCTGATGGGAAAATAGAGTGACCTGTGCCTGTCCCAACACCTAGATCTAGTCTCTCATTGGTTTCCCCTCTTCCCGTTCATCCTCAGGACAAATTGCAACCTGTACAGAACAGGAGGTTAAAGGTGCTGATTCTCCAAGTAGGGAGATTGCTAGTGAAGTAGCTGGAATGGCGAACCCGAGCACAAGGAGATGAGAAATGAGGTGCGTTTTAGAAACCTTTCAAAATCACACGGTGTACCTTCTTCTGGGTTCCTCATGCAATTTTTCGATGTAGGAAGATGCCCTTGAACCTGGAGATTTGGGACCCATGGGATGGGTACCATGCAGTATTACTTTAAAGGGTCTGCGTTTGCTCACCCAACCTCACCCAACCTTTCAGCCCCAAGAGTGTCCACCCTTATGTCTCATCCAGCTGTGGGTCTAGATATGGTCAATCCAGGTTGCATCACAGCCCCTGAACGAATTTTGTAAGAATTTCTCTCTCTTTCACTGTCTTTGTTTTACGGGTTTTTAAAAGTAATTTATTTTTATAATGGGGTTTAGCTGCTTTTCACGGCTGTGTTTATGCGGCTTTACACCCACTTGACTCACTTCCAGACAGATATCAATACATAGGTTTAAAGATTGTTACTAGTCACATATATTCTTGTGCGGTGAATAGGGGGTGTTGAGTCCAGTTCACTGAGCAAGGAGTAGGTCTTGTCTATTACATATTGGGTGTATGGAACGGTATCTGAGCGAATTTGAACCCCTTGTTTTATGCATCACCCAACCTCACCTTTCCCGTTAAGCAGCCATAGTGTGTTTTCTAAACGTGTGATTCTGTTCTGTTCTGTAATTCAGTTCAAGTGTAGCGGTTTTTACATTCCCTCTATAAGTGATAGCTTATGATAAGTGTCTTTTTCTGTGTGACTTATTTCACTTAGAATCGTCGTACCTAAGTCCACTCATCTTGCTTCTACTAGCCTTATGACATTGTTTTCATGTCTGAGTGATATTCCATTGTACATAAGGACCACAACTTCTTTATCCATTTTTCTCTTTCCTGGGATATTTAAGGTGTCATGAAGTGGAGGTTCTTGTCAACAGAGCAGCCCTAAACTTTGGGGTGCCTGTGTCTTGCTGATTTTTAGTTTTCTCAATTTATACGCCCATGAGTGGACGTGCCCTATGCTCCCTAAGCTGTGTTTTTTCGATGTTTCAGGACACACCGTACACTTCTCCTGAGTGGCTGTTGGCAACTTACATCCCGCCCATCAGCGTAGCAAGGCTGCCATTTCTCCATGGCCTGTCCTGCATTTCTGGTTTTGACACTTTTTGCAGCATGGCCCTTTTGACCGATGGGAAGCGAGACTTCTTTGTAGCGCTGATTTGCCTTTCCAGGTTGCTTGGTTGGCCAAAAAGTGCGTATGCGTTTTTTCCTGAATATATTCAGGAAAAAACGCATACGCCCTTCTTGGCCAAGGGCATCATTGTCGACGTTTTGCCGCTTTTCATGTGCTTTACAGGCGATTCGAATCTACCTCCTGAAATCTGTTTCCTGCAATTCTGCCTTGCTTTCAAATCCTCTTCGTTGCCTTCCCTCAATATATCTGTGGATGAGAGTTATCATTTATAACTCTGCGGGTTTGTGAATTACAGTGTCCCTGAGCTCCATTTTTCAACTCGCTTTTTTGGGAGCTGGCCGCAAAAGCGCGGGATTGCCTCAGGCCCTATTGTGCTTCTGGGCGGCAGGCTGAGCCTGTGATTAATTCTTCTTCCTGATGGGAAAATAGAGTGACCTGTGCCTGTCCCAACACCTAGATCTAGTCTCTCATTGGTTGCCCCTCTTCCCGTTCATCCTCAGGACAAATTGCAACCTGTAGGGAACAGGAGGTTAAAGGTGCTGATTCTCCAAGTAAGTTGATTGCTATTAAAGTAGCTGGAAAGGCGAACCCGAGCACAAGGAGATGAGAAATGGGGTGTGTTTTAGAAACCTTTCAAAATCACACGGTGTACCATCTTCTGAGTTTCTCATGCATGTTTTCGATGTAGGAAGATGCCCTTGAACCTGGAGATTTGGGACCCATGGGATGGGTATCACGCAGTATTTCTTTAAAGGGTCTGCGTTTGCTCACCCAACCTCTCAGCCCCAAGAGTGTCCACCCTTATGTCTCTTCCAGCTGTGGGTCTAGATATGGTCAATCCAGGTGGCATCACAGCCCCTGAACGAATTTTGTAAGAATTTCTCTCTCTTTCACTGTCTTTGTTTTACGGGTTTTTAAAAGTAATTTATTTTTATAATGGGGTTTAGCTGCTTTTCACGGCTGTGTTTATGCGGATTTACACCCACTTGACTCACTTCCAGACCGATATCAATACATAGGTTTTAAGATTGTTACTAGTCACATATATTCTTGTGCGGTCAATAGGGGGTGTTGAGTCCAGTTCACGGAGCAAGGAGTAGGTCTTGTCTATTACATATTGGGTGTATGGAACGGTATCTGAGCGAATTTGAACCCCTTGTTTTATGCGTCACCCCACCTCACCTTTCCCGTTAAGCAGCCATAGTGTGTTTTCTAAACGTGTGACTCTGTTCTGTTTTGTAATTCAGTTCAAGTGTAGCGGTTTTTACATTCCCTCTATAAGTGATAGCTTATGATAAGTGTCTTTTTCTGTGTGACTTATTTCACTTAGAATCGTCGTACCTAAGTCCACTCATCTTGCTTCTACTAGCCTAATGACATTGATTTCATGTCTGAGTGATATTCCATTGTACATAAGGACCACAACTTTTTTATCCATTTTTCTCTTTCCTGGGATATTTAAGGTGTCATGAAGTGGAGGTTCTTGTCAACAGAGCAGCCCCAAACTTTGGGGTGCCTGTGTCTTGCTGATTTTTAGTTTTCCCAATTTATACGCCCATGAGTGGACGTGCCCTATGCTCACTAAGCTGTGTTTTTTCGATGTTTCAGGACACACCGTACACTTCTCCAGAGTGGCTGTTGGCAATTTACATCCCGCCCATCAGCGTAGCAAGGCTGCCATTTCTCCATGGCCTGTCCTGCATTTCTGGTTTTGACACTTTTTGCAGCATGGCCCTTTTGACCCATGGGAAGCGAGACTTCTTTGTAGCGCTGATTTGCCTTCCCAGGTTGCTTGGTTGGCAAAAAAGGGCGTATGCGTTTTTTCCTGAATATATTCAGGAAAAAACGCATACGCCCTTTTTGGCCAAGGGCATCATTGTCGACGTTTTGCCGCTTTTCATGTGCCTTAAAGGCGATTCGAATCTACCTCCTGAAATCTGTTTCCTGCAATTCTGCCTTGCTTTCAAATCCTCTTCGTTGCCTTCCCTCAATATATCTGTGGATGAGAGTTATCACTTATAACTCTGCGGGTTTGTGAATTGCAGTGTCCCTGAGCTCCATTTTTCAACTGTCTTTTTTGAGAGCTGGCCGCAAAAGCACGGGATTGCCTCAGGCCCTATTCTGGTTCCTGGCAGCAGGCTGAGCCTGTGGTTAATTCTTCTTCCTGATGGGAAAATAGAGTGACCTGTGCCTGTCCCAACACCTAGATCTTGTCTCTCATTGGTTGCCCCTCTTCCCGTTCATCCTCAGGACAAATTGCAACCTGTAGGGAACAGGAGGTTAAAGGTGGTGATTCTCCAAGTAGGGAGATAGCTAGTAAATTAGCTGGAATGGCGAACCCGAGCACAAGGAGATGAGAAATGAGGTGCGTTTTAGAAACCTTTCAAAATCACACGGTGTACCATCTTCTGAGGTTCTCATGCATGTTTTCGATGTAGGAAGATGCCCTTGAACCTGGAGACTTGGGACCCATGGGATGGGTTCCACGCAGTATTACTTTAAAGGGTCTGCGTTTGCTCACCCAACCTAACCCAACCTTTCAGCGCCAAGACTGTCCACCCTTATGTCTCATCCAGCTGTGCGTGTAGATATGGTCAATCCAGGTTGCATCACAGCCTCTCAACGAATTTTGTAAGAATTTCTCTCTCTTTCACTGTCTTTGTTTTACGGGTTTTTAAAACTAATTTATTTTTATAATGGGGTTTAGCTGCTTTTCACGGCTGTGTTTATGCGGATTTACACCCACTTGACTCACTTCCAGACAGATATCAATACATAGGTTTTAAGATTGTTACTAGTCACATATATTCTTGTGCGGTGAATAGGGGGTGTTGAGTCCAGTTCACTGAGCAAGGAGTAGGTCTTGTCTATTACATATTGGGTGTATGTAACGGTATCTGAGCGAATTTGAAACCCTTGTTTTATGCATCACCCCACCTCACCTTTCCCGTTAAGCAGCCATAGTGTGTTTTCTAAACGTGTGATTCTGTTCTGTTCTGTAATTCAGTTCAAGTGTAGCGGTTTTTACATTCCCTCTATAAGTGATAGCTTATGATAAGTGTCTTTTTCTGTGTGACTTATTTCACTTAGAATCGTCGTACCTAAGTCCACTCATCTTGCTTCTACTAGCCTTATGACATTGATTTCATGTCTGAGTGATATTGCATTGTACATAAGGACCACAACTTCTTTATCCATTTTTCTCTTTCCTGGGATATTTAAGGTGTCATGAAGTGGAGGTTCTTGTCAACAGAGCAGCCCTAAACTTTGGGGTGCCTGTGTCTTGCTGATTTTTAGTTTTCCCAATTTATACGCCCATGAGTGGACGTGCCCTATGCTCCCTAAGCTGTGTTTTTTCGATGTTTCAGGACACACCGTACACTTCTCCAGAGTGGCTGTTGGCAATTAACATCCCGCCCATCAGCGTAGCAAGGCTGCCATTTCTCCATGGCCTGTCCTGCATTTCTGGTTTTGACACTTTTTGCAGCATGACCCTTTTGACCGATGGGAAGCGAGACTTCTTTGTAGCACTGATTTGCCTTTCCAGGTTGCTTGGTTGGCCAAACAGGGCGTATGCGTTTTTTCCTGAATATATTCAGGAAAAAACGCATACGCCCTGTTTGGCCAAGGGCATCATTGTCGACGTTTTGCCGCTTTTCATGTGCTTTAAAGGCGATTCGAATCCACCTCCTGAAACCTTATTCCTGCAATTCTGCCTTGCTTTCAAATCCTCTTCATTGCCTTCCCTCAATATATTTGTGGACGAGAGTTATCATTTATAACTCAGCAGGTTTGTGAATGGCAGTCCCCCT
Organism: Eschrichtius robustus; assembly: GCF_028021215.1. Lineage (NCBI taxonomy): Eukaryota > Metazoa > Chordata > Mammalia > Artiodactyla > Eschrichtiidae > Eschrichtius > Eschrichtius robustus. The sequence continues at coordinate 31,832 of NW_027175218.1, read as the reverse complement.
GAGCTCCATTTTTCAACTGTCTTTTTTGGGAGCTGGCCGCAAAAGCACGGGATTGCCTCAGGCCCTATTCTGGTTCCCGGCGGCAGGCTGAGCCTGTGGTTAATTCTTCTTTCTGATGGGAAAATAGAGTGACCTGTGCCTGTCCCAACACCTAGATCTATTATCTCATTGGTTTCCCCTCTTCCCGTTCATCCTCAGGACAAATTGCAACCTGTACAGAACAGGAGGTTAAAGGTGCTGATTCTCCAAGTAGGGAGATTGCTAGTGAAGTAGCTGGAATGGCGAACCCGAGCACAAGGAGATGAGAAATGAGGTGCGTTTTAGAAACCTTTCAAAATCACACGGTGTACCTTCTTCTGGGTTCCTCATGCAAGTTTTCGATGTAGGAAGATGCCCTTGAACCTGGAGATTTGGGACCCATGGGATGGGTACCATGCAGTATTACTTTAAAGGGTCTGCGTTTGCTCACCCAACCTCACCCAACCTCTCAGCCCCAAGAGTGTCCACCCTTATGTCTCATCCAGCTGTGGGTCTGGATATGGTCAATCCAGGTTGCATCACAGCCCCTGAACGAATTTTGTAAGAATTTCTCTCTCTTTCACTGTCTTTGTTTTACGGGTTTTTAAAAGTAATTTATTTTTATAATGGGGTTTAGCTGCTTTTCACGGCTGTGTTTATGCGGCTTTACACCCACTTGACTCACTTCCAGACAGATATCAATACATAGGTTTTAAGATTGTTACTAGTCACATATATTCTTGTGCGGTGAATAGGGGGTGTTGAGTCCAGTTCACTGAGCAAGGAGTAGGTCTTGTCTATTACATATTGGGTGTATGGAACGGTATCTGAGCGAATTTGAACCCCTTGTTTTATGCATCACCCCACCTCACCTTTCCCGTTAAGCAGCCATAGTGTGTTTTCTAAACGTGTGATTCTGTTCTGTTCTGTAATTCAGTTCAAGTGTAGCGGTTTTTACATTCCCTCTATAAGTGATAGCTTATGATAAGTGTCTTTTTCTGTGTGACTTATTTCACTTAGAATCGTCGTACCTAAGTCCACTCATCTTGCTTCTACTAGCCTTATGACATTGATTTCATGTCTGAGTGATATTCCATTGTACATAAGGACCACAACTTCTTTATCCATTTTTCTCTTTCCTGGGATATTTAAGTTGTCATGAAGTGGAGGTTCTTGTCAACAGAGCAGCCCTAAACTTTGGGGTGCCTGTGTCTTGCTGATTTTTAGTTTTCCCAATTTATATGCCCATGAGTGGACGTGCCCTATGCTCCCTAAGCTGTGTTTTTTCGATGTTTCAGGACACACCGTACACTTCTCCAGAGTGGATGTTGGCAATTAACATCCCGCCCATCAGCGTAGCAAGGCTGCCATTTCTCCATGGCCTGTCCTGCATTTCTGGTTTTGACACTTTTTGCAGCATGACCCTTTTGACCGATGGGAAGCGAGACTTCTTTGTAGCACTGATTTGCCTTTCCAGGTTGCTTGGTTGGCCAAAAAGGGCGTATGCGTTTTTTCCTGAATATATTCAGGAAAAAACGCATACGCCCTTTTTGGCCAAGGGCATCATTGTCGACGTTTTGCCGCTTTTCATGTGCTTTAAAGGCGATTCGAATCTACCTCCTGAAACCTGTTTCCTGCAATTCTGCCTTGCTTTCAAATCCTCTTCGTTGCCTTCCCTCAATATATTTGTGGACGAGAGTTATCATTTATAACTCAGCAGGTTTGTGAATGGCAGTGCCCCTGAGCTCCATTTTTCAACTGTCTTGTTTGGGAGCTGGCCGCAAAAGCACGGGATTTCCTCAGCCCCTATTCTGGTTCCCGGCGGCAGGCTGAGCCTGTGGTTAATTCTTCTTCCTGATGGGAAAATAGAGTGACCTCTGCCTGTTCCAACACCTAGATCTAGTCTCTCATTGGTTTCCCCTCTTCCCGTTCATCCTCAGGACAAATTTCAACCTGTAGGGAACAGGAGGTTAAAGGTGCTGATTCTCCAAGTAAGTTGATTGCTAGTAAAGTAGCTGGAAAGGCGAACCCGAGCACAAGGAGATGAGAAATGGGGTGTGTTTTAGAAACCTTTCAAAATCACACGGTGTACCATCTTCTGAGTTTCTCATGCATGTTTTCGATGTAGGAATATGCCCTTGAACCTGGAGATTTGGGACCCATGGGATGGGTACCACGCAGTATTACTTTAAAGGGTCTGCGTTTGCTCACCCAACCTCTCAGCCCCAAGAGTGTCCACCCTTATGTCTCATCCAGCTGTGGGTCTAGATATGGTCAATCCAGGTTGCATCTCAGCCCCTGATCGAATTTTGTAAGAATTTCTCTCTCTTTCACTGTCTTTGTTTTACGGGTTTTTAAAAGTAATTTATTTTTATAATGGGGTTTAGCTGCTTTTCACGGCTGTGTTTATGCGGATTTACACCCACTTGACTCACTTCCAGACAGATATCAATACATAGGTTTTAAGATTGTTAGTAGTCATATATATTCTTGTGCAGTGAATAGGGGGTGTTGAGTCCAGTTCACTGAGCAAGGAGTAGGTCTTGTGTATTACATATTGGGTGTATGGAACGGTATCTGAGCGAATTTGAACCCCTTGTTTTACGCATCACCCCACCTCACCTTTCCCGTTAAGCAGCCATAGTGTGTTTTCTAAACGTGTGATTCTGTTCTGTTCTGTAATTCAGTTAAAGTGTAGCGGTTTTTACATTCCCTCTATAAGTGATAGCTTATGATAAGTGTCTTTTTCTGTGTGACTTATTTCACTTAGAATCGTCGTACCTAAGTCCACTCATCTTGCTTCTACTAGCCTTATGACATTGATTTCATGTCTGAGTGATATTCCATTGTACATAAGGACCACAACTTCTTTATCCATTTTTCTCTTTCCTGGGATATTTAAGGTGTCATGAAGTGGAGGTTCTTGTCAACAGAGCAGCCCTAAACTTTGGGGTGCCTGTGTCTTGCTGATTTTTAGTTTTCCCAATTTATACGCACATGAGTGGACGTGCCCTATGCTCCCTAAGCTGTGTTTTTTCGATGTTTCAGGACACACCGTACACTTCTCCTGAGTGGCTGTTGGCAACTTACATCCCGCCCATCAGCGTAGCAAGGCTGCCATTTCTCCATGGCCTGTCCTGCATTTCTGGTTTTGACACTTTTTGCAGCATGGCCCTTTTGACCGATGGGAAGCGAGACTTCTTTGTAGCGCTGATTTGACTTTCCAGGTTGCTTGGTTGGCCAAAAAGTGCGTATGCGTTTTTTCCTGAATATATTCAGGAAAAAACGCATACACCCTTCTTGGCCAAGGGCATCATTGTCGACGTTTTGCCGCTTTTCATGTGCTTTAAAGGCGATTCGAATCTACCTCCTGAAACCTGTTTCCTGCAATTCTGCCTTGCTTTCAAATCCTCTTCGTTGCCTTCCCTCAATATATTTGTGGACGAGAGTTATCATTTATAACTCAGCAGGTTTGTGAATGGCAGTTCCCCTGAGCTCCATTTTTCAACTGTCTTGTTTGGGAGCTGGCCGCAAAAGCACGGGATTTCCTCAGGCCCTATTCTGGTTCCCGGCGGCAGGCTGAGCCTGTGGTTAATTCTTCTTCCTGATGGGAAAATAGAGTGACCTGTGCCTGTCCCAACACCTAGATCTATTCTCTCATTGGTTGCCCCTCTTCCCGTTCATCCTCAGGACAAATTTCAACCTGTAGGGAACAGGAGGTTAAAGGTGCTGATTCTCCAAGTAAGTTGATTGCTAGTAAAGTAGCTGGAAAGGCGAACCCGAGCAGAAGGAGATGAGAAATGGGGTGTGTTTTAGAAACCTTTCAAAATCACACGGTGTACCATCTTCTGAGTTTCTCATGCATGCTTTCGAAGTAGGAAGATGCCCTTGAACCTGGAGATTTGGGACCCATGGGATGGGTATCACGCAGTATTACTTTAAAGGGTCTGCGTTTGCTCACCCAACCTCTCAGCCCCAAGAGTGTCCACCCTTATGTCTCATCCAGCTGTGTGTCTAGATATGGTCAATCCAGGTGGCATCACAGCCCCTGAACGAATTTTGTAAGAATTTCTCTCTCTTTCACTGTCTTTGTTTTACGGGTTTTTTAAAGTAATTTATTTTTATAATGGGGTTTAGCTGCTTTTCACGGCTGTGTTTATGCGGATTTACACCCACTTGACTCACTTCCAGACAGACATCAATACATAGGTTTTAAGATTGTTACTAGTCACATATATTCTTGTGCGGTGAATAGGGGGTGTTGAGTCCAGTTCACGGAGCAAGGAGTAGGTCTTGTCTATTACATATTGGGTGTATGGAACGGTATCTGAGCGAATTTGAACCCCTTGTTTTATGCATCACCCCACCTCACCATTCCCGTTAAGCAGCCATAGTGTGTTTTCTAAACGTGTGACTCTGTTCTGTTTTGTAATTCAGTTCAAGTGTAGCGGTTTTTACATTCCCTCTATAAGTGATAGCTTATGATAAGTGTCTTTTTCTGTGTGACTTATTTCACTTAGAATCGTCGTACCTAAGTCCACTCATCTTGCTTCTACTAGCCTTATGACATTGATTTCATGTCTGAGTGATATTCCATTGTACATAAGGACCACAACTTTTTTATCCATTTTACTCTTTCCTGGGATATTTAAGGTGTCATGAAGTGGAGGTTCTTGTCAACAGAGCAGCCCCAAACTTTGGGGTGCCGGTGTCTTGCTGATTTTTAGTTTTCCCAATTTATACGCCCATGAGTGGACGTGCCCTATGCTCACTAAGCTGTGTTTTTTCGATGTTTCAGGACACACCGTACACTTCTCCAGAGTGGCTGTTGGCAATTTATATCCCGCCCATCAGCGTAGCAAGGCTGCCATTTCTCCATGGCCTGTCCTGCATTTCTGGTTTTGACACTTTTTGCAGCATGGCCCTTTTGACCCATGGGAAGCGAGACTTCTTTGTAGCGCTGATTTGCCTTTCCAGGTTGCTTGGTTGGCCAAAAAGGGTGTATGCGTTTTTTCCTGAATATATTCAGGAAAAAACGCATACGCCCTTTTTGGCCAAGGGCATCATTGGCGACCTTTTGCCGCTTTTCATGTGCCTTAAAGGCGATTCGAATCTACCTCCTGAAATCTGTTTCCTGCAATTCTGCCTTGCTTTCAAATCCTCTTCGTTGCCTTCCCTCAATATATCTGTGGATGAGAGTTATCACTTATAACTCTGCGGGTTTGTGAATTGCAGTGTCCCTGAGCTCCATTTTTCAACTGCCTTTTTTGAGAGCTGGCCGCAAAAGCACGGGATTGCCTCAGGCCCTATTCTGGTTCCTGGCAGCAGGCTGAGCCTGTGGTTAATTCTTCTTCCTGATGGGAAAATAGAGTGACCTGTGCCTGTCCCAACAGCTAGATCTAGTCTCTCATTGGTTGCCCCTCTTCCCGTTCATCCTCAGGACAAATTGCAACCTGTAGGGAACAGGAGGTTAAAGGTGCTGATTCTCCAAGTAGGGACATTGCTAGTAAAGTAGCTGGAATGGCGAACCCGAGCACAAGGAGATGAGAAATGAGGTGCGTTTTAGAAACCTTTCAAAATCACACGGTGTACCATCTTCTGAGTTTCTCATGCATGTTTTCGATGTAGGAAGATGCCCTTGACCCTGGAGACTTGGGACCCATGGGATGGGTACCACGCAGTATTACTTTAAAGGGTCTGCGTTTGCTCACCCAACCTAACCCAACCTTTCAGCCCCAAGACTGTCCACCCTTATGTCTCATCCAGCTGTGCGTGTAGATATGGTCAATCCAGGTTGCATCACAGCCTCTGAACGAATTTTGTAAGAATTTCTCTCTCTTTCACTGTCTTTGTTTTACGGGTTTTTAAAAGTAATTTATTTTTATAATGGGGTTTAGCTGCTTTTCACGGCTGTGTTTATGCGGATTTACACCCACTTGACTCACTTCCAGACAGATATCAATACATAGGTTTTAAGATTGTTACTAGTCACATATATTCTTGTGCGGTGAATAGGGGGTGTTGAGTCCAGTTCACTGAGCAAGGAGTAGGTCTTGTCTATTACATATTGGGTGTATGGAACGGTATCTGAGCGAATTAGAAACCCTTGTTTTATGCATCACCCCACCTCACCTTTCCCGTTAAGCAGCCATAGTGTGTTTTCTAAACGTGTGACTCTGTTCTGTTTTGTAATTCAGTTCAAGTGTAGCGGTTTTTACATTCCCTCTATAAGTGATAGCTTATGATAAGTGTCTTTTTCTGTGTGACTTATTTCACTTAGAATCGTCGTACCTAAGTCCACTCATCTTGCTTCTACTAGCCTTATGACATTGATTTCATATCTGAGTGATATTGCATTGTACATAAGGACCACAACTTCTTTATCCATTTTTCTCTTTCCTGGGATATTTAAGGTGTCATGAAGTGGAGGTTCTTGTCAACAGAGCAGCCCTAATCTTTGGGGTGCCTGTGTCTTGCTGATTTTTAGTTTTCCCAATTTATACGCCCATGAGTGGACGTGCCCTATGCTCCCTAAGCTGTGTTTTTTCGATGTTTCAGGACACACCGTACACTTCTCCAGAGTGGCTGTTGGCAATTAACATCCCGCCCATCAGCGTAGCAAGGCTGCCATTTCTCCATGGCCTGTCCTGCATTTCTGGTTTTGACACTTTTTGCAGCATGGCCCTTTTGACCGATGGGAAGCGAGACTTCTTTGTAGCGCTGATTTGCCTTTCCAGGTTGCTTGGTTGGCCAAGAAGTGCGTATGCGTTTTTTCCTGAATATATTCAGGAAAAAACGCATACGCCCTTCTTGGCCAAGGGCATCATTGTCGACGTTTTGCCGCTTTTCATGTGCTTTACAGGCGATTCGAATCTACCTCCTGAAATCTGTTTCCTGCAATTCTGCCTTGCTTTCAAATCCTCTTCGTTGCCTTCCCTCAATATATTTGTGGACGAGAGTTATCATTTATAACTCAGCAGGTTTGTGAATGGCAGTGCCCCTGAGCTCCATTTTTCAACTGTCTTGTTTGGGAGCTGGCCGCAAAAGCACGGGATTTCCTCAGCCCCTATTCTGTTTCCCGGCGGCAGGCTGAGCCTGTGGTTAATTCTTCTTCCTGATGGGAAAATAGAGTGACCTCTGCCTGTCCCAACACCTAGATCTAGTCTCTCATTGGTTTCCCCTCTTCCCGTTCATCCTCAGGACAAATTTCAACCTGTAGGGAACAGGAGGTTAAAGGTGCTGATTCTCCAAGTAAGTTGATTGCTAGTAAAGTAGCTGGAAAGGCGAACCCGAGCACAAGGAGATGAGAAATGGGGTGTGTTTTAGAAACCTTTCAAAATCAAACGGTGTACCATCTTCTGAGTTTCTCATGCATGTTTTCGATGTAGGAAGATGCCCTTGAACCTGGAGATTTGGGACCCATGGGATGGGTACCACGCAGTATTACTTTAAAGGGTCTGCGTTTGCTCACCCCACCTCTCAGCCCCAAGAGTGTCCACCCTTATGTCTCATCCAGCTGTGGGTCTAGATATGGTCAATCCAGGTTGCATCTCAGCCCCTGATCGAATTTTGTAAGAATTTCTCTCTCTTTCACTGTCTTTGTTTTACGGGTTTTTAAAAGTAATTTATTTTTATAATGGGGTTTAGCTGCTTTTCACGGCTGTGTTTATGCGGATTTACACCCACTTGACTCACTTCCAGACAGATATCAATACGTAGGTTTTAAGATTGTTAGTAGTCATATATATTCTTGTGCAGTGAATAGGGGGTGTTGAGTCCAGTTCACTGAGCAAGGAGTAGGTCTTGTGTATTACATATTGGGTGTATGGAACGGTATCTGAGCGAATTTGAACCCCTTGTTTTACGCATCACCCCACCTCACCTTTCCCGTTAAGCAGCCATAGTGTGTTTTCTAAACGTGTGATTCTGTTCTGTTCTGTAATTCAGTTAAAGTGTAGCGGTTTTTACATTCCCTCTATAAGTGATAGCTTATGATAAGTGTCTTTTTCTGTGTGACTTATTTCACTTAGAATCGTCGTACCTAAGTCCACTCATCTTGCTTCTACTAGCCTTATGACATTGATTTCATGTCTGAGTGATATTCCATTGTACATAAGGACCACAACTTCTTTATCCATTTTTCTCTTTCCTGGGATATTTAAGGTGTCATGAAGTGGAGGTTCTTGTCAACAGAGCAGCCCTAAACTTTGGGGTGCCTGTGTCTTGCTGATTTTTAGTTTTCCCAATTTATACGCCCATGAGTGGACGTGCCCTATGCTCCCTAAGCTGTGTTTTTTCGATGTTTCAGGACACACCGTACACTTCTCCTGAGTGGCTGTTGGCAACTTACATCCCGCCCATCAGCGTAGCAAGGCTGCCATTTCTCCATGGCCTGTCCTGCATTTCTGGTTTTGACACTTTTTGCAGCATGGCCCTTTTGACCGATGGGAAGCGAGACTTCTTTGTAGCGCTGATTTGACTTTCCAGGTTGCTTGGTTGGCCAAAAAGTGCGTATGCGTTTTTTCCTGAATATATTCAGGAAAAAACGCATACACCCTTCTTGGCCAAGGGCATCATTGTCGACGTTTTGCCGCTTTTCATGTGCTTTAAAGGCGATTCGAATCTACCTCCTGAAACCTGTTTCCTGCAATTCTGCCTTGCTTTCAAATCCTCTTCGTTGCCTTCCCTCAATATATTTGTGGACGAGAGTTATCATTTATAACTCAGCAGGTTTGTGAATGGCAGTTCCCCTGAGCTCCATTTTTCAACTGTCTTGTTTGGGAGCTGGCCGCAAAAGCACGGGATTTCCTCAGGCCCTATTCTGGTTCCCGGCGGCAGGCTGAGCCTGTGGTTAATTCTTCTTCCTGATGGGAAAATAGAGTGACTTGTGCCTGTCCCAACACCTAGATCTATTCTCTCATTGGTTGCCCCTCTTCCCGTTCATCCTCAGGACAAATATCAACCTGTAGGGAACAGGAGGTTAAAGGTGCTGATTCTCCAAGTAAGTTGATTGCTAGTAAAGTAGCTGGAAAGGCGAACCCGAGCAGAAGGAGATGAGAAATGGGGTGTGTTTTAGAAACCTTTCAAAATCACACGGTGTACCATCTTCTGAGTTTCTCATGCATGCTTTCGAAGTAGGAAGATGCCCTTGAACCTGGAGATTTGGGACCCATGGGATGGGTATCACGCAGTATTACTTTAAAGGGTCTGCGTTTGCTCACCCAACCTCTCAGCCCCAAGAGTGTCCACCCTTATGTCTCATCCAGCTGTGGGTCTAGATATGGTCAATCCAGGTGGCATCACAGCCCCTGAACGAATTTTGTAAGAATTTCTCTCTCTTTCACTGTCTTTGTTTTACGGGTTTTTAAAAGTAATTTATTTTTATAATGGGGTTTAGCTGCTTTTCACGGCTGTGTTTATGCGGATTTACACCCACTTGACTCACTTCCAGACAGACATCAATACATAGGTTTTAAGATTGTTACTAGTCACATATATTCTTGTGCGGTGAATAGGGGGTGTTGAGTCCAGTTCACGGAGCAAGGAGTAGGTCTTGTCTATTACATATTGGGTGTATGGAACGGTATCTGAGCGAATTTGAACCCCTTGTTTTATGCATCACCCCACCTCACCATTCCCGTTAAGCAGCCATAGTGTGTTTTCTAAACGTGTGACTCTGTTCTGTTTTGTAATTCAGTTCAAGTGTAGCGGTTTTTACATTCCCTCTATAAGTGATAGCTTATGATAAGTGTCTTTTTCTGTGTGACTTATTTCACTTAGAATCGTCGTACCTAAGTCCACTCATCTTGCTTCTACTAGCCTTATGACATTGATTTCATGTCTGAGTGATATTCCATTGTACATAAGGACCACAACTTCTTTATCCATTTTTCTCTTTCCTGGGATATTTAAGTTGTCATGAAGTGGAGGTTCTTGTCAACAGAGCAGCCCTAAACTTTGGGGTGCCTGTGTCTTGCTGATTTTTAGTTTTCCCAATTTATACGCCCATGAGTGGACGTGCCCTATGCTCCCTAAGCTGTGTTTTTTCGATGTTTCAGGACACACCGTACACTTCTCCAGAGTGGCTGTTGGCAATTAACATCCCGCCCATCAGCGTAGCAAGGCTGCCATTTCTCCATGGCCTGTCCTGCATTTCTGGTTTTGACACTTTTTGCAGCATGACCCTTTTGACCGATGGGAAGCGAGACTTCGTTGTAGCACTGATTTGCCTTTCCAGGTTGCTTGGTTGGCCAAAAAGGGCGTATGCGTTTTTTCCTGAATATATTCAGGAAAAAACGCATACGCCCTTTTTGGCCAAGGGCATCATTGTCGACGTTTTGCCGCTTTTCATGTGCTTTAAAGGCGATTCGTATCCACCTCCTGAAACCTGTTTCCTGCAATTCTGCCTTGCTTTCAAATCCTCTTCGTTGCCTTCCCTCAATATATTTGTGGACGAGAGTTATCATTTATAACTCAGCAGGTTTGTGAATGGCAGTCCCCCTGAGCTCCATTTTTCAACTGTCTTTTTTGGGAGCTGGCCGCAAAAGCACGGGATTGCCTCAGGCCCTATTCTGGTTCCCGGCGGCAGGCTGAGCCTGTGGTTAATTCTTCTTCCTGATGGGAAAATAGAGTGACCTGTGCCTGTCCCAACACCTAGATCTATTCTCTCATTGGTTTCCCCTCTTCCCGTTCATCCTCAGGACAAATTGCAACCTGTACAGAACAGGCGGTTAAAGGTGCTGATTCTCCAAGTAGGGAAATTGCTAGTGAAGTAGCTGGAATGGCGAACCCGAGCACAAGGAGATGAGAAATGAGGTGCGTTTTAGAAATCTTTCAAAATCACACGGTGTACCTTCTTCTGGGTTCCTCATGCAAGTTTTCGATGTAGGAAGATGCCCTTGAACCTGGAGATTTGGGACCCATGGGATGGGTACCATGCAGTATTACTTTAAAGGGTCTGCGTTTGCTCACCCAACCTCACCCGACCTCTCAGCCCCAAGAGTATCCACCCTTATGTCTCATCCAGCTGTGGGTCTAGATATGGTCAATCCAGGTTGCATCTCAGCCCCTGATCGAATTTTGTAAGAATTTCTCTCTCTTTCACTGTCTTTGTTTTACGGGTTTTTAAAAGTAATTTATTTTTATAATGGGGTTTAGCTGCTTTTCACGGCTGTGTTTATGCGGATTTACACCCACTTGACTCACTTCCAGACAGATATCAATACATAGGTTTTAAGATTGTTAGTAGTCATATATATTCTTGTGCAGTGAATAGGGGGTGTTGAGTCCAGTTCACTGAGCAAGGAGTAGGTCTTGTGTATTACATATTGGGTGTATGGAACGGTATCTGAGCGAATTTGAACCCCTTGTTTTACGCATCACCCCACCTCACCTTTCCCGTTAAGCAGCCATAGTGTGTTTTCTAAACGTGTGATTCTGTTCTGTTCTGTAATTCAGTTCAAGTGTAGCGGTTTTTACATTCCCTCTATAAGTGATAGCTTATGATAAGTGTCTTTTTCTGTGTGACTTATTTCACTTAGAATCGTCGTACCTAAGTCCACTCATCTTGCTTCTACTAGCCTTATGACATTGATTTCATGTCTGAGTGATATTCCATTGTACATAAGGACCACAACTTCTTTATCCATTTTTCTCTTTCCTGGGATATTTAAGGTGTCATGAAGTGGAGGTTCTTGTCAACAGAGCAGCCCTAAACTTTGGCGTGCCTGTGTCTTGCTGATTTTTAGTTTTCCCAATTTATACGCCCATGAGTGGACGTGCCCTATGCTCCCTAAGCTGTGTTTTTTCGATGTTTCAGGACACACCGTACACTTCTCCTGAGTGGCTGTTGGCAACTTACATCCCGCCCATCAGCGTAGCAAGGCTGCCATTTCTCCATGGCCTGTCCTGCATTTCTGGTTTTGACACTTTTTGCAGCATGGCCCTTTTGACCGATGGGAAGCGAGACTTCTTTGTAGCGCTGATTTGCCTTTCCAGGTTGCTTGGTTGGCCAAAAAGTGCGTATGCATTTTTTCCTGAATATATTCAGGAAAAAACGCATACGCCCTTCTTGGCCAAGGGCATCATTGTCGATGTTTTGCCGCTTTTCATGTGCTTTACAGGCGATTCGAATCTACCTCCTGAAATCTGTTTCCTGCAATTCTGCCTTGCTTTCAAATCCTCTTCGTTGCCTTCCCTCAATATATCTGTGGATGAGAGTTATCATTTATAACTCTGCGGGTTTGTGAATTGCAGTGTCCCTGAGCTCCATTTTTCAACTCGCTTTTTTGGGAGCTGGCCGCAAAAGCGCGGGATTGCCTCAGGCCCTATTGTGCTTCTGGGCGGCAGGCTGAGCCTGTGATTAATTCTTCTTCCTGATGGGAAAATAGAGTGACCTGTGCCTGTCCCAACACCTAGATCTAGTCTCTCATTGGTTGCCCCTCTTCCCGTTCATCCTCAGGACAAATGGCAAACTGTAGGGAACAGGAGGTTAAAGGTGCTGATTCTCCAAGTAAGTTGATTGCTAGTAAAGTAGCTGGAAAGGCGAACCCGAGCACAAGGAGATGAGAAATGGGGTGTGTTTTAGAAACCTTTCAAAATCACACGGTGTACCATCTTCTGAGTTTCTCATGCATGTTTTCGAAGTAGGAAGATGCCCTTGAACCTGGAGATTTGGGACCCATGGGATGGGTATCACGCAGTATTACTTTAAAGGGTCTGCGTTTGCTCACCCAAACTCTCAGCCCCAAGAGTGTCCACCCTTATGTCTCATCCAGCTGTGGGTCTAGATATGGTCAATCCAGGTGGCATCACAGCCTCTGAACGAATTTTGTAAGAATTTCTCTCTCTTTCACTGTCTTTGTTTTACGGGTTTTTAAAAGTAATTTATTTTTATAATGGGGTTTAGCTGCTTTTCACGGCTGTGTTTATGCGGACTTACACCCACTTGACTCACTTCCAGACAGATATCAATACATAGGTTTTAAGATTGTTACTAGTCACATATATTCTTGTGCGGTGAATAGGGGGTGTTGAGTCCAGTTCACGGAGCAAGGAGTAGGTCTTGTCTATTACATATTGGGTGTATGGAACGGTATCTGAGCGAATTTGAACCCCTTGTTTTATGCATCACCCCACCTCACCTTTCCCATTATGCAGCCATAGTGTGTTTTCTAAATGTGTGACTCTGTGCTGTTTTGTAATTCAGTTCAAGTGTAGCGGTTTTTACATTCCCTCTATAAGTGATAGCTTATGATAAGTGTCTTTTTCTGTGTGACTTATTTCACTTAGAATCGTCGTACCTAAGTCCACTCATCTTGCTTCTACTAGCCTTATGACATTGATTTCATGTCTGAGTGATATTCCATTGTACATAAGGACCACAAATTTTTATCCACTTTTCTCTTTCCTGGGATATTTAAGGTGTCATGAAGTGGAGGTTCTTGTCAACAGAGCAGCCCCAAACTTTGGGGTGCCTGTGTCTTGCTGATTTTTAGTTTTCCCAATTTATACGCCCATGAGTGGACGTGCCCTATGCTCCCTAAGCTGTGTTTTTTCGATGTTTCAGGACACACCGTACACTTCTCCAGAGTGGCTGTTGGCAATTTACATCCCGCCCATCAGCGTAGCAAGGCTGCCATTTCTCCATGGCCTGTCCTGCATTTCTGGTTTTGACACTTTTTGCAGCATGGCCCTTTTGACCCATGGGAAGCGAGACTTCTTTGTAGCGCTGATTTACCTTTCCAGGTTGCTTGGTTGGCCAAAAAGGGCGTATGCGTTTTTTCCTGAATATATTCAGGAAAAAAACGCATACGCCCTTTTTGGCCAAGGGCATCATTGTCGACCTTTTGCCGCTTTTCATGTGCCTTAAAGGCGATTCGAATCTACCTCCTGAAATCTGTTTCCTGCAATTCTGCCTTGCTTTCAAATCCTCTTCGTTGCCTTCCCTCAATATATCTGTGGATGAGAGTTATCACTTATAACTCTGCGGGTTTGTGAATTGCAGTGTCCCTGAGCTCCATTTTTCAACTGTCTTTTTTGAGAGCTGGCCGCAAAAGCACGGGATTGCCTCAGGCCCTATTCTGGTTCCTGGCAGCAGGCTGAGCCTGTGGTTAATTCTTCTTCCTGATGGGAAAATAGAGTGACCTGTGCCTGTCCCAACAGCTAGATCTAGTCTCTCATTGGTTGCCCCTCTTCCCGTTCATCCTCAGGACAAATTGCAACCTGTAGGGAACAGGAGGTTAAAGGTGCTGATTCTCCAAGTAGGGACATTGCTAGTAAAGTAGCTGGAATGGCGAACCCGAGCACAAGGAGATGAGAAATGAGGTGCGTTTTAGAAACCTTTCAAAATCACACGGTGTACCATCTTCTGAGTTTCTCATGCATGTTTTCGATGTAGGAAGATGCCCTTGAACCTGGAGACTTGGGACCCATGGGATGGGTACCACGCAGTATTACTTTAAAGGGTCTGCGTTTGCTCACCCAACCTAACCCAAACTTTCAGCCCCAAGAGTGTCCACCGTTATGTCTCATCCAGCTGTGCGTGTAGATATGGTCAATCCAGGTTGCATTACAGCCTCTGAACGAATTTTGTAAGAATTTCTCTCTCTTTCACTGTCTATGTTTTACGGGTTTTTAAAAGTAATTTATTTTTATAATGGGGTTTAGCTGCTTTTCACGGCTGTGTTTATGCGGCTTTACACCCACTTGACTCACTTCCAGACATATATCAATACATAGGTTTTAAGATTCTTACTAGTCACATATATTCTTGTGCGGTGAATAGGGGGTGTTGAGTCCAGTTCACTGAGCAAGGAGTAGGTCTTGTCTATTACATATTGGGTGTATGGAACGGTATCTGAGCGAATTTGAAACCCTTGTTTTATGCATCACCCCACCTCACCTTTCCCATTATGCAGCCATAGTGTGTTTTCTAAACGTGTGACTCTGTTCTGTTTTGTAATTCAGTTCAAGTGTAGCGGTTTTTACATTCCCTCTATAAGTGATAGCTTATGATAAGTGTCTTTTTCTGTGTGACTTATTTCACTTAGAATCGTCGTACCTAAGTCCACTCATCTTGCTTCTACTAGCCTTATGACATTGATTTCATGTCTGAGTGATATTCCATTGTACATAAGGACCACAACTTCTTTATCCATTTTTCTCTTTCCTGGGATATTTAAGTTGTCATGAAGTGGAGGTTCTTGTCAACAGAGCAGCCCTAAACTTTGGGGTGCCTGTGTCTTGCTGATTTTTAGTTTTCCCAATTTATACGCCCATGAGTGGACGTGCCCTATGCTCCCTAAGCTGTGTTTTTTCGATGTTTCAGGACACACCGTACACTTCTCCAGAGTGGCTGTTGGCAATTAACATCCCGCCCATCAGCGTAGCAAGGCTGCCATTTCTCCATGGCCTGTCCTGCATTTCTGGTTTTGACACTTTTTGCAGCATGACCCTTTTGACCGATGGGAAGCGAGACTTCGTTGTAGCACTGATTTGCCTTTCCAGGTTGCTTGGTTGGCCAAAAAGGGCGTATGCGTTTTTTTCTGAATATATTCAGGAAAAAACGCATACGCCCTTTTTGGCCAAGGGCATCATTGTCGACGTTTTGCCGCTTTTCATGTGCTTTAAAGGCGATTCGTATCCACCTCCTGAAACCTGTTTCCTGCAATTCTGCCTTGCTTTCAAATCCTCTTCGTTGCCTTCCCTCAATATATTTGTGGACGAGAGTTATCATTTATAACTCAGCAGGTTTGTGAATGGCAGTCCCCCTGAGCTCCATTTTTCAACTGTCTTTTTTGGGAGCTGGCCGCAAAAGCACGGGATTGCCTCAGGCCCTATTCTGGTTCCCGGCGGCAGGCTGAGCCTGTGGTTAATTCTTCTTCCTGATGGGAAAATAGAGTGACCTGTGCCTGTCCCAACACCTAGATCTATTCTCTCATTGGTTTCCCCTCTTCCCGTTCATCCTCAGGACAAATTGCAACCTGTACAGAACAGGCGGTTAAAGGTGCTGATTCTCCAAGTAGGGAAATTGCTAGTGAAGTAGCTGGAATGGCGAACCCGAGCACAAGGAGATGAGAAATGAGGTGCGTTTTAGAAACCTTTCAAAATCACACGGTGTACCTTCTTCTGGGTTCCTCATGCAAGTTTTCGATGTAGGAAGATGCCCTTGAACCTGGAGATTTGGGACCCATGGGATGGGTACCATGCAGTATTACTTTAAAGGGTCTGCGTTTGCTCACCCAACCTCACCCGACCTCTCAGCCCCAAGAGTATCCACCCTTATGTCTCATCCAGCTGTGGGTCTAGATATGGTCAATCCAGGTTGCATCTCAGCCCCTGATCGAATTTTGTAAGAATTTCTCTCTCTTTCACTGTCTTTGTTTTACGGGTTTTTAAAAGTAATTTATTTTTATAATGGGGTTTAGCTGCTTTTCACGGCTGTGTTTATGCGGATTTACACCCACTTGACTCACTTCCAGACAGATATCAATACATAGGTTTTAAGATTGTTAGTAGTCATATATATTCTTGTGCAGTGAATAGGGGGTGTTGAGTCCAGTTCACTGAGCAAGGAGTAGGTCTTGTGTATTACATATTGGGTGTATGGAACGGTATCTGAGCGAATTTGAACCCCTTGTTTTACGCATCACCCCACCTCACCTTTCCCGTTAAGCAGCCATAGTGTGTTTTCTAAACGTGTGATTCTGTTCTGTTCTGTAATTCAGTTCAATTGTAGCGGTTTTTACATTCCCTCTATAAGTGATAGCTTATGATAAGTGTCTTTTTCTGTGTGACTTATTTCACTTAGAATCGTCGTACCTAAGTCCACTCATCTTGCTTCTACTAGCCTTATGACATTGATTTCATGTCTGAGTGATATTCCATTGTACATAAGGACCACAACTTCTTTATCCATTTTTCTCTTTCCTGGGATATTTAAGGTGTCATGAAGTGGAGGTTCTTGTCAACAGAGCAGCCCTAAACTTTGGCGTGCCTGTGTCTTGCTGATTTTTAGTTTTCCCAATTTATACGCCCATGAGTGGACGTGCCCTATGCTCCCTAAGCTGTGTTTTTTCGATGTTTCAGGACACACCGTACACTTCTCCTGAGTGGCTGTTGGCAACTTACATCCCGCCCATCAGCGTAGCAAGGCTGCCATTTCTCCATGGCCTGTCCTGCATTTCTGGTTTTGACACTTTTTGCAGCATGGCCCTTTTGACCGATGGGAAGCGAGACTTCTTTGTAGCGCTGATTTGCCTTTCCAGGTTGCTTGGTTGGCCAAAAAGTGCGTATGCATTTTTTCCTGAATATATTCAGGAAAAAACGCATACGCCCTTCTTGGCCAAGGGCATCATTGTCGATGTTTTGCCGCTTTTCATGTGCTTTACAGGCGATTCGAATCTACCTCCTGAAATCTGTTTCCTGCAATTCTGCCTTGCTTTCAAATCCTCTTCGTTGCCTTCCCTCAATATATCTGTGGATGAGAGTTATCATTTATAACTCTGCGGGTTTGTGAATTGCAGTGTCCCTGAGCTCCATTTTTCAACTCGCTTTTTTGGGAGCTGGCCGCAAAAGCGCGGGATTGCCTCAGGCCCTATTGTGCTTCTGGGCGGCAGGCTGAGCCTGTGATTAATTCTTCTTCCTGATGGGAAAATAGAGTGACCTGTGCCTGTCCCAACACCTAGATCTAGTCTCTCATTGGTTGCCCCTCTTCCCGTTCATCCTCAGGACAAATGGCAAACTGTAGGGAACAGGAGGTTAAAGGTGCTGATTCTCCAAGTAAGTTGATTGCTAGTAAAGTAGCTGGAAAGGCGAACCCGAGCACAAGGAGATGAGAAATGGGGTGTGTTTTAGAAACCTTTCAAAATCACACGGTGTACCATCTTCTGAGTTTCTCATGCATGTTTTCGAAGTAGGAAGATGCCCTTGAACCTGGAGATTTGGGACCCATGGGATGGGTATCACGCAGTATTACTTTAAAGGGTCTGCGTTTGCTCACCCAAACTCTCAGCCCCAAGAGTGTCCACCCTTATGTCTCATCCAGCTGTGGGTCTAGATATGGTCAATCCAGGTGGCATCACAGCCTCTGAACGAATTTTGTAAGAATTTCTCTCTCTTTCACTGTCTTTGTTTTACGGGTTTTTAAAAGTAATTTATTTTTATAATGGGGTTTAGCTGCTTTTCACGGCTGTGTTTATGCGGACTTACACCCACTTGACTCACTTCCAGACAGATATCAATACATAGGTTTTAAGATTGTTACTAGTCACATATATTCTTGTGCGGTGAATAGGGGGTGTTGAGTCCAGTTCACGGAGCAAGGAGTAGGTCTTGTCTATTACATATTGGGTGTATGGAACGGTATCTGAGCGAATTTGAACCCCTTGTTTTATGCATCACCCCACCTCACCTTTCCCATTATGCAGCCATAGTGTGTTTTCTAAATGTGTGACTCTGTGCTGTTTTGTAATTCAGTTCAAGTGTAGCGGTTTTTACATTCCCTCTATAAGTGATAGCTTATGATAAGTGTCTTTTTCTGTGTGACTTATTTCACTTAGAATCGTCGTACCTAAGTCCACTCATCTTGCTTCTACTAGCCTTATGACATTGATTTCATGTCTGAGTGATATTCCATTGTACATAAGGACCACAAATTTTTATCCACTTTTCTCTTTCCTGGGATATTTAAGGTGTCATGAAGTGGAGGTTCTTGTCAACAGAGCAGCCCCAAACTTTGGGGTGCCTGTGTCTTGCTGATTTTTAGTTTTCCCAATTTATACGCCCATGAGTGGACGTGCCCTATGCTCCCTAAGCTGTGTTTTTTCGATGTTTCAGGACACACCGTACACTTCTCCAGAGTGGCTGTTGGCAATTTACATCCCGCCCATCAGCGTAGCAAGGCTGCCATTTCTCCATGGCCTGTCCTGCATTTCTGGTTTTGACACTTTTTGCAGCATGGCCCTTTTGACCCATGGGAAGCGAGACTTCTTTGTAGCGCTGATTTACCTTTCCAGGTTGCTTGGTTGGCCAAAAAGGGCGTATGCGTTTTTTCCTGAATATATTCAGGAAAAAACGCATACGCCCTTTTTGGCCAAGGGCATCATTGTCGACCTTTTGCCGCTTTTCATGTGCCTTAAAGGCGATTCGAATCTACCTCCTGAAATCTGTTTCCTGCAATTCTGCCTTGCTTTCAAATCCTCTTCGTTGCCTTCCCTCAATATATCTGTGGATGAGAGTTATCACTTATAACTCTGCGGGTTTGTGAATTGCAGTGTCCCTGAGCTCCATTTTTCAACTGTCTTTTTTGAGAGCTGGCCGCAAAAGCACGGGATTGCCTCAGGCCCTATTCTGGTTCCTGGCAGCAGGCTGAGCCTGTGGTTAATTCTTCTTCCTGATGGGAAAATAGAGTGACCTGTGCCTGTCCCAACAGCTAGATCTAGTCTCTCATTGGTTGCCCCTCTTCCCGTTCATCCTCAGGACAAATTGCAACCTGTAGGGAACAGGAGGTTAAAGGTGCTGATTCTCCAAGTAGGGAGATTGCTAGTAAAGTAGCTGGAATGGCGAACCCGAGCACAAGGAGATGAGAAATGAGGTGCGTTTTAGAAACCTTTCAAAATCACACGGTGTACCATCTTCTGAGTTTCTCATGCATGTTTTCGATGTAGGAAGATGCCCTTGAACCTGGAGATTTGGGACCCATGGGATGGGTACCATGCAGTATTACTTTAAAGGGTCTGCGTTTGCTCACCCAACCTCACCCAAACTCTCAGCCCCAAGAGTGTCCACCCTTATGTCTCATCCAGCTGTGGGTCTAGTTATGCTCAATCCAGGTTGCATCACAGCCCCTGAACGAATTTTGTAAGAATTTCTCTCTCTTTCACTGTCTTTGTTTTACGGGTTTTTAAAAGTAATTTATTTTTATAATGGGGTTTAACTGCTTTTCACGGCTGTGTTTATGCGGCTTTACACCCACTTGACTCACTTCCAGACAGATATCAATACATAGGTTTTAAGATTGTTACTAGTCACATATATTCTTGTGCGGTGAATAGGGGGTGTTGAGTCCAGTTCACTGAGCAAGGAGTAGGTCTTGTCTATTACATATTGGGTGTATGGAACGGTATCTGAGCGAATTTGAACCCCTTGTTTTATGCATCACCCCACCTCACCTTTCCCGTTAAGCAGCCATAGTGTGTTTTCTAAACGTGTGATTCTGTTCTGTTCTGTAATTCAGTTCAAGTGTAGCGGTTTTTACATTCCCTCTATAAGTGATAGCTTATGATATGTGTCTTTTTCTGTGTGACTTATTTCACTTAGAATCGTCGTACCTAAGTCCACTCATCTTGCTTCTACTAGCCTTATGACATTGATTTCATGTCTGAGTGATATTCCATTGTACATAAGGACCACAACTTCTTTATCCATTTTTCTCTTTCCTGGGATATTTAAGGTGTCATGAAGTGGAGGTTCTTGTCAACAGAGCAGCCCTAAACTTTGGGGTGCCTGTGTCTTGCTGATTTTTAGTTTTCCCAATTTATACGCCCATGAGTGGACGTGCCCTATGCTCCCTAAGCTGTGTTTTTTCGATGTTTCAGGACACACCGTACACTTCTCCTGAGTGGCTGTTGGCAACTTACATCCCGCCCATCAGCGTAGCAAGGCTGCCATTTCTCCATGGCCTGTCCTGCATTTCTGGTTTTGACACTTTTTGCAGCATGGCCCTTTTGACCGATGGGAAGCGAGACTTCTTTGTAGCGCTGATTTGCCTTTCCAGGTTGCTTGGTTGGCCAAAAAGTGCGTATGCGTTTTTTCCTGAATATATTCAGGAAAAAACGCATACGCCCTTCTTGGCCAAGGGCATCATTGTCGACGTTTTGCCGCTTTTCATGTGCTTTACAGGCGATTCGAATCTACCTCCTGAAATCTGTTTCCTGCAATTCTGCCTTGCTTTCAAATCCTCTTCGTTGCCTTCCCTCAATATATCTGTGGATGAGAGTTATCATTTATAACTCTGCGGGTTTGTGAATTGCAGTGTCCCTGAGCTCCATTTTTCAACTCGCTTTTTTGGGAGCTGGCCGCAAAAGCGCGGGATTGCCTCAGGCCCTATTGTGCTTCTGGGCGGCAGGCTGAGCCTGTGATTAATTCTTCTTCCTGATGGGAAAATAGAGTGACCTGTGCCTGTCCCAACACCTAGATCTAGTCTCTCATTGGTTGCCCCTCTTCCCGTTCATCCTCAAGACAAATTTCAAACTGTAGGGAACAGGAGGTTAAAGGTGCTGATTCTCCAAGTAAGTTGATTGCTAGTAAAGTAGCTGGAAAGGCGAACCCGAGCACAAGGAGATGAGAAATGGGGTGTGTTTTAGAAACCTTTCAAAATCACACGGTGTACCATCTTCTGAGTTTCTCATGCATGTTTTCGATGTAGGAAGATGCCCTTGAACCTGGAGATTTGGGACCCATGGGATGGGTATCACGCAGTATTACTTTAAAGGGTCTGCGTTTGCTCACCCAACCTCTCAGCCCCAAGAGTGTCCACCCTTATGTCTCATCCAGCTGTGGGTCTAGATATGGTCAATCCAGGTGGCATCACAGCCCCTGAACGAATTTTGTAAGAATTTCTCTCTCTTTCACTGTCTTTGTTTTACGGGTTTTTAAAAGTAATTTATTTTTATAATGGGGTTTAGCTGCTTTTCACGGCTGTGTTTATGCAGCTTTAAACCCACTTGACTCACTTCCAGACAGATATCAATACATAGGTTTTAAGATTGTTACTAGTCACATATATTCTTGTGTGGTGAATAGGGGGTGTTGAGTCCAGTTCACTGAGCAAGGAGTAGGTCTTGTCTATTACATATTGGGTGTATGGAACGGTATCTGAGCGAATTTGAACCCCTTGTTTTATGCATCACCCCACCTCACCTTTCCCGTTAAGCAGCCATAGTGTGTTTTCTAAACGTGTGATTCTGTTCTGTTCTGTAATTCAGTTCAAGTGTAGCGGTTTTTACATTCCCTCTATAAGTGATAGCTTATGATATGTGTCTTTTTCTGTGTGACTTATTTCACTTAGAATCGTCGTACCTAAGTCCACTCATCTTGCTTCTACTAGCCTTATGACATTGATTTCATGTCTGAGTGATATTCCATTGTACATAAGGACCACAACTTTTTTATCCATTTTTCTCTTTCCTGGGATATTTAAGGTGTCATGAAGTGGAGGTTCTTGTCAGCAGAGCAGCCCCAAACTTTGGGGTGCCTGTGTCTTGCTGATTTTTAGTTTTCCCAATTTATACGCCCATGAGTGGACGTGCCCTATGCTCACTAAGCTGTGTTTTTTCGATGTTTCAGGACACACCGTACAATTCTCCAGAGTGGCTGTTGGCAATTTACATCCCGCCCATCAGCGTGGCATGGCTGCCATTTCTCCATGGCCTGTCCTGCATTTCTGGTTTTGACACTTTTTGCATCATGACCCTTTTGACCGATGGGAAGCGAGACTTCTTTGTAGCGCTGATTTGCCTTTCCAGGTTGCTTGGTTGGCCAAAAAGGGCGTATGCGTTTTTTCCTGAATATATTCAGGAAAAAACGCATACGCCCTTTTTGGCCAAGGGCATCATTGTCGACCTTTTGCCGCTTTTCATGTGCCTTAAAGGCGATTCGAATCTACCTCCTGAAATCTGTTTCCTGCAATTCTGCCTTGCTTTCAAATCCTCTTCTTTGCCTTCCCTCAATATATCTGTGGATGAGAGTTATCACTTATAACTCTGCAGGTTTGTGAATTGCAGTGTCCCTGAGCTCCATTTTTCAACTGTCTTTTTTGAGAGCTGGCCGCAAAAGCACGGGATTGCCTCAGGCCCTATTCCGGTTCCTGGCAGCAGGCTGAGCCTGTGGTTAATTCTTCTTCCTGACGGGAAAATAGAGTGACCAGTGCCTGTCCCAACAGCTAGATCTTGTCTCTCATTGGTTGCCCGTCTTCCCGTTCATCCTCAGGACAAATTGCAACCTGTAGGGAACAGGAGGTTAAAGGTGCTGATTCTCCAAGTAGGGAGATTGCTAGTAAAGTAGCTGGAATGGCGAACCCGAGCACAAGGAGATGAGAAATGAGGTGCGTTTTAGAAACCTTTCAAAATCACACGGTGTACCATCTTCTGAGTTTCTCATGCATGTTTTCGATGTAGGAAGATGCCCTTGAACCTGGAGACTTGGGACCCATGGGATGGGTACCACGCAGTATTACTTTAAAGGGTCTGCGTTTGCTCACCCAACCTAACCCAACCTTTCAGCCCCAAGACTGTCCACCCTTATGTCTCATCCAGCTGTGCGTGTAGATATGGTCAATCCAGGTTGCATCACAGCCTCTGAACGAATTTTGTAAGAATTTCTCTCTCTTTCACTGTCTTTGTTTTACGGGTTTTTAAAAGTAATTTATTTTTATAATGGGGTTTAGCTGCTTTTCACGGCTGTGTTTATGCGGATTTACACCCACTTGACTCACTTCCAGACAAATATCTATACATAGGTTTTAAGATTGTTACTAGTCACATATATTCTTGTGCGGTGAATAGGGGGTGTTGAGTCCAGTTCACTGAGCAAGGAGTAGGTCTTGTCTATTACATATTGGGTGTATGGAACGGTATCTGAGCGAATTTGAACCCCTTGTTTTATGCATCACCCCACCTCACCTTTCCCGTTAAGCAGCCATAGTGTGTTTTCTAAACGTGTGACTCTGTTCTGTTTTGTAATTCAGTTCAAGTGTAGCGGTTTTTACATTCCCTCTATAAGTGATAGCTTATGATAAGTGTCTTTTTCTGTGTGACTTATTTCACTTAGAATCGTCGTACCTAAATCCACTCATCTTGCTTCTACTAGCCTTATGACATTGATTTCATGTCTGAGTGATATTCCATTGTACATAAGGACCACAACTTCTTTATCCATTTTTCTCTTTCCTGGGATATTTAAGGTGCCATGAAGTGGAGGTTCTTGTCAACAGAGCAGCCCTAAACTTTGGGGTGCCTGTGTCTTGCTGATTTTTAGTTTTCCCAATTTATACGCCCATGAGTGGACGTGCCCTATGCTCCCTAAGCTGTGTTTTTTCGATGTTTCAGGACACACCGTACACTTCTCCAGAGTGGCTGTTGGCAATTAACATCCCGCCCATCAGCGTAGCAAGGCTGCCATTTCTCCATGGCCTGTCCTGCATTTCTGGTTTTGACACTTTTTGCAGCATGACCCTTTTGACCGATGGGAAGCGAGACTTCTTTGTAGCACTGATTTGCCTTTCCAGGTTGCTTGGTTGGCCAAAAAGGGCGTATGCGTTTTTTCCTGAATATATTCAGGAAAAAACGCATACGCCCTTTTTGGCCAAAGGCATCATTGTCGACGTTTTGCCGCTTTTCATGTGCTTTAAAGGCGATTCGAATCTACCTCCTGAAACCTGTTTCCTGCAATTCTGCCTTGCTTTCAAATCCTCTTCGTTGCCTTCCCTCAATATATTTGTGGACGAGAGTTATCATTTATAACTCAGCAGGTTTGTGAATGGCAGTTCCCCTGAGCTCCATTTTTCAACTGTCTTTTTTGGGAGCTGGCCGCAAAAGCACGGGATTGCCTCAGGCCCTATTCTGGTTCCCGGCGGCAGGCTGAGCCTGTGGTTAATTCTTCTTCCTGATGGGAAAATAGAGTGACCTGTGCCTGTCCCAACACCTAGATCTATTCTCTCATTGGTTTCCCCTCTTCCCGTTCATCCTCACGACAAATTGCAACCTGTACAGAACAGGAGGTTAAAGGTGCTGATTCTCCAAGTAGGGAGATTGCTAGTGAAGTAGCTGGAATGGCGAACCCGAGCACAAGGAGATGAGAAATGAGGTGCGTTTTAGAAACCTTTCAAAATCACACGGTGTACCGTCTTCTGGGTTCCTCATGCAAGTTTTCGATGTAGGAAGATGCCCTTGAACCTGGAGATTTGGGACCCATGGGATGGGTACCATGCAGTATTACTTTAAAGGGTCTGCGTTTGCTCACCCCACCTCTCAGCCCCAAGTGTGTCCACCCTTATGTCTCATCCAGCTGTGGGTCTAGATATGGTCAATCCAGGTTGCATCTCAGCCCCTGATCGAATTTTGTAAGAATTTCTCTCTCTTTCACTGTCTTTGTTTTACGGGTTTTTAAAAGTAATTTATTTTTATAATGGGGTTTAGCTGCTTTTCACGGCTGTGTTTATGCGGATTTACACCCACTTGACTCACTTCCAGACAGATATCAATACATAGGTTTTAAGATTGTTAGTAGTCATATATATTCTTGTGCAGTGAATAGGGGGTGTTGAGTCCAGTTCACTGAGCAAGGAATAGGTCTTGTGTATTACATATTGGGTGTATGGAACGGTATCTGAGCGAATTTGAACCCCTTGTTTTACGCATCACCCCACCTCACCTTTCCCGTTAAGCAGCCATAGTGTGTTTTCTAAACGTGTGATTCTGTTCTGTTCTGTAATTCAGTTCAAGTGTAGCGGTTTTTACATTCCCTCTATAAGTGATAGCTTATGATAAGTGTCTTTTTCTGTGTGACTTATTTCACTTAGAATCGTCGTACCTAAGTCCACTCATCTTGCTTCTACTAGCCTTATGACATTGATTTCATGTCTGAGTGATATTCCATTGTACATAAGGACCACAACTTCTTTATCCATTTTTCTCTTTCCTGGGATATTTAAGGTGTCATGAAGTGGAGGTTCTTGTCAACAGAGCAGCCCTAAACTTTGGGGTGCCTGTGTCTTGCTGATTTTTAGTTTTCCCAATTTATACGCCCATGAGTGGACGTGCCCTATGCTCCCTAAGCTGTGTTTTTTCGATGTTTCAGGACACACCGTACACTTCTCCTGAGTGGCTGTTGGCAACTTACATCCCGCCCATCAGCGTAGCAAGGCTGCCATTTCTCCATGGCCTGTCCTGCATTTCTGGTTTTGACACTTTTTGCAGCATGGCCCTTTTGACCGATGGGAAGCGAGACTTCTTTGTAGCGCTGATTTGCCTTTCCAGGTTGCTTGGTTGGCCAAAAAGTGCGTATGCGTTTTTTCCTGAATATATTCAGGAAAAAACGCATACGCCCTTCTTGGCCAAGGGCATCATTGTCGACGTTTTGCCGCTTTTCATGTGCTTTACAGGCGATTCGAATCTACCTCCTGAAATCTGTTTCCTGCAATTCTGCCTTGCTTTCAAATCCTCTTCGTTGCCTTCCCTCAATATATCTGTGGATGAGAGTTATCACTTATAACTCTGCGGGTTTGTGAATTGCAGTGTCCCTGAGCTCCATTTTTCAACTGTCTTTTTTGAGAGCTGGCCGTAAAAGCACGGGATTGCCTCAGGCCCTATTCTGGTTCCTGGCAGCAGGCTGAGCCTGTGGTTAATTCTTCTTCCTGATGGGAAAATAGAGTGACCTGTGCCTGTCCCAACAGCTAGATCTAGTCTCTCATTGGTTCCCCCTCTTCCCGTTCATCCTCAGGACAAATTGCAACCTGTAGGGAACAGGAGGTTAAAGGTGCTGATTCTCCAAGTAGGGAGATTGCTAGTAAAGTAGCTGGAATGGCGAACCCGAGCACAAGGAGATGAGAAATGAGGTGCGTTTTAGGAACCTTTCAAAATCACACGGTGTACCATCTTCTGAGTTTCTCATGCATGTTTTCGATGTAGGAAGATGCCCTTGAACCTGGAGACTTGGGACCCATGGGATGGGTACCACGCAGTATTACTTTAAAGGGTCTGCGTTTGCTCACCCAACCTAACCCAAACTTTCAGCCCCAAGAGTGTCCACCCTTATGTCTCATCCAGCTGTGCGTGTAGATATGGTCAATCCAGGTTGCATTACAGCCTCTGAACGAATTTTGTAAGAATTTCTCTCTCTTTCACTGTCTTTGTTTTACGGGTTTTTAAAAGTAATTTATTTTTATAATGGGGTTTAGCTGCTTTTCACGGCTGTGTTTATGCGGCTTTACACCCACTTGACTCACTTCCAGACATATATCAATACATAGGTTTTAAGATTCTTACTAGTCACATATATTCTTGTGCGGTGAATAGGGGGTGTTGAGTCCAGTTCACTGAGCAAGGAGTAGGTCTTGTCTATTACATATTGGGTGTATGGAACGGTATCTGAGCGAATTTGAAACCCTTGTTTTATGCATCACCCCACCTCACCTTTCCCATTATGCAGCCATAGTGTGTTTTCTAAACGTGTGACTCTGTTCTGTTTTGTAATTCAGTTCAAGTGTAGCGGTTTTTACATTCCCTCTATAAGTGATAGCTTATGATAAGTGTCTTTTTCTGTGTGACTTATTTCACTTAGAATCGTCGTACCTAAGTCCACTCATCTTGCTTCTACTAGCCTTATGACATTGATTTCATGTCTGAGTGATATTGCATTGTACATAAGGACCACAACTTCTTTATCCATTTTTCTCTTTCCTGGGATATTTAAGTTGTCATGAAGTGGAGGTTCTTGTCAACAGAGCAGCCCTAAACTTTGGGGTGCCTGTGTCTTGCTGATTTTTAGTTTTCCCAATTTATACGCCCATGAGTGGACGTGCCCTATGCTCCCTAAGCTGTGTTTTTTCGATGTTTCAGGACACACCGTACACTTCTCCAGAGTGGCTGTTGGCAATTAACATCCCGCCCATCAGCGTAGCAAGGCTGCCATTTCTCCATGGCCTGTCCTGCATTTCTGGTTTTGACACTTTTTGCAGCATGACCCTTTTGACCGATGGGAAGCGAGACTTCTTTGTAGCACTGATTTGCCCTTCCAGGTTGCTTGGTTGGCCAAAAAGGGCGTATGCGTTTTTTCCTGAATATATTCAGGAAAAAACGCATACGCCCTTTTTGGCCAAGGGCATCATTGTCGACGTTTTGCCGCTTTTCATGTGCTTTAAAGGCGATTCGAATCTACCTCCTGAAAACTGTTTCCTGCAATTCTGCCTTGCTTTCAAATCCTCTTCGTTGCCTTCCCTCAATATATTTGTGGACGAGAGTTATCATTTATAACTCAGCAGGTTTGTGAATGGCAGTGCCCCTGAGCTCCATTTTTCAATTGTCTTGTTTGGGAGCTGGCCGCAAAAGCACGGGATTTCCTCAGGCACTATTCTGGTTCCCGGTGGCAGGCTGAGCCTGTGGTTAATTCTTCTTCCTGATGGGAAAATAGAGTGACCTGTGCCTGTCCCAACACCTAGATCTAGTCTCTCATTGGTTGCCCCTCTTCCCGTTCATCCTCAGGACAAATTTCAACCTGTAGGGAACAGGAGGTTAAAGGTGCTGATTCTCCAAGTAAGTTGATTGCTAGTAAAGTAGCTGGAAAGGCGAACCCGAGCACAAGGAGATGAGAAATGGGGTGTGTTTTAGAAACCTTTCAAAATCAAACGGTGTACCATCTTCTGAGTTTCTCATGCATGTTTTCGATATAGGAAGATGCCCTTGAACCTGGAGATTTGGGACCCATGGGATGGGTACCACGCAGTATTACTTTAAAGGGTCTGCGTTTGCTCACCCCACCTCTCAGCCCCAAGAGTGTCCACCCTTATGTCTCATCCAGCTGTGGGTCTAGATATGGTCAATCCAGGTTGCATCTCAGCCCCTGATCGAATTTTGTAAGAATTTCTCTCTCTTTCACTGTCTTTGTTTTACGGGTTTTTAAAAGTAATTTATTTTTATAATGGGGTTTAGCTGCTTTTCACGGCTGTGTTTATGCGGATTTACACCCACTTGACTCACTTCCAGACAGATATCAATACATAGGTTTTAAGATTGTTAGTAGTCATATATATTCTTGTGCAGTGAATAGGGGGTGTTGAGTCCAGTTCACTGAGCAAGGAGTAGGTCTTGTGTAT
This sequence comes from Eschrichtius robustus, assembly GCF_028021215.1. NCBI lineage: Eukaryota > Metazoa > Chordata > Mammalia > Artiodactyla > Eschrichtiidae > Eschrichtius > Eschrichtius robustus. Next base: position 2,944 of record NW_027175218.1, on the reverse strand, counting down.
TACATATTGGGTGTATGGAACGGTATCTGAGCGAATTTGAACCCCTTGTTTTACGCATCACCCCACCTCACATTTCCCGTTAAGCAGCCATAGTGTGTTTTCTAAACGTGTGATTCTGTTCTGTTCTGTAATTCAGTTCAAGTGTAGCGGTTTTTACATTCCCTCTATAAGTGATAGCTTATGATAAGTGTCTTTTTCTGTGTGACTTATTTCACTTAGAATCGTCGTACCTAAGTCCACTCATCTTGCTTCTACTAGCCTTATGACATTGATTTCATGTCTGAGTGATATTCCATTGTACATAAGGACCACAACTTCTTTATCCATTTTTCTCTTTCCTGGGATATTTAAGGTGTCATGAAGTGGAGGTTCTTGTCAACAGAGCAGCCCTAAACTTTGGGGTGCCTGTGTCTTGCTGATTTTTAGTTTTCCCAATTTATACGCCCATGAGTGGACGTGCCCTATGCTCCCTAAGCTGTGTTTTTTCGATGTTTCAGGACACACCGTACACTTCTCCTGAGTGGCTGTTGGCAACTTACATCCCGCCCATCAGCGTAGCAAGGCTGCCATTTCTCCATGGCCTGTCCTGCATTTCTGGTTTTGACACTTTTTGCAGCATGGCCCTTTTGACCGATGGGAAGCGAGACTTCTTTGTAGCGCTGATTTGCCTTTCCAGGTTGCTTGGTTGGCCAAAAAGTGCGTATGCGTTTTTTCCTGAATATATTCAGGAAAAAACGCATACGCCCTTCTTGGCCAAGGGCATCATTGTCGACGTTTTGCCGCTTTTCATGTGCTTTACAGGCGATTCGAATCTACCTCCTGAAATCTGTTTCCTGCAATTCTGCCTTGCTTTCAAATCCTCTTCGTTGCCTTCCCTCAATATATCTGTGGATGAGAGTTATCATTTATAACTCTGCGGGTTTGTGAATTGCAGTGTCCCTGAGCTCCATTTTTCAACTCGCTTTTTTGGGAGCTGGCCGCAAAAGCGCGGGATTGCCTCAGGCCCTATTGTGCTTCTGGGCGGCAGGCTGAGCCTGTGATTAATTCTTCTTCCTGATGGGAAAATAGAGTGACCTGTGCCTGTCCCAACACCTAGATCTAGTCTCTCATTGGTTGCCCCTCTTCCCGTTCATCCTCAGGACAAATTGCAAACTGTAGGGAACAGGAGGTTAAAGGTGCTGATTCTCCAAGTAAGTTGATTGCTAGTAAAGTAGCTGGAAAGGCGAACCCGACCACAAGGAGATGAGAAATGGGGTGTGTTTTAGAAACCTTTCAAAATCACACGGTGTACCATCTTCTGAGTTTCTCATGCATGTTTTCGAAGTAGGAAGATGCCCTTGAACCTGGAGATTTGGGACCCATGGGATGGGTATCACGCAGTATTACTTTAAAGGGTCTGCGTTTGCTCACCCAAACTCTCAGCCCCAAGAGTGTCCACCCTTATGTCTCATCCAGCTGTGGGTCTAGATATGGTCAATCCAGGTGGCATCACAGCCTCTGAACGAATTTTGTAAGAATTTCTCTCTCTTTCACTGTCTTTGTTTTACGGGTTTTTAAAAGTAATTTATTTTTATAATGGGGTTTAGCTGCTTTTCACGGCTGTGTTTATGCGGACTTACACCCACTTGACTCACTTCCAGACAGATATCAATACATAGGTTTTAAGATTGTTACTAGTCACATATATTCTTGTGCGGTGAATAGGGGGTGTTGAGTCCAGTTCACGGAGCAAGGAGTAGGTCTTGTCTATTACATATTGGGTGTATGGAACGGTATCTGAGCGAATTTGAACCCCTTGTTTTATGCATCACCCCACCTCACCTTTCCCGTTAAGCAGCCATAGTGTGTTTTCTAAACGTGTGACTCTGTGCTGTTTTGTAATTCAGTTCAAGTGTAGCGGTTTTTACATTCCCTCTGTAAGTGATAGCTTATGATAAGTGTCTTTTTCTGTGTGACTTATTTCACTTAGAATCGTCGTACCTAAGTCCACTCATCTTGCTTCTACTAGCCTTATGACATTGATTTCATGTCTGAGTGATATTCCATTGTACATAAGGACCACAAATTTTTATCCATTTTTCTCTTTCCTGGGATATTTAAGGTGTCATGAAGTGGAGGTTCTTGTCAACAGAGCAGCCCCAAACTTTGGGGTGCCTGTGTCTTGCTGATTTTTAGTTTTCCCAATTTATACGCCCATGAGTGGACGTGCCCTATGCTCACTAAGCTGTGTTTTTTCGATGTTTCAGGACACACCGTACACTTCTCCAGAGTGGCTGTTGGCAATTTACATCCCGCCCATCAGCGTAGCAAGGCTGCCATTTCTCCATGGCCTGTCCTGCATTTCTGGTTTTGACACTTTTTGCAGCATGGCCCTTTTGACCCATGGGAAGCGAGACTTCTTTGTAGCTCTGATTTGCCTTTCCAGGTTGCTTGGTTGGCCAAAAAGGGCGTATGCGTTTTTTCCTGAATATATTCAGGAAAAAACGCATACGCCCTTTTTGGCCAAGGGCATCATTGTCGACCTTTTGCCGCTTTTCATGTGCCTTAAAGGCGATTCGAATCTACCTCCTGAAATCTGTTTCCTGCAATTCTGCCTTGCTTTCAAATCCTCTTCGTTGCCTACCCTCAATATATCTGTGGATGAGAGTTATCACTTATAACTCTGCGGGTTTGTGAATTGCAGTGTCCCTGAGCTCCATTTTTCAACTGTCTTTTTTGAGAGCTGGCCGCAAAAGCACGGGATTGCCTCAGGCCCTATTCTGGTTCCTGGCAGCAGGCTGAGCCTGTGGTTAATTCTTCTTCCTGATGGGAAAATAGAGTGACCTGTGCCTGTCCCAACAGCTAGATCTAGTCTCTCATTGGTTGCCCCTCTTCCCGTTCATCCTCAGGACAAATTGCAACCTGTAGGGAACAGGAGGTTAAAGGTGCTGATTCTCCAAGTAGG